>NW_009647846.1:3733076-3742633 GCF_000708025.1 Charadrius vociferus
CCCCCGGCTTGGTATTAATGGCAGTTTCTTTTGGTGGTGCTCTTTGTGGGAAGATTTAAGGCTGGAAGTTGTCCAAGTCATCTATTAAAACAGCTTCTGAATTCAGAATTCACCTTCCAGGGGTACAGGGAACCTTGCTGTGTTTCTGACCATGCCATCTGTGCTCTGAAGATAACTGGACAGTCTTGTCATTCTGAATAGTTTAATGACTTTCATCATGGTTAACTGTGCGCAGGCAACATGAGAGGTTTATGCCAGCATGTTCTTGCGTTAGCATTTTAATATAAGTTCTGGTTTTATACATTTTGTTTTAAACAAGAAACTCCGACTCTGCATGGAGAAGGTTGACCAGAAGGCGCCAGAATACATAAGGATGGCAGAATCACTAAAGTAAGCCACATTTGCTCATATTTTTTTTTATGAATATATGTATCTTTTTCTCCCCAAAAGTATGTCAAGGAGTAAGGAAATGGTGTGCTAAGGGTGCAAGAGTGTGTAAATTATAAGAAAAAGCAGTGTTATATTATCTGTTGTCTTTTGGATGCTCTTCAAACAAAGTAGTACTCAATTATTAAGGGTAACATTGCATGGAGAGAAGTCATCTGTGTGTGTTTTTTTTTTTTTTCAAAGCCACTTTCCAGTGAGATGCCACTGTCATACTTTGACCCATCACCTTTGCAAAAAGGAATTACAAGTCTACAATTCTTGTTTAAATGAGCCTGTTTGAAACAGTTGCAGTAAGATATTGCTGCTCTCAGCCGGATGGTATGGCTTTCAAGTAGTGCCAGCAGCAAAGGATCACTTGAATGCTTCTCATCTGCTCTTGTGTAAAGCAAGCTGCCCTCACCTGGCAGTTGTTCCAAATCTGGCTGGCCTGCCTTGTGCTGCAGCTGATAAGCAGCATTCACCTATCACACTTGTGTGCATAAGTCCTTGTGGTAATATTCTCTCACTGGGGTAACTTAAATCTCTCCAGCTGTATCTGCAAGAGGTTGTCGGGTTATACTTCTGACTTGTTTAGTAGAGAAATACGCATATTGGTCTTAAACTATGAAGCATGTCCATTTGGGCAGTTAAAAGTTAACAAGCACTTCTGTACCTGTCCTTTAGCTCTGATGGTAGTAGAAAAATTAGGCTGTCATTCTTCTTAACAAAACTGTTTTTGTAAAAACACACCTCCGGGAAGGAAGAAGTATAGAAGGTGAAAAACATGCAAAGCTGTTACTGCTTTTTGCCATAACGTCATTAGAGCTGGTGTTGTGTGGCTTGACGATGGAGAAAAGTGAAAATATGAATGTCCGCGATAATGGAAGCTCATGTCAGAAAACAACAGAGTTCTTGGTGATGAAATTAAAAATTTCTTACTAGCAGTGAGTCCCAAAAACTGGAATCGTATGGATAGTGAAGTGCTTTTGAGAGAGTGATCCTTATCTTTTACATTTGTGATACAAAAGGAGAGGGAAGCTAAAAACTGGTGAAGTCTTCCCCATTAAATCCTAGTTTGTTTTGTCAGTAAATGTGAGATTCTAGTAAAGTGCATGTAATTGATTGTGTCCCCGTGTGGACAGTTGGGTATGAGCATCTTAAATATTATACCCATCTGGGGTTGTAGGCTTTTGCTTTCTGACAAATGGTAGTAGAGATAACTGTTCTGCTCTAATGGTAGAGTTACTTATTCAATCAGTCAGTGTTTTTTTCCACACTCAGTTGCCTGGAAAAAAAACCACAAAATAGATGCATTTGCTAAGTTTGTGTATATTTTAGATATTCTTGGTAGAGTGGCATTCTTGTGTTAAAATACAATTTCTCCTATAGTAGTAAATAATAATATAATCATAAATAAAATGATCTTCTGTGAAATGTTCATCTTCACAAGATAATTGTAATTTTCCACTTTGTCACAAAAGTGTTTTTTAAACACAATGAGTTGAAATAAAATCATTCAGCCCCTTTAGTGTTAGCTGTTCTTGCTGTTGTTGAATCTTAAGTCATCTTGGAATAACTTCTACTGTTGTATGTGTTGTTAGCTGGATGCACGACTTAAAATAAAGTTGTGTTTATTTCTTAGTGCTGGGGAGACAACCTACAATCTGGAACATGCTAATGACTTGAGGGTGGAGATTCAAAAAGTATACGAATTCATAGATGCCTTAAGGTAAAAGAAGGTCTCTCTTTCCTTCCCCCTCCCTGCAGCCTGTGTGTATCTCCCTCTGTTAGGACTTCTCTACTGTTTTTCTCATCTGTTGGTGTCTCTATGTAGCATATACCTGCTCATTCGTACAGATAATCGATTTGTCTGCTCAGTTGTAAAGAGCACGTGAAAAGATAGATGCTCTTCCTGTGCACCATCAATTTCTACTTCCTCTTCCAGCCTTAAAAATCATGCATTCCTCTGCAGTGGAAATAGTAAGCACAGAGGAAACAAACAGTGGCACAGGGTTTTTTTGTTTATTTGTTGGGTTTGTTTGGTTCTTTTTTTAAAGAGGGGGAGTGGAAGGTGTTATAACTGGTAATATCCAAAATGGTTTACCTAAAAGAACATCAGAAAATTTTCATCTGGTATTGGCTCTCTCCCCTTCTGTTGCATTTTCACTGGCCCTTGTTTCTGAACTGATGAGGCTGTATGTTTGCTTTGATTCAGTAAGAAGATTTTGAGTCTAGGCTTGCATGAAGATCCCCAGCCTCATCCTAAAACACTACAACTCCAGAGAATGATAAGATACTCAGCTACACTTTTTGTTCAGGTAAATGTTAAGAGCTGAATGTAAATTTTACATACTGTTCTCTTCTTTGCCAGGCATCCCTGTGGTTTGAAAATGTTTCGACAGGAGGTTTAGTTCTGTACTTTTTATGTAGTTCCCCTAATGTCTTATGGTAGCCTTATATGGCTCCAATATAGATAGTGTAGTCAGAGCAGCATTGAATGTCGGGACCTGGGAGAATGTGGGAATCTTGGCTTTGTCTCTTGCTGAGGTGTGAACCTGGCTAGCTGGACTGTTATGGCCACAAAGACGCGTTCAGACTTGTGGCAGTGACTGCAGTGTAAAGTGCCTTTTCTTTGTTTGTGGGGTGTTCTGTTGGTCTCATCTCTCCCTTCAAGTACTTGAAAATTGGCTGAATGCCTGCAAGCAACACTGTAAATATGTCAATTTTGCCAGGAAAAACTGCTTGGCCTAATGTCCCTGCCAACCAAAGATCAGTATGAAGAATTGAAGAAGAGAAGACTGCATATGGTAAGATGGGTTAAGATTTGTTACATCTTTTATCAGGGGCTTCAAGGGCTTAAGCCTAGTAGCTGTGCGTGTATGAGTAGTTGCCTTTAACGCTGGATTTCGGTTTTTAATTTTTTTATGCAGATCATTCCATACCCTTTTTCAGGGGTTCATGTAACACCGTCATTTTATTCTATCCAGAATGTAAGTAGGTGTGTATAGAGCAGCTGAACACTCCTAGAGAGCAGCAGTGACTGGGTTGCACATGCTGCTTCTACTGCAGTGCATGCAGCCCTAAACTAAGTATGTTAGTTTACATGGATTTTCAAATTGTGCTCTGGAGTTCATTTGCACAAGCACAATTTGGAGACTTCTTTTGGTGGTGAAAAAGAACGTGCTAGAATAAGGATGCCTCTTCAGAGAGAGGTGTTTTTCAGTTAGGAGGAAGAACGTAATTAATACTAAACTAAACCAGCTTTATCTGGAGGTGGAAGTTGAGCTAATGATACCAGTGACCTCGAAGACTGATGTTCTATTACAGGTGTCTGCTGTAGTCAGATGTGATCTGGTTACTGTCCAAATCTAGACCACTCTTTGCACAGTTGCATTAGGCATTTTTTTCTCTATATAATGCACTGTCACTGCTCCTACTTGCCCTCTAGTTTGTAGAGGCAGATGTCATCGGATTTTGATCAATATTGTTGGCAAACAAACTGAAGGGAAGTACTCGGGTAATATTAGGAAAATTACCATTTTCTGCAAAGTAACCAAAAATACAGCTGATCCCTTTCAGTGACAGTCAGCAGTGTCAATAAGATCAGCTAATGTCTTGTACGTATGGATCTTTAGAACGGAATTTTTCAAGCTTATGGTGTTCTCTTACTGCACATTTTTTTGTTTTAGGTGGCTCTCGAAACGCATGGAAATCAAGAGGAAAAGCAGAAAGACTTTGTCTCCAGATCTGCAGCCGCAGTTAATGGTGATGCAACTCACCTGAAAAAAGGAACAGTCAGGAAATCTGAAGGCTGGTTACCTACATCTAGCATATCGAGAGAGAGTGAGATAGCAGACCCACTTCTTCAGCAGATTGACAATATCACATCCTTTATTAAGCAAGCAAAGGCAGCTAACAGGATAGACGAGGTCCATATGTTGCAAGAGAACCTGAGGCAGCTTCAGGATGAATATGATCAACAACAAACTCTGAAAGCTATTGAGCTTTCTAAAAAGCAGGCAGAAGAGGAAGAGATGCAGAGGGAGGAACTTCAGGTCCTTCGTGAAAAAGAGTGGGAAAGAGAACACCACAAATTCATGTCTCAGCATTCAAGGACACGCTCCTTAGACTTCAGAGAAGTCAGGCAGCATCAGCATGAAGTTGCAAAAGAGAATCAGAACTTGACAGCACATGTGTTGGATCTGGATATTACTCAGATCAAAGGGGATGCAAGTTTTGCAACTACTGCTGTTGAGCAGCTGCCAGCTAAAGAGCACTTGAGCTTCACACTCAAACCCCAGAGTGTCCCACAGTGCGACAAAGACCAAGATGGGACAGCCTGTCTAAACCCCTTTGAAGATGAAGCAGACACCCCTCGGTTAGAGGAAGATCCTACTAACCCATTTGCCAAAGATGCTTCTCCAGTGGTTTCCTTCTCTGACACAGCTCTGCAAAGCGATAAAAAAGAATATAATCCATTTGAAAATGAGGAGGAGGATGAACAAACGAATGGAGCGTCTGGCAGTACTTCAAACCCTTTTGAGGAGGATGAAAATCCATTTCAAAAGCCTGGGGGCAGTTGGAATTCTGGGAATCCGTTTGAAGAGGGGTCCTGTACCAATCCCTTTGAAGTGGAGGATGGCAATGAGATCTCTGGAGAGGAGGCTATAGAGGAAGAGCTGCTTCTCCAACAGATAGATAATATCAAAGCTTATATATTTGATGCCAAACATAATGGACGAATGGATGAGGTGGAGGTACTGACAGAGAACTTAAAGGAACTGAAGCGCACATTAGCAAAGCAGAAGGAGAAATCCAGCTGCTGAAGCAGCAATAGGGCTGTGTAATAATTATTTTAAGCCTGGTGTTAAATATGGGAAGGAAGAGCAGATAGTTACAAACAGGAGTACAGATCACAAGAGGGAATTGGGAGAATCTTGACTTTTATGCACTTTCAATTAAGCCTTTCCACTACTACTCAGCTTTGAAGAAAGAATTATTGAGGTATGCTGCTGGTCTCAAATGCTTCTACTAAGAAATTTTAAAATACCTTGTTACAACACTTTTAATGCGAACAGGTCTTGTTGTGTGCTTATTTTGGTCTAAGTGGTTAAGTGCTAATAGGGAACTATGATTTGGAAATGGCTGCAATGTTGGTTTGTCATCTTTCCTCCTTTCTGTTGTAGTATTGGCCTTTCAAGTAGGGCTTTGACTAGAGAGAGGAGAACTTTTCTAAAACTTCGGCATCATCTGATAATGATGCAGCGCAGTGTTTCAGGCTAGCTTAATTGCCTAATGATGTTATGAGGAAGTGCTGTTAAAAGGCTACTGTGATTCTTTGAGGTGCAGAATATACAGGCGTGCAGGTCAATTTTGTGCAGTGCTAATACATAAAAGGGATTTTAAGACTAAGAACTTTATAACTGATCTTAATATGAGTAACTTTTTAATGTGTTTATAAAAATTCCCAAGTAAAATTTGGATGCTGTCTTTTCATCACTTTTAGTTTCCCATTTGCTGAGCACAAACTACAGTGTAAAAGAGTGCCGTGCTGGCTTTGGAGGCCTGCTTGCGTGGGAACAAATATCTACTCAAGTCCAGGGAAGAGGGCATCAGGCTAGCACCATTTCAAACTGTAATATAAAGGCTGACCCTCCAATTCCTAATTATCTTATGGAATCTACACATTCCTTTAAATTCTCTGGGTGACAGAATGATCATGTTTGTCATATTTGTGAGACTGGAACCCTCTTTTTGTAGCATTCAAGGAACAAAAATCTTGTTTACAATGGAGAGCTGAAGTGCCACTGAACTGGAATTCTGTGAAAGCTGGGAGACTAAGTGATAGTGAGGCTGTGATAGTGCCCAACAGCAATTCTCTTTCATATTTGATTCCCCTCAGAAGTTACAGGAATCGGGCATGTCTGTCTGAAATAAGAAGCTCCAACTTGGAGTCACCTTGTGATCCTGTGGGCCAGGGGATGACTCAGTGCTGGCCAGCACCTGTGACGCAGGAGGGTTTCGAGCTTGGCGTCTAAAGATTGGCATCAAAAATGCCGGTTCACTTTGGGGTTAGGTCAGACTGTATCTGTGAATGATGGAGCCTGAGCTACTTTGATTTTTATCCTTGAAAGGCAGAGGTCCATCATCAGGCATCAGCGTTTGGAAAGCGTGGTGGGGAGCAGTTAGTCTAAAGGGTGTTATTTATTTAAAGCTGAAATAGAGGAAGGTTGTGCAGTTCACACTGTATAGCACTAATAATAGTGGGCTTACTCAGAAGCGTAAACTTTTGTGGAATGGGATGTGTCTTTTAACTACGTCTCTGATAATATATATCAGCATAGCTGTAATGCAAGCATTATGTATTTTAGAGACACAAATAACTATGCTACCTAAAGAGCAGAAACTCTAGTTTTATTTTGCTGTAAATAAGTGGAGGTAGGGACTTGCGGAGCTGCTGTTTAGTAAAAACAGACCACCTCTATCCTCACTTAATGGCACCAGTGACAAAATAACTTGGAGGACAGTTAAGGATAGCTCATGCTCTTCCTACTGTAGCCTAAATCTGAAGTTGAAAGGTGTGCAGAACAGGTTGTCTTAAGACCATGAAATTTTTATACTGAGTTGTTTTATTAGAGTTGATTGAGTCCCTGAGTGTTATTTTGCATCAAGTGAAACCAAGAACGGAGAATTCTGAAAGGTTGTAAACTAATAAAAGATGTGCACTGTGGCACCACATTTACAAAGGCAGCAACAAAAAAAAAAAAAAAGTTAAGTTAGCTAAGCATAATCCCTGGAATTGTTTAACAGAAGTAGTATGAGGTAGTTATTTAAGACAGGCTTGTGGCCTAGTCAAGAGGATTGTTCCCTGCACTGTAACACAAAGCTTTTTTTGGTATCAACATGAAAAAAATGTTTCAGTGGCTTCAGCTTTCACATTTAAAGTGTTTTTTCCTTGTTGCAACTATCCCACCTTGTCTGTATTTTCAGTCTAATACACTAATAATTAAAGTATCCTTGTTGTACATGTAATGATGTATTTTTACAAGCAGATAACAGACTAGCATACCTCATGATCTTCTGTCAGTGTTAAATGTGATAGACTAGACATCTGATACTAAAGTCATCTCCAAAGTGAAGACCTTATGCTGGTATTCGGACTGCTGTGAGGTTCATGGGGCACATCAGAATGGAGACGTCTTAACCATTGCATGCACTACTCTGTATGGAAACTTTGTAAGCAGAGAAGAAATAAAACAATATGTTTATTTTGTGCTGTCTTCATCCCTGACAATTTTTACAGGATTTTTTTTTTACAATTTTTTACATCAACCAATGCTGAAATAATTCTACAGTAATTTGCATATAGAGCCTGAATTAAAGGTGTGTGCAACTACCAAATTCTAAGCAATATAGTACAATCCATCATATGTTTATATACTACTAAAGTAGGAGTGTAATTGTTTGGTGAGGCAGAAGCTATGCTGATTTAGAACGGGTTTTTCTGACCATGTGCAAGGAGCAGGAGTGTCTGAGGTGACAAGAATTATATAGCAGCACTGGGCTTTGAAGCACAATGGATGTGCTGGCTACAATTTGCTGGAAGTTAATAAATCTAGACACAGCTTTTTGTTTGAGATTTTGTTTTGTCTTTTAAAGGAAGACTGTTTAGGAAATAGTTTTAAGAGTAGCTTTAAATTTTTTTGGAAGGACAATAAAGATAATAGCAAAGCCTATCTTTCAAATACCAACTTACATGTTCTCCTTTACTGCTGATGCTCAACTGTATCAGTGCTGCTCAGAGCTGCACTATCAAACTGCCAAAGTTGTATCTTGTTGTAAATGAGACACCTGACTGATTCTGAGTGGTAACTTGTCCGGGTTTGAGGTCCTGTTTTAACCTCAAACCAGGACATAACTAAATAAAGAAAATTCAGCACAGTTAGCCAAATGATAGCGTTATCTTCAGTTAGTACAAGACGGAAATTGGCAGGAACACTTATACCACTTTCTATAAATTGTGGAATTCTGGGCTGCCTCTATAATAGAGAGACTAGACTATCTCAAAACAAACATGATCTTGGTTTTGCCATAACCTTGTATGTGCAGCCATGAGTAGGAAATGGGGCTGTAGTCATTGTTTTCCTTGTTTTCCTTTCAAGCACCGCTGGCTTTAAAGCTTTGTAAAACTAGCACCAAAAAAGCTGGCTTTTTAACTTGTTTTTATTTTTCACTTAAATTATTGTAGCTGTAAGAAGACTTATAATACAGAAAACTTTGTCTCATATGAACTTGCTTGTTCCTGTGTTCAGGAACTGTTAGCTCTTGTCTTTCACTTAAGTACCTTAATCATCATCCAGCCCTGAGGAAAAACAACTGTGAGATGTCAGGCTGATGCTTCATTTTTCATAGCAGCTTTGTATTTCCCCCTCATCTCTTTAGGCAGTGGCACAAAAGCAGGGCAAGGAACTTGGCCTTCAATTTCACACATGCATTCTCGCAGATGATACTTCTTGGGCCCAAAAGTTGCTGGGTGTGACAGTTCTTTCCTTTCTCTTTCCTCTTTTTCAAGCGTCTCTCTAAAAAAAGAGATCTGTTTGTTACTATCAGAAGCCTGAACAGCAACATTTCCTCTCCCTGCCCTGGACCCAATTTACCAGACAGATGGATTCACAGTTCTCAGCTTGTGGACTTGACCTAACTCCTGTCAAAAGAGCTATTTCCATCTGTGTACCTAACAAAACGTTTGCAGGGGTTGTATTATGATGTATGCTAGACTGTACATTAGCTTATGAAGTGTTACTTACTTGCTTTTGCCCAAGATTTTTTTAATGTGCTCAGTTATCTCTTTGTTGGTTTTATCTTCCACGTCAACCAAAACTTGTTCTCCGTTGTCTGTCAAGAAAGATTTGTAATAGTATATCAAACAGTACCTGTTCCCGACATAGTAGCTGCGAAAAGTGTTTTAGACACACAAAACTAAGACATGCGATTCTCTACGACAGTTAATGCCGTGTTTCGGCAGCAAAAGCAGCGCCTTCCCCCCGGCGGCAGCGGGAGGTGGGAAGGGCGGCCCGGGGCCCCCGCGGACACCGACAGCCGCTTTTCCAGACCAGCGCCGCCCTCCCCCT
>NW_009647846.1:3743184-3745959 GCF_000708025.1 Charadrius vociferus
CGGGGTGCCGTGCAGGCGCCGATAGCGACGGCGGCGGTCGCTCCTGAAGCGGTGAAGGTTCCAAGAAGTCGCCCCAGGCTCGATGCCTTTCTCGCCGGCGTTCGGCAGCGGCGTGTGCGCAGGTGCTCAGCGGTTCGGCGGGCCCTCAAAGGCCCGGGGCGATGCTCGTCATGGGGGGAGGGTGGGGGTCAAAGCCGCCCCAAACCAAATAGTTCAGAGGCAAAGGTGCTCGGAAAGGGTGAAATTAAAAATGAGGTACGCGCTGGTAGCACGCGGTGACAGCTGCGGCGGGAGCAGTAACGAGCTGGTGACAAGGGAAAGACCTGGAAGATGAACTAAAACATAGTAAGGTAAAGCGCCTCTTCCCGGGATGAACAAAGGAAGAGCAGAGGGTCACGTGCATTTTTTTACTTCTTGTTGTTTACCTTTGTAGTAACAGGATAGCTTGATGCAAATTATATCTCTGAAACATGCTATTGTCAAGGGTTTTTTCTTGGGTTGTTTTTTTTTTTTTTTTCACTAGTACTTTCATAATACTGAAAGCAGCTAAAGAACTACAAAAAGAAACTCAATTTAATACATTATTTGGCATGGCACAAATTAATGTACATTTTTGTCTGTAAAAAGCCAGGCAGCTCCAAAAATGCATTTTGTGTTCAAGAAAAATGCCCCTGACTCGATGCGCCAGTTCACGCCACGGGACCTGCAAAGGCTGTGAAAAGTTCCCTGCGTTCCCTACGTGAAGTGCTGTTGGCGCACCCTCATCGGGGCTCGCAACGCCCTCGGCGCTCATCGGTCCTTTTCCAGATGCTCTGCAAGTAGAACAGCAAATTGAATACTCAACTGGCAGAGGAACAACTTTTTCAAATGTGGGCAACACAAACCCCTGCGCCACAGCCAGCCTCAAAATGAAAAGCACTTTTTTTTTTTTCATGCGTGTTTTTCTTCTGGACACCTGAATTCAACAACTGAAACCTAAAGTCTAATGACCCTCATTTCTGCTAAGTGAAACTTCTCTAAGTTGTACAGTTTCTAATAGCCACAAGGAGAAATTAAGTTAACTATCTGACTCTATATAAATACATGTGGTGCAGCTCAACCGTCTCATGTGTAAAAGGGAGGATGCATCTGCTGCTTGGAACAGAGCCCAGGCTCATCACCGCTTTGTAATGTGTGTGGAAGGGAACTCAAACAAGAGTCAGTGCATCACCTGCCTTTAAAAATTGGGGAAGAGGACGGAGCTACCAGATAAAAGTAAACATAGATAGCTATTAATAGACAATGCTTTATCTCCTCAAAAAACCTGAGAAAAACAGAAGGCTAATGAAGATGAATTAAAACCTTTAAGAAAAGGTCCTTCTTCTCCTGGAAGTAGCTCCCTGGTGTCAGTAAGGCTCATGGGATTTATAGACCTGGTTAAATCACTCATAAGATAATCACTGTCGTGAAGGGAAAATACTGTTTCTGCCTAAAAGACGGGAAAATACTGTTTCTGCCTAAAAGACGGTAAATTATATATTTGGCTTAGACACCTAATGTTTAAGAAGAAATTAAGTGAACTTAAAAATAAAACTCAAAAACGCGTTTATATTTGTAATTCAGTTTAATGGTATAAACCTCATTTAGGTAGTAGTATTAAGCCACAACAACATAATGCTACATTTAAACAGCATTTAATAAAATGCATAAGCTAAATCATGCACTGCAATACTCTATATACAAACACAACAATGCAAATTCCTCTTCATGACTGAAGACGTTGATTAGATATAAAATTCAGATTAAAAAAAGAACATGCTATTATTTTTAAATGCTATCACACATAACAATGCTGATTTCACAAAAGAAGCTGTGAGAAATTAACTTTTGCAAGGTTTTTAACTTGAAATTAAAATATAAGAACACAAACAACAGTTTTCTAAATTATAATGAGGAGAGACTTCCAGAAAATATCCCAAGGAATTAAAAGTAGATGATTCCTTTTATAAAAATTTGCTACTTTTGTAGGAGCTCAGAACTCCCTGGTATGCCAGGTAGATACAACACACACTTACACAATGTGCAGTTTTTCAGTTATGAAATTGAACGCTGGCTTGCAATGTATTTTGGAGTACAGATTAATTATTAAAAATATTCCCTCATTTAACGTTGATTCCATGTATGAGAAATATAACATATATGCTCTGTAAGTGACGTTTTCTTCTTAAAGAATATCCTTTTTATTTGAAATTTACTCAGTCCTATTTGTAACACACAATCGTCAGAAATACTTTAGAATGGACCTGTGCCTTATTATCATTTGTCTAAGAACATTAAGAAATGTACGAGAAGCCAGTTGTTCAGGGGTGTCAGACACCTGGCAGGAGATGTGCTTCTCAGACTTTTGCTTTCTGTGATCAAATACAGGAAGCTGATTTCACATTCCACAGTTGCTATAGAATGTTACAACAGAGCCTTTATTGCCACTTAAATTTGAGCACATTTTGTCCTTCAGAATACGAACAATTAAAATGTGTATATAAAACAAGTTCACAATTTTAAAATACACTTTTTTTTTCTAAATTCACAACTGACTTTTTAAGCAGATTCAATCCTGATTAATACCCCAGTTAATCCCAAATTACCCTAATTTTTAAAAACGTTACTGCAGTACAATGATGTTAATAGATGTTCAGGTTTCCATTCAGCCTTTAAAGGGAAAAGCAAACATTGTTCAAACAGCACCGATTGTCAAGACACCAATGAAGGGCCATCTGTCACAGGAATTCCTGCCAT
>NW_009647846.1:3746001-3782467 GCF_000708025.1 Charadrius vociferus
AATGTTAAAATGGATGTTTTACAGTTTCTTTCTGTATTTGGAACAAAAGCTTACAAACGCTTCCTAAATGATACAGCGAGAAACCGAGAACATTCTCAGCGTTTTCCATAGCATAGAGACTTACAAGCAGAGGGCCTGACTCGGACAGACACCTGTGTTTTACTTTAAGCATGCGAGAAGCTCACGTTGGTTTAACTGGTGTTGGCTGATCTGCTTCACCGTACACAAGTCTTTGCCACATTGAGTACAAAAGGTGGAAATAAATGCCCAGATAATTCCGCTTCACCTTTTTAATGATGGAAACAAGACTTGCTGAACGATTCCCCTACATGGTCTGTGAAATGCTTTTTTAAAAAAACAAACTTAATAGAATTACTTTTACAGATGGCTTCCTTTGTAAATTAAGTCATCGGGGGGAAAAGGAACAAGCACTGCTTATATTTTGATAATTTGAATGTTTGGATACTCCCCATGTGTAATAAATTGTCTTACTGCAAGTCTGATTCCATAAATGCTCCATTGCGCCCACCTGCCACGTGAGCACTGGGAACTTCACAGCACAGCCCGAGAGCGGCACAGATTGCCACTTCCGGAAAGGACAGCACCCGAAAATGGACGTTAGTCTGACGGCTATGTGAACTAGCCAGATTTGTTTAGTTTAAGCCAGACAATAAAGAGAATAACTTTGGAAAGTGAATATACAATTGAACTGCATCCTGAAGATCCTTAAATAAGTCTTGATACTTGCTATGAAATAAACTAACTGCAGTCGCCCTCTTATTTAATTACCACTGTAACAGAAATGTCGTTTCACTGAACAGAGGACATAGTCTGTATTTAACGAACAGTTCAGTTTCATGTTGTCATTACCGCAATATGAGTATTGATTTTTTAAACAGCATCCATTGCATTCTGTTCTGTGTGCTACAGTTCAATGACAAAGGGCAATTTGTTTTTCTTCCAATTAGCCACTGTTGCAGACTTAAAAAAATCAATCTCTTACCAAGTTTCACCGCAAAATAAAATGTTACAAAAAAGTCTCTCAGAAGGCTGGAAGAGAATGAGTATGTATTGAAAACAGGAAAGTATTTTCTATTACTATAGTTCTTTATTTATTTGTTTATTTTTAAGACATTATCTGTTCAATTAATTATTCACTGGTGGACTTCTACACATCAAATGAGAGAAGGTAAAGGGAGTAATGTAAAAGCCAGGCAATTCATGGAATATACCTGTCAGTTCTGAACAGAAAATACTAAATTCAGTCTGGGTTTAGAAAAAGGTGCAAAGCTCTGACATTTATGAGGATTCACCTGCTTAAGCGAGGCTTAGTCTGGGCTAAGAAATGAAAACTAGGAAGCTCTGGATTAGCAAACGAATGAAAAGCTTTAACATATAGAACAGTATGAATACATGGCTACATATCTGTACATATATACATACACTACACACTTTCTATACACTGTACATAATGTATTTAGACAGATAGGTATAAACATATACATTCATACACACATACATACAAATATGTACATATGCATTAGCTGCTCGAGTGAGTTTTAGAATTGAACATGCAGAAATGCACAATGGTGGGAGGCACAAAATAAAGATGTATAAAAATCTATCAAACCCTTTAAAAAGAAGGAAGACAGGCATGAATTTAACAGTAATAAGCCATTTTCAAAGCATTCAAGGATAAACCTGGCTGTGAGAATTACAGAACATTATGGCAGTACTTAGCATGAACTTAGCATGACTTCACAATAAAAAGCTAAGATAATTGTGGGGTTTCATGTTTTCCAAGTCTAATATATTTAGACTTAGAGCATTTAAACTTTACAAAAAAATTTTACTTTAACTTGCAACCTCGGTATAAATAATGTCCTAATTTTTTTTGCACAAGTAATTTCCCATATACTGTTGCTAACATGGATTGCAGCAGAAGTAGGGTGGTAGCATTATCTAACAAGAGGCGTTACGGCATTTTTCATTAAACAATAAGCCTGAACTTAGTTCAGGAAAATTTACTGTTAAAATGACTCAGCAACTTCAGAATTACAAGGTGCAAGAAGTAAATGTTTTCATTTTCTCCCCTTTGCCATGCGCTCTTGGTAATTTTTCATATAAAGCTGTTTTTTAAACTATTTTTCTGTCATTCAAGATCCAGTGGATGCTGGCAGTTTGTCCTTCCTCTCCTCTATAGGGTGAGCGTGGCTCCATCTTGTTCTCCCTGGCTACAGGGCGGCACTGGGGCTGCAGACGTTTGTGCTGTTCTCGCAGCCCATCACCAGAGCACAGCGCCGCAGCCGCTGGTCTGCGGTCGAGTGGTGCGAGTGGCAAACTGCCTGGGCAGGTGGGAACCCCCTTGTTCTTTGCCTGGTAGTTCTGCTTTTTCTCTTATGGGCAGCAGTAGATGGCAAAGAACCCACGTGCCCTGCTTTTGCACTCTAAAGAGTAGCTGCAGGAGAGGGATTTAAAATAGAAAACCTTTTTCTTTTTGTTTTCTTTCCAGGGTGGTATCATCCTGTAGGTGTTTACTGGTGCACTGGTGTACGCCTGACTGACCTGCCAGTCCCCCCGCTCACACCACCCGCTTCAAACAGGGCCCCCGACTGGGACTGTTACTGCAGAAAGGGCTCTGATCACTGCTGCTCTGGCAGTATCCTCAGCCCCACAATCTCCAGTTCCCTTGTCCTGGCTAAACTGTATTCCTGATACCCTCGATACTTATGATATTTGAGCCTTTTTGAAATTATCCCTTACTAATTAAACAGCAGGTAATCAGGGAAGAATCCTAACTACCGTCTTAATTTTAATGGGCAGGAAAATGTACTGACATCTTCAGCATCTTGGATGAAATTGTTCAGGAATCTGTGGAAGTCCTGTGCACTAAACACAACGACGAACAGACCGCAGTGTTTTACATTCTCTGCCAAAGAAGCAGTGCAGTCAGAAAACAGGTTTCGCCTGGAAGTTCAGCCCTGACTTGTTTTCCGTCACGCCTCAGAAGATGCCCTTTGCCAAAGGATCCCGTGAGGACTGTGTGGAGCCCTCTGTGTTCAGCACAGGCACCTCCAGCCAGTGCTGGTCACTTGGAGGCATTACGGCTGCCCTGAGGGCCAAGCGCTCCAGATGAAGGTAAGAAGAGACTTGGTAAATGTTACCAAGTAATCACTGGTGACGAACAATGGTTTCTTGCCCCAGAGCACTTGGAAAACTATGCCTCCTTAATAATCCAACATTTTAAGACAGCTAAAATAAAGGATTGTATGATCTCTTCGAAGGATCTCTCCTTGGAGATTATTTTTTTCCTCTTCTACCAAGCAGTATAAATAGGCAGAGAAAGATGACTTTTGCACATGGTCTTAGTTCTGTGTCTCTTTAGTCCAATGTGAGTAAACTAAGAGAAAAGTAGGGGAGAAGCAGTATACCTTCTTCCCCTTGTCACAAATGCAATAAAAATCATTACTACAAAGCTCACCCAAAATGCTCCTACACATTATTGATCATTGTTCTTCTCATCTACAAGATTCAAATCCAGTTCCTTCTCAAAAGAGTTGGAAAACAAACAAAGCAGATGGAGAGTGGACATTACTGCCTCAGTATCACTCTCTGCATGCCCCAGCTTCAGCAAGCACCGAATTCTAACATTTGTCTGAATGGATTATTACCAATATACACGTGTATTTAAGTTCAGACAGATGTAATCAGATAGCTTATCACTATATCTCTACCGAGTTAAAATAGTTTCAAAAGCAGCAGAAGCAGGACCTCAAAAATTCTGAAGAGAGTGAATTTTAGGCACTAATTAGAACTTCAGTGAGATGTCAGTTTTCTTAGATTCCCTTTCAGACTGTGATTCTTTGACCCCTACTTCTGTAAACGCAAGTTTGGCATTGAAATTTGGCCTTTATGAAAACAGGCTATTTCCACACTTAAAATCAAGAAACAGTTTTTCAATAATTGTTACAATAATAAAAAACTCTCGTCCCATATTCATAAGCAAAAGTATACACTTGCAAAGAAGAAACAAAATGGAACTCATTTAAAAGTAAAGCAAGATTGGCCTGTTACCATCTTTCAGTTACTGGCAGGGGGGACGGAACAAACCTCAGAAATGACAAGAACTACATCAGCCTTGTAGTATTTTCTGCAGAGACAGTTTAAAACTTGCTTGAGCCTGCAGCTGTACTGTTCTACCTTCATTATGTTAAAGTGGCCTGAAGGACCAGTCATGAGAAGAGGCAGGAAGCAACGTTAAAGGCTAACACAGCAAGAACAACTTCGTGAGGCCCATTTCCTTTAGGCAGGCCTTTTTCTGTTGCTACCAAGCAACACCTAAACTGCTGGCAGAAAGGATCCCTTCATCAGTTCTGTGCCTCTTGAACACCTATCTTCTGTTGATGGACGTACAAGGAAAAGAGTAAGATTTCTTTAAATGAGCTAAAATAGCTTCACTGGTAGATTACACCTAGATCACCGAGAGATGGGCAGCTTCACTGCTTGATACACCAGAGGGTTGTGCTGCTATCGAGAGGGACCATGACAGGCTGGAGAAACGAGCCCACAGGAACCTAATGAAGCACAAAGTCCTGTCCCTGGGGAGGAACAACCCCGGGCACCAATACATGCTGGAGGCCACCCAGCTGGAAAGCAGCTGGGCAGAAAAGAACCAAGTTCCACGTGAGCCAGCAACATCCCCTTGCCACAGGGAAGGCCAACGGAGTCCCGGGCAACATTAGGCAAAGCGTGGCCGGCAGGCCGAGCGAGGGGATCCTTCCCCTCTGCTCAGCACTGGTGAGGCCACACCTGGAGTGCTGTGTCCAGCCTGGGCTCCCCAGTACAAGAGAGACATGGACATACTGGAGAGACTCCAACGAAAGGCCACAAAGATGATGAAGGGACTGGAGCACCTCACAGTTGAGGAGAGGCTGAGAGAGCTGGGACTGTTCAGCCTGGGCAAGAGCAGGCTCAGGAGGGATCTCACCAAAGTGTACAAACACCTGAAGGGAGGGCACAAAGAAGATGGAGCCAGGCTCTTCTCAGTGGCGCCCAGTGACAGGACCAGAGGCAACGGGCACAAACTGAACCACAGGAGGTTCCCTCGAACATCAGCACGCACTTTGTCACTGTGAGGGTGACTGAGCACTGGCACAGGTTGCCCCGGGAGGCTGTGGAGTCTCCATCCTTGGAGATATTCCAAAGTCACCTGGACACGGTCCTGGGCAGCTGGCTGTAGGTGGCCCTGCCTGAGCAGGGGGTTGGACCAGATGACCTCCAGAGGTCCCTTCCAACCTCAACCAGTCTGTGATTCTGTGATTACACTTGAAATTTAGTGCAGAGGAGCCCTACTGCACTGAAGACGGTTTATATTTTTATATGGCAGTGTTTTCAGTGGTTCCTTTCAGTTTCTCTCCATCATATGCCAAATCTTTGGATCATTTTTGTTACAGGCCTTGAGCAGCATGTGAAAAAGAAGTGTTAGGGTATTCATCACATCTATCTTATTATTTATAGCTAATATTCAAATATGCAAAACATTTTAGATTCTGAATATTTCTTAAGTTCCAGGATCTACGATCTGCTGCCCAAATTTCTGCAATCCAAACTGTTAGCCTTGGAATCAAAATAGTGTACAGTTAAAGTACTTTTTGTTAATGGCATAAGGACCAAATTAGCTTGGTTCTGACAGATGCAGGTCAGGAAATCATGCTGATGATGCTATA
Organism: Charadrius vociferus; assembly: GCF_000708025.1. Taxonomy (NCBI): domain Eukaryota; kingdom Metazoa; phylum Chordata; class Aves; order Charadriiformes; family Charadriidae; genus Charadrius; species Charadrius vociferus. The sequence goes on from NW_009647846.1 coordinate 3,751,728, forward strand.
TCAAGAAAGACTTTATAGCTTTTAGGTGATAATAACAGAACCTTAATTATGGAACTGCTTCATTTCATCTATTAAATGCATGCACAATAAATAAATGCTAGATATGGATTGTATTGTTGTTACTTCCTTTACACAATTTAGTATTTTATCTCTAAACTCCATGTAACTATTTGCAGAGTCAGTGACCACCAGAGATGGATCAGGGATAGCACTATGTGGCCTTGCATTTGTAGGGCGTGTGGTTTGCTTGTAAACAGAGCTACATGGTATTTACCACTTTGATTAGAGAATGCAATACAATGCGTACATTTTAAGTTTTATTTCATGCAATCCTTCTGTTCCCAAAAAACTGTAGTGGCTTTATTTTGTTTCCTGAACTGTTATGCTCACAGCACGAGTAAGAAAAATTAGGAAAACAAATACTGCACAGAAAACGGGGCCCTTTTACTTGGAAAAAATGGAATTTGAAATTATGTTTGCCATGAAAAAGCCAGCTGGTGTGTATTCAAATTTGGAAAAAAACATTCCAATGGCTAGTTTTTGTGCTAAGGAGTATTTCATTTGTCTTTAACAATGCTTACTTATTTGATTAAATGATTTTTACAAAATACTGAAAGCAAATTAAACTACATAATCTTTTTTGCAATGAAAAATATCACAATAATTCAATGCATACTGCATTTAGAACAACAATGACATAACCCAATAAAATTTAAATTTTAACAAAAATGGCCACAACTCTTTCCAGGGTAGCTACTTCTTCTGCTGTTGTTAATATCACAATTAATTTGTATACCCTTAAAACAGGGACTTTGCATCGGAAGTGCTGACAATCATACAAGAAGTTACACTGCAGTAAAACAGCTAGTACAAAATTCTGTATTCCAGCTGACTTAACGTTCAGAGTGTGGACCTTCTATCACATTAAAAATATGATAATTTCATTTGCTATAGCAAAAGCTGAGAGAAATGAAAGTGCAATATTACAAATCTCTGCATGCATACTGGACTCTTTGTAACACCCTTTGGAGAAAAGAAGATTCTGTTGCTGTAACAATGGAAACTGTAGAAGACTTTAATGCATCCAGAAGCTAAAATTAAATAGCCTTCTGTGTCACAATGAGTGCTACAAACGTGAGCCTCTAATGAGAATGAGAGACCCCTAATAAGAGTCAAGACTTTTTATTACATCGTAAGCCTCACCTAAGAGCTGCTTAAGGTCTTTTGGCTACAGTTCAGACCCTTAAAAGACACAAACACCAACCTGGTTGGTGTTTCTAAATAAACGTCAATAACAGAAGAATAACAAAAGTGCTGAACTTATCATTAGATTTTTGTCGCATAAAAATACACAAGTAGAAAATGCCTCTACCATACAAAATATAAAATAATTGATGCATCTAATGAGCCAGGATCAGATCACGGTATTAATTGCCATGACTTTTTTTTTTTTAACTTTGATTGTTTAAAATATTTAATGCCAATAATAATGAATTATACTAAAATGAAAGCAATGCTAGCAGCTAATAGCAAATACTAGAAAACATGATGATGGCTCATCACTCTAGACAATTAAAAAGTAGTTAATTTTATAACTCCATGGTATATCAGTCATTAACTGCAATTGTACGTGACTGAATGTAAATCCTAACTATATTTCAGTTTCAAACTGAATCAGGTTGAGAGCACTGCAAAACTCTGAGTCCTCAGTCAGGGAAGGGGAGGGTTGGGGGGAAAAATAAAGAGTGCTGTGTAATACACTCTGACAGCCAGAGGTTCTACACATTTCAGGTTTTAAGTTGTACCTTTGGCTGGATGATGAGGGTGTTCAGGCGTACAGAGAGAAGGAGTAAATTTGGAAATACAAAGAGCATCACATGGCTCTACTTGAAAATGACTGTGCTTCCAGTTAATGACTGATTTTCCCCACAATCAAAAGGCTTCGTATTAGAATAACATTTGTCATGACTCTGTTGGTCTGAACAGAAACTTCAAGGAACCCGAATATTTCATCATTACTGTGGCAAGAAACACATTTTATCTCCTAGTTTGGGTAACTCCCGCAGCATGTAATAGTCATTATGACTGCATCGTACTGTGAATTACAGCTGCACTAATTTAACAGAGTACAGCTTCAAATAATGTGGATATCTGATTTAAGAATCCACAGTAATATTTAATGCATAAATAAGAGCAAGTGACTTGTCGTAGAATAAATGATTGTCTCCTGTAGCGTTCTACATTTTCACAGAAATCACTAGCATTTTGACTAAGGACATAGGCAATTTTTTTCATTTTCCATACTCATAAGCAGGATGTTGATGATGTTGCTTTGACAAGAAGTGCTTACAAAGTGCTAGTATTATACCCTGGCATTTATTAGATATTAATTCCAAGGATATTTTTAAATATATACATACTGTTCTTTTTATTTTTAAAGTAATTTTATTACTAATCTCTGATATTATAAAACTCTATTTTTAACCACTGATAATTTCTAAATACAAAGCATGTGAAAAGTACGTTCAGTAATCTATAGCCTTTTAAATGAAAGGCATTAAAAATACTCCTCATGGCAGAAAAGGTTCTGTAGCAGGTCTTTTAATAGCTGCTTAAATTTTGTCAATGCCAAACAGACAGGAAGAAATTTGACAGGAAACTGATAACAAGTTGGAAATATCTGTACATACCAAAATGCTATTCTTTTAACTTCGTAATTGTATGTTTTTACAAAAATTACTTCGATCTATCAAATTGTGTAGTTCCCACTATGCAGACGTGCCAGTTATTTGACCATTATATTCTGCTGTTTCCATTTTGAGAATGTAGGGGATTATGCTGTCAATGGGAACATTTCCAATGAGACCAGTGAAAAACAGTTCCTCAGTAATGCTAGAGCTCATCAGCCTAAGTGCTGGCAGGCGAACTAGAATCCGGGCTAGCCTGAAAAAGAAGTTCAGTGGATTATAAATACATATAATACCAGTTTAAAATACTTTGTGGCTAAAGAGCAGGATCTGCTTTTATTATTACCATAACTCATGAATGGGAGTAAAGAGGCAATTAAAGGTAATTGAGCTACCATAACAAAAATGGTTACTTTTCTATCCTGCAAGTGAAATGAAAAGCCACCATCCTTCTTTGCGGTCTTCCAATGAAAAGGACATATTAATGCCCTTTGTAGAGACAACGTCTATGTACAAACAGACAATTCTCCTGGTCTGCTTTTGAAATTCCCAGCTCTGGAAGCACTTCACAGTTCAGGACAATGCTAAGACTAATAATATTCACACTGACTAGAGAGAACATTTGCACAATTTTAAGAGTGAAATGCTTAATTAAAATTTGAACCATAAACAGCATAGTCCTCAGTTGCCTAGCAACTTAATGACAAATCAGACAGCAAGAATGGGACTGGATATGTATAAAAGGAAATAAGAGAATCTGCTTCTGATGAGAAAAGGAATTTGGAGGGATGTGCTGTTACTCACACATATTGCCAAATGCTGTGGGGTTTTTATGTACCAGGATGATAACAGACAACCAATATAATGAAGTGATCGTATTGAATTTCTGGACTTTCAGTGCATTTGAAATTTAGGACAGTGATGAAAGCATATCTGCTGTGTTTATACGGCAGACCTACACTACAAATGCCAAAACAAATAAATTTCCTGAACCAGAGCCATGTAATAGCAAACCTTAGGCAGCACTGAACACAGGCCTCTGGAAAATGATTGAATATCTATGGAGAAAATATATAAGGCCCACTCTGCTAATCTTGTAAACTTATGGGAAAAATTGCAAAAAGATTAAAGCTATGCTGCTGGTTTTGTGAAAATTATAATGCTTGTACTTCTACCTCAATTTGTGCCAGCATTCAGTTGCTCAGAAATCAGATTTGTATTCTGAACTTACCTATGGGTGAGCATAGATGGGGGCATACGGGGATATAGACAATACCAATTAAAATAGAGGACATTGTTTGGGAAATTTCTGTGATTTTCTTCCTTGAGCCACTATTAAGAGAAGTAAGTATATGGAAGAAATTATGTATTTCTTTTTATGGCAGATATCCAGCTGTCATGCATCAAACCAGAATAACTGAATTGTACACAGAAGAATGTGGGATTTGAGGATATTCTGAAAGTAGAGAATCCCATCTTCACTGCACCTAACAAGGAATCCTGATGCCCTTTCTGTTGTCCCACACAATGTTAATTCTCTAAGATCAGTGCAGAAAGCAGTTTCTGAGATGGGATAAGCGCTCTCTTTTACAGGCTTTTTGTTTGTTTGTTCATTTTTGTTGTTGTTCTTTTAAAGTTACACTACTCTCAGACCTTGCTTAAATGTCTGGGATTGCATGCTTCTTTACACGGGGATACCTTTCACAGTAAAAGAGAGTATGTTGTAGGATACATTCCTAGACAGAAGTTAGCATTTCCCTTGTAGTGCAGAGAATCATTGTGTTGATGAAATTTAAAATAGTTTTGATGGAGATTATTAGAAAATAGGATAATTATTTCTAGCAAGTTAGAAACAGCCACAGTTGAGAGGTGAAAAAACAGGTTAGATACTTTCAAAGAGAAGTCCTTGGAAATTTAAAAACAAAACAAAGGAGAAAACAAGTAGGATGTGGGAATTTCTTATAAACAGAAGCTTTGGCATTGGTTACTGTTTCCCACATGTAGTCCTTGTTCCAAGGTTTATAAACTGACAGTTTTCAAACTTTTCTGCATATGTAACTTGACAATCATTTAAAGGATGATAATCACCTTTTATTATCTCAAAGCCTCTTTGACAGCTAACTTGAAAAAGGAGGCAGTTTGAATTAAAGAAGTTTCAGGAAGTTGACTCTTGAGATTTCTAATAAAGTAAGTGTTTACATTTCTAAACATGGCAATGAGACTCAAAAAAAAAAAACCACCCAAAATTAAAAGAAAGTACTCAAGTTTAATTTATATGGAAGAAGCTAGACAGCTAGTCTTGCTTCTACCTATCTTTAAACAAACCTGCTTGCTTTTATGAACAAGGTTCTAGTTCTTTCTCATCAATAGTCAAAAAAGAACAGATATCAAAAAGGAAATTTTTACATCAATGATGGCATTTCATACTTTTGCCAGTTATGGCCCACAACATTACTTTGGGTACTATAGACAATAAATACCTATAAGTATCTTCTGGATAGGTTTTTTGTACATAGTCCTGCAATTCCATCTGTGCCTTCTCCTGGAATTTTTCTATTTGGGTTGAACTGGTCAGACCAGGGTGATCTAAAGAAACAAAACATTTCTGTATGTCGATTGTTTCCCTATACATTGTGAAATATATGTAGTTATAAGACTATCGCATTTAATTTCATTTAAATATTTCTCTTGTATTGTGATGTTTAACATGTTAGCTGTATAAAAGAAACCACTCAATCGAACATTTGCTTCCTGCCCTCAGAATTAGCTTGCACACTTTTCTCTCTATAGCTGTGTGTATCCACAAGAAAGTGGAAAAAGATTTAGCCTGTAAGTGTGTATCAGGCAGTGACCCTCCTAGTTTATGTTTCTAACCTTGTTTTTTTAAATGTGTTTGCCTCTGGCATTTCCACTAACTATGCTGACTGAGTAGTATCTAGGGTTGTTTTCTTGACAGATAAATTTCTTGATCTTCCAGAGTCTGTCTCGTGTTAATTCCAGCTGGCTCAGCTCCTCAAAGACAGTCACGTGATTAGAAAAAAACCAGAAAGTACCACATATCCAACTATGCCCAAATATCTTCAGTGTTGTGTTCCAACTGCTCTTCCCTTGAAACAGTACAGAGCTAGCTTAAGTTTGGAGTTTCTTGCTCCTCCAACTTGAATAAAAGCCCTAATAAACCTAACCCTAACAGTACAAAAAAATCAAAAGCAAATTTCAGGACACCAATATCTTCTAATTCAAGTAAGTTTTATTACAAAGATAAAAGTAATATCAATGCAAAAAAAAAAACCCAAACAACAAACCACCAACCAAACCCCCTAATAACAAGATACTCAATTTCTTTGTATTCTGTTAAATTCAAAGTGGTAAACACCTTTGAATAAAGTAAATCAACTGCATTTCTGAGCAAGAGTTTTCCTTTTGCTCAGCCTTTTAGCAGTTTAAAATTAACTCTTCTGCATCCTAGAAAGATTTCTCCACCTTTGCTGAAGAGACTGTCACTTCCCATTTCTTTAAGGTCCTTACCTTATCATTCCAGAAAATCGCAAATGTCTTCTTTGAGTAAATCCTCATCTCTCATAAACACTTGACCATACCTTAGTTGTCTGCTGTCATTTTTTTGGTAACAAATGGAAGACAGCCTGTTTAAATTTAGTTTTGGAAATATGTGGAAGTTCCATATAAAACACCCTGGTATTTCTGCTCATATTTCAGTGATCCCTCTTATGAGTGTATTAAAAATATTAAAATTGAAGCCGATTGCTTTATGTCACTGTGAGAATGTATTCCCTCTAATCCTTCCTGCCATTTACTTCACTAATATTGCTAGAACACATCCCAGATAACTTCTTACTCATAGATTCTCAGCTGAAGATAATTGAGAGTCTAGTCTTCTAAGGTGGGTGTACAGGAAATACCTCATAGGTTGGAACTGTAAATAACATGGATATGTTGCTCCAAAGTTATTTTTAAAACACATATTTTTTATGATAAATCATTATTGAACAATCATTTTATCTGCAGCTTAACAGATCAGTCTCATCTCAGGACATTAGTCCCATTAAAAAATGCTAAAACATTAACATACGAATGCTTGTTATTTAAAAAGATATGGTGACTAAATTCCTTACCAGGGCTAAAGAGGACTATAGCTTTAAGGTATGCATATTCATATCCATCAATATCAAGCTTGGCCATGCTGTTACAGAACTCCTGAAGTTTCCAGATGTGTTCCATGACTTGCTTTATTCTGTCTCCAGAAAGTTTATCTACAAAAAGATATTACTTACTATTTCATGTGAGCTCAAGTACATCTAATATATTAACCAATATCCTTTTAGAAAACAAGTGACATTTCAAAGTCTTTTGTGTCGTTTGCTATCTTAAAACCACTTAACATATAACATATAACACTTAACATATAAGGATGCCCTGAATGATTATGGAAGTCAGACACAAGGCTAGCAAACAGACTGTTAACTCTTTTCCATAATTTTGCCAGTACAGCATAATCTGCAACATCAATTTTATTCCAGTGATGTACTGTACTAAGCAGTGACTCTCAAATCACGGTGAATTATTCTACAAATGACTAGAGTGATTCTGGGAATGAACAGAAGCACAAAACAAATGCTATCATGCAATCCTAATTTTAAATTCAAACAGTATTGAGTTAGCTTTTCCAGAACTGAATGCAAGAGCAGTAATGACAGAACTACTTTTTCCTCTATCTGTACTTTTAGAAGTAAATTTTTCATTTACTGTGGTAAATAGTCTTTTTCCCTTCTGATGGGGTAAATTCACTCAAATACATGTACACAGATTCTTCCATCATTTGGAACACCACATTCCTTATGTTGATTTAAAAAAGAGAATAATTTTATATTATTTGTGGATAAGTTACAATCAAGTGGTATTAGCTGCTCAGCTAGGGAGCGAGAGATTTCTGTTTTGGTAAATATACCTTCTCTCTGACTGCTTATCTGCAGACTAGTGAAAGAATGAAAACCTTAGAGATTACATTAAGACAAATCTTTGAATATATAATTACTGTTACCAAACTTCAGAGATAAGTCAATTTACAAGGGATAAAACTTTTTCTTGAGAAACACACTAGAGTAATTTTATTCCAGTCGTGATCTCTAATGCTAATATTAGCATTATTAGCTAATAATGCTAATATTATAGGATTATAACTTAAATATTTTACCTTTGTCTGTACAGCTAATAGTGTATATGATTGCTTAGACTGGTGTGCCTTAAACTAAATCTTTGATGTAATTTATGATTATTTTAATTTTTTTCCGAAACCATAATAAAAAGATTTAACAGAAAAAGACATTTTTTGCACAATGTCTTGAAATAAGAATGAAAGCATAATATACATTTCTAAAATACAAGAATTGTGATACGAGTCTTTAGTTACTCAAAATGGATTAAGATAGACATGAGGTAGTGTTTTCATTTCTATATTAAGTGGGAAACGATGGTGCAGAAATACTCAGGAAAAATGAACTTGAATTCCAGTTTCCAAACAGGGTCATCACTAATATGCTTCCTAGCTGAAGTTCTGAAATTTCTTAATTTTGTTTTGAATTTTAAAGTTATAATATGCAATATAATACAATAACTTTGCAGAACAGATGAATAAAACAAACCATCACCAAATCATTTAAAACAAATCAACTGTTTTCTTGGCCAGTCTCAGGTAACACGGTATGACTGGAAGTACAGGTTGTAGAAAAAATTTTTTTTTTTTCTTTTTTTGAGACATGGGAACAGAAGTGGAGTCAGCTTAAGGTTGTAATTGCCTCACCACTTACCCCTCCACAAACTCATTGCCTGGGGTGTAGATGTAACAGACAGCTCTATTGATTCTGACAGAGATATAACTAAAAGCCTAACTCTCTGAAGAACATATAATGTGCATGTTTCCCTGTTGGTCCTTTAAACTCTTGCCTCTTTCTCTGTGCAGGAAAGGAGCATCAGTTTGTTGTATTTTGAGGGCTGGCCAGGCCCTCTTAACTTGCAAAAAAAAACCCCCAACCCACCAACACCACCCGCCCACCCCCAAAAAAGCCTATTTTCCAATTTTTGCTGTGTGCACAATAACAGCACCACAAAAATCATCAAACAAATTGCTACCAAATAGGACTTTGCAACTACTTTGAACTCAGATTTAAATTTAAGCTAGCTTTCCTGTAACATGTTGTGTTTGCAGTTTAAAGCTGCTAGTATTGTTTTTTTCCTCCTATTAAAAATGGAATATTATTCTCATGCTAATCAATCATATTGATTGGGACTACCCTGAAAGAAAAGAATGGAAATAAAAGCAACCATAACACTTACAATCCACTCTAGATATAGTCATCATTACCAACAGGTCAACACTGAATTAAAAAAAATATTACATCCATCTTCTTAAAAGTGTCAAGCAAATAGGTTGTTTAATGCTCCAGAGGGTACTTCAAAATACATTAATCATTACTGCATTATAGCAGTATCCAAACCCACTGTATTTGCAAGAATATTCGTCTTGTGATACTTGGCAAATGCTATAGTTTTACACTGCAAAGAGGAGAAAGAAAGTTCTGGAAGGAAAAAATTCTGATGTGGTTTGGAAGAAGATACCATTACTCTAAGAGGAAAAAAATAAATACAACTGGACAGGGGGAAAGCTCTGTGAGCACACCCAATTTCAGGATGTACTTGTCTTTATACTGCCAGTCAGATGTAGAAGACAATAGAATACGTCCTCCAGCCTCATCCCCATTTCTTCTATGCACACTTCTATCCCACAGAGATCTCTGTGAGTTCAGTGCAACAGAAGCTGTAGATCACCAGAGGAAAGGTAATTTTGCAAGAGAAGGCTTCTCCTTCCCCTAGATAATGAAGAACAGTTCTGCCACCGATTAGGAAACGCCTAGTGAGAAATGTTATACAAATGTCCCTAGTGTTGACAGGACTGAACACGGGTAAGAATCACACATGGAAAACATACCTTCCTGTATGCTGTTCTGGAGATGGTTGACAATAGCTGCCAGGATAGTAGAGAGGCTCATTACCTGTGCACACTGTGCCAGGCCTAAGGTAAACAGCTCATTCCAGCAGGCACGCACAAGACTGGTGTTACAGTCCTGCCTGCGAACAACAGAAAAGCAAACAACTGTAGGTGTTTTTCCTATCAGGCTGGTGTTACCCTATGTGTAATTATGTTAATTATAACAATTAATAATAAGGATTAATGTATTGCAAACCACTTTACAAAAAGGCATATATTAGCACATTACAAGTATTTAAAGAAGCAAAAAGAAGTGATAGGCCAACTACAGGAAACCATTTCAGGTTATCTGTAAAATGGTGCTCACCAGTTCTTTACCAAGATATATTTCTACAAATTAAATGCTTGCTTTTGATTCGGCTTTAGCTTCTGTAACGGCAGTAACATCAGATATTGTAGTTATCCCCTCCTCTGCCATCTTCTATTTTATTCTTCAAAAAGGAGAATATTGCATAGTCTTCACACAGTTTAAAGAATTCATTAAAAATTAAACAATGTCATCATTTCAAAATTCAAAATAGCTGAAAAGTGTTCAGATCGGTGCTTAAATTCATTAGAAAACAAACCATTCAACAGAGTGTGTGCATTTACCCAAGAGCTTGAAATGCAGGTATGGACCTAGCCCAGTGCATAGAGAGGAAAAGTAGCCGTGATGCTGATTCACAGATGTAGTGTACATTAAGGTACTCCGGCATTGGGCTGGGCATTGTCAGCTGCAAAAAATAAAAGTACAGTACAATACATACAGTTCAGACTTAAACCAATTTTTAATATCGATGAAATAACCAGCGAAAACATTGAAACTAGTCTTGTAGTCTGTCATAAGCAACTATATGACAAGAAACAGTCAAAGGAAAACTGTACTAAATAACTCATTACTACTGGCAAGGAATGCAAAACTGGAATAGGATACAACAAATTATGTGGGACAGGGCTCAAATGTTTCCTTTCAAAATGTTTTAATATTCGTTTAGTAATAATTAAATCTATAGGTTTCATTGGTCTGTGGAGTGTTGGCTAGCATCACAGTGCTATAAAAGATTTTAAAACTTTTTTAAAAGAAGCAATATAAAATCTAAAATGGTAAAGTCATGTAATGGGACTCTACAATCACAGAACACCATTAATGGGAATAAGCAGGTCATGATAAAAGTTTGACTACATTAAGTATTACTTATTTCAGTAACGATCTTTGTATAAAAGTGCAATTTGATTACAGCAAGATGAACACCCTTATTGCTTCTCACACACTGTTTATCAACACATGCTTGTATTCAGTTGAAGCTGAAGCATCTCTAAAATGCAAGACCTTTTTCAGTGGTTTAACTGTAAGCATCTATTGAAGGCACTGTAACCTGTCTTTATATGAAGGAGCCTTTTAGATGAAAGTTTTACACTATCTAGAATTATAAATGAAATAATCATGACATCATACTAGACAGATGATATGGAAAGTGATTATCAACAACACTGGAAAGTGAAATACATTTTAAAGCATCCTTCTGTCTATGAAGGTCTTATGAAATAACACCTATATTCTTTAGATACAGCATTCAAAAGTGAAAATTGAATTAGAAGCTTTGTAACAGCAGATGTTATCCTAGATTATATTGCCAAAATTAAATATAAGAAAAGATAGTAAACTAATTTTGGGTTATGTTTCAAGTGCTAGTTTGTTTAGTAAGACATTTAAAGAAGCACATACCTTAAATGTGACATGTGTATCTGTCAGTAGGGGTCCTTCCACTTCAATAATTGGTGTTGACTGATCTCTACTGATTACATGAATATTCCCTCCTCCTGTAGGATCCATCCCATCTGCCAAGTTATGAGCTGCTGCACCTTCTGTGGTATTAAGTGCTTTAGCCAAAGTATCAAATGCCCTGGAAAAAAGTAATAAACAGTGAAAGAGTGCTTCCTTACACCTTAAAAAAATTCAGAGTGGTGGTCAAATTAAGCGCTATAAAGCATTTCCACTTAGAGATAACATACAGGAACTGTTTATGCTAAGACATGAGGTCAGACTTTTCATTACAACCTGGCCTCTCTGTACTGTTTGGACATTAATAGACCGACCCATATATTGCTGGTGAAGGATCTCCCCTGTGAGGGGGGAACTTTTTACTACTGTAAATCCTGCTCTGATAGTTTTATGCTAGTATTTGTACTAGTAAAGGGGTCTCTTGTGCTTATCATTCACTATCCCCTCCTTCTCACCTTGGAACGTTTAACAGATTATGTGAGGATTACAGACCAGATGCACACTGGAGAACATCCTGCAGTCCCTGTCCTTGATGCCCCGTTTCTTGGAACAGCAGAGAATAGTGTGTTTCTCTTCTAGACAACATGCCTGAATTTCCTTTCCCATAAGATGAGATATGGCCAGACGTTCCTGATCTCACAGTATAGCCTTAGAAACCTTATGACAGTAACAGAGGAGAGACTGGTCCCTGGACTCCTTTAGGCTCAAGCTCTAGCTGGGCCATTGCCAAAATAAGGCAGTGTTAATTCCCTTCTTATGATAACAGAGCTTAGATTTAAAGAAGAATTTTGTGCTCCAATTTCATACCAGTGGACAGTAGTACAATACAGTGCTGTTTTGCCAGTATTTTCGTCAAGACGTTTGCGGGGGGGGGGGTGTTGAATTTTTTTTCTGCTTTAAAGAAAGAGTACAAAATTGACATAAGTCAAAGTTGCAGTGTCAAGTAGTTTTAAATGTCAGTTCACTCACTTCAGGAGTCTAAATAAAAGACTTAATAGCCTGAAGTTAAGCTCCTCTTAAAAATCTTCTCCTTGAGAAACAATGGACAGTTTTGAGGCCAAGTATTTTTCTTATTTCACTATACTGCCAATGTATGTTATCCTTCAACCCACCCACCACCCCCAGAAAATCCCCAAACAAAGACCCCACCCATAAAAATCTCAAGCTCTGCTGGGAATTTTAGAATTCCCATTTCTCTCACTAACAAACACAAAGACTTCAAACACTTTCTAAACGATAAGAAAAAGTTAATTAATCTTTGTTTAACTACATTTTCTTTACATTACCAGCAGGTATTATGGCATTTTTTACCCTGATTCTCTCTCCCATCCCAACTGGGGGGCAGTGAGTCAACACGTGTGTGGTGTTCAGCTGCCTCTTGGGTTAAACCACAACGCCCTGAAGAGCAGGGTTACGGGCATAAGCATTGCAGTTCTATATAACAACACTACCAAATAAAACAGTGCCAAAGTGTTGCTATTCTCAGTCTCTCAAGGTCACAAACTAGTAATTTATTATTTTACTGCGTATGAAGTCTGGTCTAACTTCAGAACACTACATTTATAACACAGGACACAGTTCTTCACAAGAGGAATCCAGCCAAACCTGTATTTCTGTAGAATTGTTACTGTGTTTAAAAGTAGGGGGCAAACTCTACTGTGTTTGGTGTCACCACGCCAAATTACTCCAATGCATCAGTGTAAAGCATACACCATTCAGAATACAAATTGCTAAATAAGATGCAAATATAAATGCATACCGTGTAATCTCACTTGCGGATTGCTCTTCTTGTTGAACTTCAGAAGTATCTCCATTATTTAGTGACTCGCTGAGATTAGCAAGAGATGTTACAACATTTGCTAGTGTTCCTAAAGCACCCTGGCTTGTTTCAGCCTAAAAAGGAAAACCATATTAGTAGATCAAAATAATAGGTGATGTATCAACATAAATTTTTCCCATTTTTAATCTTTGTGGGTTTTTTTCCCTTATACCTTTTCCTTCCTCCTGAACACCTACAGGAAGAATGGCTCACAATGATCTTTAAATCCTCTTGCAATCATCAACCCTAGCCCCAGCTGACACATCATGTGGGGACATACCTGTGGCTGACCTTTTGCAGAAATATGCCATGAAAAGAAATCATGTTTCTGTTGAACAGCTTACCACCTCCATTCGTAAAGATCTTCAGACCTACCCCAATGTTATCTTTTCAAGAGGAAGAATTACTTGTGTCTATGCACATAGCTAAAATAATCTGAACAAAGAAATACATATGTTCAGAACTTAACTGAAAGAGTAATACCTTGGAGTCAGCAGCTAGAAGGACTGTACCATCATCCCTGATCAAAGGCTGCTGAATGTTCACAAGCATTCCCGGATCAAGAAGACCTGCCGACCTGTTGAAAAGCATAAGGCACCTGACAGTCAATGGTATTTTATGTTAATCAGAAGAATGTGTAACAACCTATGTCAGAATAAAAGGGATTACTAATTTTTAAATTAACAATTTAATGAAGCTCAGAGTTTACTCATTCAACAAGTAGCTTGAAAGAGAAAGACTGGAACGTTTTCCTTTCCTTTGCAAAATCAATGACAACTTCCCAAATAGATATCCTCTCATTTGCTTTTTATGCTGGTTTATTGTGCCTTAAAGAAAGCTGTTGTCTTCTCCTGCTTTCAGAATTCACTTAATAGTGCTAGTTATGCATGAGACTTTGGAGGAGGGCATAACTGCGCATTCCAAGTTAGACAATGGACTGCACTGAAGAAAAAAGTTATGTCAAGACAATGTATTTTACATTCCAAAATACAGAATCACAGAATGGTTGGGGTTGGAAGGGACCTCTGGAGCTCACCCAGTCCAACCCCCCTGCCAAAGCAGGGTCACTTAGAGCAGGTTGCACAGGATTGTGCCCTGGAGGGTTTTGAACATCTCCAGAGAAGGAGACTCCCCCACCTCTCTGGGCAGCCTGTGCCAGTGCTCTGACACCCTCACAGGAAAGAAGTTTTTCCTCACGTTCAGATGGAATTTCCCATGTTCCAGCTTGTGCCCGTTGCCCCTTGTGCTGTCACTGGGCACCAGTGAAAAGAGTCTGGCCCCATCCTCTTGACACCCGCCCTTTAGATATTGATAAGCATTGATGAGATCCCCTCTCAGCCTTCTCTTCTCCAGGCTGAACAGCCCCAGGGCTCTCAGCCTTTCCTCATCACAGAGATGCTCCAGTCCCCTGATCATCTTTGTAGCCTCCACTGGACTCTCTCCTGTAGTTCCTTGTCTTTTTTGAACCGAGGAGCCCAGAACTGGACACAGTGCTCCAGATGTGGCCTCACCAGGGCAGAGCGGAGAGGCAGGATGATCTCCCTCGACCTGCTGGTCACGCTCTTTTTAATGCACCCCAGGATGCCATTGGTCTTCTTGGCCTCAAAGGCACGTTGCTGGCTCATGGGCAATTTGTTGTCCACCAGGACCCCCAGGTCCCTCTCTGCAGAGCTGCCATAAACAGTTATGTGATCAAGGTCTGCATAAAATCTCTACTGCCTTTACTTCTGCTACTTTTTGACCAAACGTTATTTCCTTTTGCTGTATCTAATTTAGGGAGACAGCGGGAAGTCTTTGCAGTCAGCAAGGATAAGTTTATTTGTTACTTATACAACACTCCCAGCCTGCCTAATCCAATACAAATGCACATACGACAGGTTCAGGCTGCAGGGAATTTATAGGTTAAGGGCTCTGAGACTAGCAACTAACATTGTGAAGTACCACAGTCAGCAAATGATCATGCGCTATGCGAATCTGAATCCTACACAAATAACAGAGTCACACTTAACGACTATAATATTGTTTATAGGACTGTAAGGGATCTGTAGCTCAAGGAAATCTCCAAGAAGAAAATGTGTCTGTGAGCAGTGCGTTTGAACTATCTGACTTGCAAACAAGAACGCTGAAAAACAATTCTCCAAGAAATCTGCAATCCAATCTTCCTAACTGCAGTGTAATTTTTCAACAAATAATATATATATAAAAATTAAATATAGATCTAAAAAACCTGAATCTTGAGATCCAATATCTTTAGGTAGTTATTATCCATTCATAAACTAACAGGACCTACAGTTTTAAAAGTGTGATATTTAATCTAAAGCTCTTTATTCTATTCAGAAAAAGACAAATCTTGTTTCCATTTATTATGATATGCATTTCCACACCCACTGCCTACGGAGACAACTAGGGGCACGGGAACTATTTTGGAGTATCTTCCATATAGCAAAAGCAAGTTGCCGTTGTTTTGCTGTTGTTGAAACCAGTCTCTCAGGATTTGAATCAGCAGCTGCTGCAGTCCCTTTTACTACTGTCTTTAGGAGAAGGAAGACTGAGTCTGTCATTTGCAGATTTGATTTCAGGGAAGTGCTAACCTGAATGCATCACAGCGTAAGCCTACATGCTTTTTGGTTGAGTATCACATATTTGCTCTGCCTGTGCTTTGACCTGGCTGGAGAAGAGACAGCTCTGAACTGAAAACCACCCCACTGTACTCAGACATAAAAAATTTCATGAGAAGCAGAAGAATCTAGGTTGGTCTTAGTAATGGAAACAGATGATTTGTGAATTGGAGCTCTTTTCTGCCCAGTTCTTTAGAGCAGAGTGTGCCTGCAAATATGGACAAATAACCTTAAACAAGACCCATTAAACTGAGATACTCACCGCGTCCCATCTTTATCTGCCACAAATGTTGGAGTTGCTATTAGAGGGCTTCGTAGGTCTTTTCTGATATAGATTTTTTCGGTAGAAGCTGCACAGTTTGTTGGTTTTTCACGCTGCACATCAAAGGGCTTTCTTTCACTTTGAACCGCTACATAAAGATAGAAACATGCAGATTTGAAAGGAAACAACTCAACTGAAAAATACAAAAAGAAAGTAAAATTCTCACAGTAGGATTTCAGTTTGCACCATTGTGATGGTGTGTCAGCTCAGTGAAAAACTGGAAATTTAATACAAAGACTGAAGAAACACAGGCTCCAATTTTACTATACCTGTGATTATGTACATTTTTAACTAAGGAAGTTGCAGATTTATCATTTACTTTAAGTTTTGCTGAACTGGAGTCAAAGCTTGCTATTTCACTAACATTTAATAAGATGGAACATCCTGCAAAGTGTGTTTTCAAATTTTTTTGGTGGGTTTTTTTGGTTTTGGTGTTTGTTTTTTTTCCAACAGGTAAAGCTACACCTAAATGTTAGATGCAGTCATACTCTGGATGATTCAAAATAACGCAAAACCAGAACGAACCACAGAAAAGTCAAGACAGGCAAGTTAAGTGAGAGCTGCAGGTTAATTCCCTGGGAGACGCATCTCTGCATGATACGCAATTCACTCACATCCATTCATTCCACCCACTTAGGGAACAGTGTTGCAAAACTAACCTTTTCAGAATTTAAAATATTTCTACTTGATAACTGGAAGAAAATAAGCTCAGTCTCCACTGTGCCAAATAAGTGTTGCAAATCTTTTAATAAAAATACAAAGACAGAGTAACTTTGTAATTTTAAAGGAAAAGAAAAGTGCATCTTTTTAATATTAAGGTATTATTATTAAACCAATTACAGAAAGTCATCTGGATTCTGAGTCACTAAACTTTGCAAGCTCCTCTATAGCTTGGCATAACATTCGACTGCATCGATTTTCCCCTGAAAATGAGGATAATAAAATGAATAAAAGACTATAAGGATAATACAAAGAATTTTTAAAAGTGTTGTAGTAATACTAATTCTCACAACACTTTGCAAATGCATAATAGAAATGGAGACAGTATTTCTGTGCTATTCATTGTACCAATTTCTCATACAGCAGTTATTGCTCTAGAAAATTAACATTAACAAGCAAACAAAAAAATTCAATCCTCCTCTATAGCGCTCTTGAATGTAACAGTAACATACATGGATATGTCTCTCTCTGTCCTCATAACCAGCAAGAGTTATTTAGTTCCTGATTTTATTTTTGCCAATATTGTTACTGTCAGCAAAATTTAGGGGCTTAAAAGTAGGTATATAGCCATTTTGTTAGCTTGGTGGATCCACAAACATTAATCAGAAACCTGACCCAAAGCCCAGTAAAGTCAGCGAGCATGTATCCTGATCATACTGGAATAAGAAACGTTTAGCTTCTGGAAATGCAGCAGTTTCTCTTGTGCAAATGTCTCCCCCTATACTCAGCACAGTGTGTGTGAAGCACAACAATCATCACTACAGGTTTGGAGTTACAAGTGCAAATACAAAGATTTCCCTATTTACAGCTTAGAACTCAGTGGCTGGAACTTATCCTGCCTAGACCGGAGTGGAAAAAGAAAAGTATTTGTTGTTTCACCTTAAATTCACCATAAATTTATTTCAAAACAACCAGCTAATAACCTTCATGAAGTGCTGGACTGAAGAAGCAGAGGTGCTATAAATTGGAAACAAAATACATTGACAGAAGTGTTTGAACGCTAGCACTGGAATTGTATGAAGCACTGCAAACAAACATGAAAGTATATGGTATAATATATGACAGTTTATACAATGCCTCATAATACAACGCTCACAAATGACCAAATTAATATAAAAATGTAAAAAGGGAAAAACAAAAAGGACATCAACTACTTTCTATCACTGGTTGAAAAAGCAGCAAAAATAAACCAGATGGAAAGCAGATTCTGAACATGGAACATTAGATTGATGATCACCCATGTTAAAATATTTTGTATTATAAACATACACTGTGTTTGTAACATGCATTCTAAGTGAGGCCCTAACTGAGCCTAAGTGACACGGTTCAAAACAAATCACTACTGCACCTCAGACATAAAATGGTGACAGATAAAGGTATGGTAGATGCTCTGGCTGCTGAAAGTTCTGTTTCCTTCAAGCAACACACACTGAAATGGAGAGAACGCACTAAAAAGTGGTAGTGCACGAATTTATTATTTGGTAGGCACAGTATCACATTGGGTACTTAACACTCACATTCCATTTTCATGCCCATCTCTAGACATTTCTTAAGCCTACAAAACTGGCAGCGATTCCGATGGTGTTTATTGATGATGCAGTCCTGGTTGCTACGACAACTGTAGGTCAAATTCTTTCTCACACTCCTTTTAAAGAAACCTTTGCATCCCTCGCAACTGACAGCACCATAGTGACGACCTAGGAAACACATGTATTGTTATCAGATGGAAAATACTTATATATTAGCATAGAAATATTTCTCTTAAGCAAGTAAAACATTGTAAAAGTCACCCTTTAAATTTATTTTGTGTTCTTATCATCATTTTGGACCATGAAAGCATTGTTAAAGTCTTACAGGATATTTTTTTTTACTTATTGTCAGGGCTTTTTGGTGGGAGAGTGGAGAGAAGAGAGGAAAGTTAAACCTGTTCCTGAATGAGATGCCTGTGAAGTGTTAGTTCCCACTCTAGACAAGTACAGATGCAATTTTATCTGCTGTTATAGATTATACAATACAGTAAAAGAACATACAGGCTAAGAGTTTAAGTAATTTCAGAATATAAGTAATTTTACAATAAAATTTGAAATGCCATCTTAATTTAAAATTCCTATACATATCAATTCTGGTATTTTCTTAATTACATAAACACTTAAAAAATAAAAAAAAAGAGGGACAAAGAGACAGTCTTCTATGCAGCATGAAAGCATAGTCCACTTCCTTGGCTAATGTAGAGATTTTACCTTGTAGGCTCCTTGCTACTGCATGGATGTGAAACACTGAGGATTCACTTGATTTCTACTTGCCTTTTTCTGTGAAAGACCAAAATCTACCGGGAAGTCTTGTTAGAGAGCACTAGGAAGTGTTTTCCTGGAGCAGGTAGAGTTTTCTAGGCAACATGTTTACTGCATGTTCCCCATAGCTGTGAGGAAACAGACTAAATGCTTCAAATAGTCTCTTTCAGTTACCAGGCGCGATTCAATCATTATTTCATCTTTCAGCAGATGCTAAATCATATGCTCCAGTTTAAGTACAAGCTAATATTCTTCCAAGCATAGTTTAACTACTCTGCATGTACAGATACGAAGTATAATGTTATCTTTTTCTATTTTAGACTCAATTGCTTTTCCCACCAGCATGGTTAAAATCAATTAAAATACATGAAACCTCCTCCCTTCACCCCAGTCATCCTTTCAATCAAGTTTCTTGAACAATGCTATCTATGCTTCCTTACCTGATGCTTTATCGCCACAGACTACACAATATTCTACTACCTGGGGCCGCTGAACATCAGCTTTTCCAAGCAAACGTTCCACAGAAGCAGAGTCTGTCACTATCTAAAACAAAATTCCAGAACAAAAAGAGGTAATTAGCCAGTATTTTCTTCTGATGTGAAAGTAAGGAGCTTTGCCTACAGAACAAGATTGGTATATCAACTGAGAAGAGGTGGCTGACTTTGACACGTGGAATGAAATTAAGCAGTATAAAATGCAAGTTAATGAGAGTTTTTACTGTCAATAGTGACACTGCTGAAACAGTCAAAGCAAAACAAATTCCAAATAAAGCTCCTAGCTTTGATCTGTACAAATAAGTTTCCTCACTTGTGCAGTTAACAGTATTCTTCCTTTCTTGCAATTACACGCAAGCAGCTGCAATATTTTAGCCAGAGATGGTTGTATTTCAGATGCTGTTCCCATCTATCCCTTCTCTAGCTATTAGGGGTATATGGTTCAGAGGGGATAGCCTGAAGCTGAGATCCATTATAGAAACAGTTTAGCTTCTGAAGGCCTTGGATTCCAAAACTTCAGTTCAGAATATTCACAGAATCACAGAAAAATTAAAAAAAAAAAAACAAACCACCCCTCTGTAACATCAGATAAGCCATTTAGCATAGTAAAATAAAAAGTATTATTAATACAATTTTTCAAATATTTACGTAAGAATGATACTTCTCCCTGTAAAATATTTTCTATTGTAACAGTAGCAATAGGTACCAGGCGCTTTTTTTTTTAAGACTGCTAGGAAGAAACCTCAAATTTCACTAGAGATAGATTATTGTTTATATAATTTGGTTTATAAAGATCCCATTGGTCTAGATTATGCTCAAGGTCCACAAACTACTATAACAGAGGACAGCTTCTGCTCCAAAGAGCTTTTACTGAAATGTCTTGATACTGCAGTGTGAACGTAAGTTTTCTCAGGTGAGTTGTACCTCTGTGTATCTGTGAATCTTGAACAGACCATCTGAAGTCCTGGCAATCCTCACAAGCACCATCTTAAGTATTCGCTTATGTCTTTGGAATTTTAATGAGAACACACAATAAGGGGTGATGAGTGCAATGGAATACATAAGGAACATGAAGACAGGAGGATTTATGACTGAATAACAAAGCCTACGATTAGTATGGTCTAATCCATGTCATTAGATCTTTAGAAAACTATTGCAATTTGTCTTAAAGCAATTATAGACTTTTGATAAAAATAAAAAATCTGAAAAACAAAAATCTATGGTCTACCTCAAGTACTAGATTTACCTGAATTCTGCCTGGCACAATGTTGTCCGTGGTGGTAAAGATCAGCTGTTTGGCATTAGATGTCTCAGGTGTTGCCAATATCACCTTTCCTGCACCAGCTCCATCTGGACTGGCTAAAATAAACTGTTGCTTTGGAGACGCAGCTGAGTCTACTGCTGTCACTATTTGGATTTTTTGACCTGTTTGCTGATCTGTCACAATCTGTAAAACACATCAAAGAATTTTATGAGCCACAGTAAACTTCACGTTTTAAAACCTTTCATTCTGTCTCAGAATTATATGATACTGTCTGTTAACTGTGCTTGTTATTTATTAAATAATAAATAAAATTGCTATTTGTACATTTATGACACTGGTGCAAAGTTATTGCAGCTACCTAAATAAGTGCAAAACCATAAAATCAAATATAGGTGTATATAATATATATGTATCTACATACCTGCTGCATAGATGAAAAATACTAGACAGGGCTGTGAGAAGTATGAGTCTGATACTGTTAATAATGAAGAGACATGGGGCGATCTTGTAATCACATTTGACTGTTCAAAAGGAGTGAGATATAGTGGAATAAGAACAAAATGTAATGTTAAGGACTGCAGCTGATGAATGGCAGGTGTATATGCAGGGTATTCTCTGCCTAGTGGGACAGCATCACAGAAATTTCATAGAATCATAGATCTTGAGTTGGAAGAGACCCATAAGGATCATTGATTCCAACTCCCTGCTCCTCACAGGACAACCTAACACTAAACCATATGACTCTGACAGGCTTGGTGCCGTGACCGCTTCCCTGGGGAGCCTGTTCCAGTGACTGACCACCCTCTCAATGAAGAACCTTTTCCTAATGTCCAATCTGAACTTCCTCTGACGCAGCTTCATTCCATTCCCTTGTGTCCTGTCACTGGTCATCAGAGAGAGGAGATCAGCACCTCCGCCTTGCTGCCCACCTTGAGGAAGGTACAGACTGCGATGAAGGCACCCCTCAACCTTCTCTTCTCCAACCTGAACAAACCAAGTGACCTCAGCCACTCTTCATAAGTCTTGCCCTTGAGACCCTTCACCACCTTGGTGGCCCTCCCCTGGACACACTCTAATAGTTTGATGTCCTTTTTATATTGGGGAGCCCAAAACTGCACCCAGTCCTCTAGGTGGGGCCATGCCAGTGCAGTGTCGATCCCCTCCCTTGACTGGCTGATAATGCTGTGCTTGATGCACCCCAGGACACGGTTGTCCCTCCTGGCTGCCAGGGCACACTGTTGACTCCTATTCAACTTGCCATCAACCCAGACCCCCAGATCTCTTTCCACGGGGCTGCTCTCCAGCCTCTTGTCCCCCAGTTTGTACATATAACCAGGATTGCCCTGTCCCAGGTGCAGAATCCAGCACTCTTGTTAAATTTCATACAGTTGGTGAATGCCCAGCTCTTGAGTCTATCCAATATACTAATTTAGTATCATCGGCAAACTTACTTAATGTACATTCAACTCCTACCTCCAGATCATTTACAAAAACATTAAACTAAAAATTATCCCAGATGACATAAAAAAGCACAGTGCTACATTCTTGAGATTTGTATTCCATTTTGAATACACCTGACTATGAAAGCTATTTTGATGTAATTCATTTATGTATTTGGTTTAGTGTCAGAGTTAAAACTACTACTGAAAACACAAAACAGTGTATTTATTTACCTAATTTTGATTACCTAGACCTTTTATCTAGTTGTCACGTCCTTTTTTTGTAATGTCTTACAGAAAGTAATAGTTTAACAGTAAGATTAGGCTAATACGCTTATGCTTAGTAAAACTAAGCTAGAATGCCTTAAAAAGGCATTAGAACTACCCAAGGCAGGAGCTGAATTACACAGCTGATGATTTTTCTAGATTACAGAAACTCTTCAGGAAAGATTCATCTCACATTTTGTGATTATACACCTAAAGAAACCCGCACAAAGGAAATGGTACTCAAAGCTGGGGACGAATCCAGCCTACTACTGAATTTTGGACAAGACAGAGCTTTTCAGGGACTCTTTAGATTCTTTTATTTACAGAATAGAATAAGCCATTTTAGGTCTCATATGCATAAACATTTCAGTGTGTAAGTGTACAGAGTCTACAAACATAAAGCTCCGAAGAAGCTCAAAGGTTAAAGGACAATCATTACCCCTCAGTCCCATTGTTGTAAAACTGTTGTTAAGCTCCCCAGAGTTTTCCCTGCTGAGATTTCTTCAGCCTCCATCATTTTCACATAGACCTTAACCAACAGGACACTTCACAGTGACATCTAATCTTGGATTATGACTGACACCACTATGACGTTGCTTGTACTTGTTTCGAGAAAACAGGAAAACTTTTCTCATCCTAGTATTCTGCTTCATCACGGAGTCATAGGTTTTTTTCAGAAATATCAGTGATATAAGGAGGTAGATTATTTTGCAGAATTGAACAATAGTTGCAATGTAAATACCTACCTTATGAATGCTGAATATTCATTATGCTTCAGTTATATATGTTGTGAGAACATCTACCTTGCAATGAGATATTGATACATATTGATATGGTTACCATGCAAAAGAGAGATTCTGTTACCAGACAACTGTATCAAAAATAGAAACCTTCCATCATAACAGAATCTTGAGAATGAGTATGTGAAACAATAAGGCAGCCTGATTCCACCTTTTGTTGATAACTTTAAGGAATAACATCTTAGATAAAATACATAGCTAAATGTTGTTGGTAACTAAAGAACATCTCTAAGGAAATATCATAGACACTTCTTTTTAATTTTTCATGGATCAGACAGAAGCACTGATGATAATAAATAAATAAGAAAAAAAATTAGGCTGGATGAGAAGTGAACTGTATTTAGGTTCATTAGAAAAACTAATGACGTACATCATTATACATGCTGCAGAAAAAATTGTATCATGCATAGAAAGTACAATGACAATGTCAAAACCATTTAAAAAGTGTTTTCAGGGCAGTTCATAGAGGCAGTACCCAGCCACCCTGATCAAGACACATCCCAAGATGAGTCCATCTTGTGATGGAGGCTGCATTTTCAGGACTGTTGCAAGATCCTCTTCTCCAGCACCACCTCTGGCAGAAGTGCATGTGGGAGTATGGTACTGGCACAGAACAAGGTCAAGGAGGGCAAAAGCTCAGTATTGCACTACCGCAATAATCTAGTCATTTACACTTAACAATTCTTCTATCATTTGTCACTGCATACATTCTGATCACTGTGTAGCATTCCCAAAGGCTAACTTTATCCTAAATAGGCTAGTCTCCCTCTGGCTCCTAAATATGGCAGAGAGAGAGAGCGAGCAATGCCCCTGGAGATGAAAGTAGGTGTTCTGTTGACAATGTCTCCCCATTTGCTATGGTTAGACCTCAGGAACTTTTGTATACATAGGCTAAGTTTAACCTCTGCAAATATTCCTCACCAACTACATCATCAGTACAATTATTATATACAGCCAACTAGTTATCCTCAAATCCACACTGAGGGAAAAAGAGATTTTTACTTTGCACTAAAAATTAACTGTTCTCATAAAATTTACGGAAGTCTTCCATAGACTTTAGCATGCTTTTGTATAAACCTAAGTGGGAGGAGGTGGAAAAAAGAATACGTAATGGTTAGTTACTTAATCAATGGATTTTTACCTGAATGCGTTGTGGAGAAGCTACAGAGGAGTCTGTAGAAATTATCTGGATACGTGGGGAAGGGCTGGTCATCACTGGAGATCCAGATAGTGAAGTCTGAACAGTCTGCACCTGTCAATAATGTACAGACTTTTAATTTAGTGTTACAGTACTGAACACTTTTAAAAATACATATATTTATTAAAGATGGACCTATAGCACAGAATCTAAATTTATTGGAAAGGTTACAGTCATTAAACCAACTTGGATTTGTTTTTTCAGAATATTGGCTTTTTTGGGGAACAGAATGAATCTGATAGATGACCAAAACCACAAGCCACCCCCATGCCTCCAAAAATAAATCACTGGATAATTACTATCTGATCCTTCAGCTTACTGAAATGCAGAAATACTTTCTCCAACTTTTGATTATATATTTGCCTCGGTTTTTGCTCCTGTAGAAACAAAATACACTGTATACACAATAATGTAGAATGTTAAATATTTCACCTTTTAATAATTCTAAAGTATTTTACTGATCTACTTTTTAAATTTTCAGGTAGCCCAAATTTAGAAAAGCTTTCTTTATGCCCCTAAATAAAAATGTCCTCAACCCCAGAACACATATGGGACAAGAGAGAGATGAAATCTGCTGGAAGACTGCACAGAACTCCTATCTGACCAAACCGGTCTTTGGTTTTTATGTCTCTGACCCTATTTCATCTATGAAGCCTTCTGAAAGCATGGTGTCTATACAGTTCACTCGGAGAAAACAGGCGTTTCACTTTTCAAGTAGAAGAAAGAACAATTTTAACTGTTCAATATTTTTAAGGCAAAAAGTTAAAATTAAGATGGCTGTTTATCTGGATATCTGTGTTTTAGACAGTAGAATAAACTAGAATTCCAATTGTTCAGTGTGGTCATACCCTATCCCCCTTTTTATTGTCCCCCATTTTCTGTTTTTCTGCTTCAGAGCAATGCAGATTTTTCTGCAATCTATGCTCCAATAGATCATCAATATATGTAGTGTGTATACAGGTGTATGTGGTTAATTTTTTTTTTTCTTTTAGTGAGGGTTTCACTACCATGACCAAGACTAAATTTGGCACTACAACTGAATACTATTGTTTCTTGTTCTATTCCATCTTTCTAGAGCACCAAGCTATAATGCAAATCTAGCTCTGAATACCTAGAAAAAGCTTGAAAAACACCCCTTGCACAGCTGTTTTCAGAGCAATACTGTTAAACGTTAAATTGAACATGCAAGATAACATTGGCTTGACCGCCTTCATCTTCTGTTTACAGAAGGGATGTGGCATTGGCAATGTACATTTACACACATAATTCTACAGTTGTGCATATTTAGACTTTGTGCTTGTTAGTTCTCAGATTTATTGATGCAAACGTTAGTACTAATTGTTCTTTTTTAATAATTGTTAATGTAGTATAGATGAAGCACTTGTATTCAAGTCCTTACAGTCAGCTCACAGGTAGAAAGGTACTGCTTGCCACTCCCCACAGACATCCAATCCCATTTTTATTAAGCCTAGGATACACAGATGCTTATACAAAGTACCTTACTTAGTATTATTGGGGTTTTTTTTCAGATATAAACATGAGCTGAAGCTATTATATCAGTGTTTAACACAGAGAGGTATCTGCAGACGTGGACATCTCTATGTACTTTTTTTTCACTATTGGTACATGCATTTTTGCCATTCTTAGTTTGAAACCTAACCACACAAAAAATTGGACTTAACCGAACAAAATCAAAACAAGGTATATCAAAATTATCCTCAAAGTCCTTGAAAAATTAGAACATAGTTAGTTCCAGATCTCTTTTTGTTTGTTTGTTTGCAATAGAGTAGAGGGAAAGCTCAATCATTCTGCTACTTCTCATATAGTAACAGAAATTACATGCGCTACTTCTAATATAGTAACTTCAAAGAAAATTACATACGCTTATTTGTGCTGTGCTTATTACAAAGGCTCTTTTTTCTTGGTGCATTTTACAAGTTACTAGTCCATGATGTGAAAAAATTCAAAACAAAGGAGATAATTGGGTTCTAAAGCCATACATTGCATATGTTCACCAGTATTTTCAAAAAGTCGCAAAAATATTTGAACAACAGTTAGTGCACACAAGACATTAGTTTTTTGTGTGGATTACAGCAAGTCCAGAGGTGACATTAATGTCCGCAGTCAACAGCGCAACATGGATACTTTTTCAGTCACATTATTTATTGGAAGTTACTATGGAGACCCATTGATTTGACCAATGGACCACTCAGTGGATAAGGAACTGGCTGGTTGGTCACACTCAAAGAGTTGCAGTCAACTGCTCCACATCCAAGTGGCAAGCAGTAATAAGTGGCATTCCTCAGGAGTTGGTACTGGGACTGGTGCTGTTTAACATCTTTGTCGGTGACATGGACAGTGGGATTGAGTGCACCCTCAGCACGTTTGCTGACAACACCAAGCTGTGTGGAGCAGTTGACACACTGGAGGGGAGGGATGCCATCCAGAGGGACACCGACAGGCTGGAGAGGTGGGCCTGTGCGAAACTCAAGTTCAACAAAACCAAGTGCAAGGTCCTGTATGTGGGCCGGGGCAATCCCAAGCACAAATCCAGACTGGGCGGAGAATGGACTGACACCAGCCCTGAGGAGAAGGACTTAGGGGTGTTGGTTGATGAGAAACTCAACATGAGCTGGCAATGCATGCTCGCAGCCCAGAAGGTCAACCATATCCTGGACTGCATCAAAAGCAGCATGGCCAGCAGGTTGAGGGAGGGGATTCCGCTCCTCTACTCAGGGGACCACACCTGGAATATTGCGTCCAGCTCTTGGGCCCTCAACAGAAGAAGGACATAGACCTGTTGGAGTGAGTCCAGAGGAGGGCGACAAAGACAGAGGGCTGGAGCACCTCTCTTACGAGGACAGCCTGCAGAAGAGAAGACTCCAGGAAGACCTTATGGTGGCCTTCCAGTACCTGAAGAGGCCTACAAGAAGGCAGGAGAGGGACTTTTCGCAAGAACATGTGATAGGATGAGGGGTAATGGCTTCAAGCTGGAAGAGGGGAGATTTAGATGAGATATGAGGAAGAAATTCTTGACTGTGAGGGTGGTGAGACACTGGCCCAGGTTGCCCAGAGAAGCTGTGGCTGCCCCATCTCTGGAGGTGTTCAAGGCCAGGTTGGACGGGGCTTGGAGCAACCTGGGCTGGGGGGAGGTGTCCTTGCCCAGGGCAGGGGGGTGGAATTGGGTGATCTTTAAGGTCCCTTCCAACCCAAACCATTCTATGATTCTATGATATAAAATGACAGAAAAACAGAATAATACTCAAAAGACTACTGACAGCAAATTTTACACATGCAGTATATCTGAATAACAAGCACTGTGAATTCTTACAATATGATAGAAATTTATATAGACATTCCATCTCAACTGGAATGAAATACTGCAGTGATGTACTCTATAAAAAATATGAATAGAATATGGCACTAATGATTTCTTCTACACTCAGTTTAACCCGTAACTACTTATTTGAAAATAATGCATATAGGCCAAAACTAGCAGCCTCGATTTTTACATAAATCTGCCTAATACTAAATAAATCTTACTTACATTTTAAAACAGATTTTACATTGTAAAGTGTATATATATTGTAAATGTACATATATTATATATTGTAAAGTACATAATTTATAATATTTGTAAATTGCAATTGTAAACAATAATTTGTGTTTTCATAAATACCCTCTAAACGCACATTTACACTGTCTCACAGAATCCATAGGACTGTGTTTAGTATATAGGACTGTGTTTAGTATATGACTGATCATAATAATTGCATTCTATATGAGAATTTGAGAGTATCAAATTAGTGTTTAATATCTGCAGTGACATGTGGCCAAACCCAGGAAGCTCACAAGTTGTTTTTATTAAATCCTCTTTTAAACAATCTTGAAATGATTCGTTTATCAAAACCTATATAGCTGGACAAGGTAGTGTCAATTTAGTCATTATTTAAGCTTGCATGGAAAAATCTTAATAAGCAGGTCACAAAAGTTGCATGATAAATAAGAATGATATACAGAAGAGATGTATAAATAGTAGACTCTTCTAATTATTGGATGATACAAGGCATCCAGCAGCAGAAAACAAGATACCTCGGTGAGAAAAAAAACAAGACTCCCAAAATCAAGACTGTCAGAGGACACATTTTACTAATTATCTCCTTATCTTCCATGGAAAATTATTATTTGAGCTATGCAGCCTTTAAAAGGTCTAAATTAGAGCAAGAAGATCTTTTAAAATTGTTTTCCAGTTCTTTCACCACCAGTTATAGAATCCTTTGCCTTTTTTGAAGCATCTTCAAACCCTACATCACAATGCACTGCGGGCAGCTTGGAAATAAATAGAGATCTATTTTTCCATGTTGTTCAAGGATTTACAGCAACTTATAAAAAGAATGCCAGTATATAATTGCACTGAAATTCTTCTGCAAACATTTTGGGACTAAACAACCATTTCTTTTTTCTGAGTTTGAAAAGTACCTGCGGCAAAGGGGACCTAGTGTACAACAGGGTTCCATGTACTATGTCAATATGAAAAGTGGTGCTTTATGCTTTAAAATACTTTTTCAGTTTTTATAGAATGGGCCACATCCTCATATAAAGGTGACTTTTACTCATCAACTCCAGTCTCCTTTAATATGAGTTATTTCTTATCCTCACCACATGACTAGCTGGTTATCTTAAGTCTAACAGTGAGTTCTCTGTAAAGTTGGGTAAGTTTTGAGACCAGCTGCCATTATATGCTGATGTCATTTTCACATCTAAATATTCGAGAACATAATTAACTGAAAACAATCAATATTTAGTCTTCTCTTGGCTGAGAAGATACAGTGTACCAATGGAGAATAATTTGTCTAATACCAATAAATGCTTCAGTGTGCACATATAATTCATTTTTATACTCTTATTAACATGCTTACACACTCAAGATGGTGTGGGACCCTGAAATGCAAAATTTTACCTTCTTTTCAGGCTTGCCTACTTAGTACTCAGTGGAGTAAGAACAGTGGAATAAAAATTTCTGACTGGTACTAAAAATCACAAGTTTATTTTCCAGACTGAATACACATGCCATTGGTTGGCAGATGAACAACAACCATGGTAAATAAATCAAATGCAAAAAGGGAACATATTTTTTTGAATACACAATTTACAAGAGTAAGGAAAAAAAAAACCCTCTGTCATTTTGTTTGACAGCTAAATTTCTCAATTTTGAGCATCGTCACACCTACAAAGGATCAGAATGTGATGCTTTATTAAGGTCCTACCCAGTCAATTGCAGCAAATTTGACTTCTTAAGTAAAAATATATATTAAAAAAAAAGGAACAGTAGTCCAAGAATATGCAACACTAAAAAAGTTCTATCAGAGATTTACAAGGTTAACTTCAGACAGCTTATAGTAAGTACTGTAGGAAAAATTAAGCTATCATTAATTGGACTCCTAAATAAATTGAATCAAAGTATTCTGCAAGCAAATGGCTTGTAAGAACTCTTATCAGGAAGACAGTTTAGCATTATATTAGGTTCACTTACAGTGAACTTACAGAATTAAACATAACATTGACTATTCTAATCTGTTAGAATTAGTTAGTTCACTTACAGGTTCACTTACAGAATTAAACATAACATTGACTATTCTAATCTGTTATTCAGAAGAAACATAACACCATGCAACCTGCATCATGTTTAAAGCAACTGCTTTGAAAGCTGTACGTGCAAAAACCTAGTCCTCCAAAGTCAATGATGGTACATTTCTCTAATTCTAAAATATATTTTAAAAAATTAAATACATTTTGAGATTGGAAAGAGTCTCAAATGAGACTCCACCTTCAAGAGACGAGGAAAGAAACAAAGTAGGCTGTATATCATAGAAAACTTCAGCGCACCACAGTTTACAGAGGCTTAATCAACAATCATTTAAAAGTAACCACTAACACTGACTTAGACATAGTCAGAAAATAACACATATAATACAAAAGACAGCTCAAAATTTCCC
>NW_009647846.1:3782483-3791822 GCF_000708025.1 Charadrius vociferus
TACAAAACCCACATCAAATAGACTTATTTTAAGAGCCAGGGGAAAAATTATCTGCTTTAATACACTTCGTTCTGTTTTCTTCCTGGCACTGCCTGGCTGTACACTGTACAGACTCTAGTACTTACAGTGTCAAATTCTTCCTGCAGTCTTATTTACATTTTTTCCTCAGCAAACCTCTAAGGGCAAAACAATCCGAAAGAAATGTCAAGGTCACTTTTAGTCAGATCACAGGTATTTTCATCTGGTCTCCATGACTGAGGATTCCAATCACAGAAAGCAGCCGGTATTGTTTTAAAATGCCCTCTCTGTGACCCCGTTCCTCTGAAGGTCAAGTGCACTATCACTCCCTGTAACCAAGGAAGCAGAATCGATGTGTTCCTGCTGTTTTGCCAGCTGCTGAAGGAGTTTCTCTAATAGTAGATTAATTTTATCTGGGGAAGATAGTCCCAGGTTACCAAGCTTCCCCCTCCCCCTGTTCTCTGTTCTCAAGCCCCTCAATGTGCTCCCTCTCTGCCAACTGTAAAACAGCAAGATGGAAGCTGAGAGTTTGCCTGTATCTTGAATTATTTTCAAATCGGCAAAATTGAAAAGGAAAATCCACCACATTCCCTGTGAAGCATCTTTAGTCTTAAAGTTCATTAAGCTAGTATTTAAAGGAACACAGGCCTTTCTAAACTAGTCTGGGGCCCTCAAATATGAAGTATTAATACATACAATACAGTCTTAATACATTTAATTAAGTGGAGGGACAGAATTGACACAATAGGTTCGTAACACATGATTAATTAGTTTAAACAAAACATTTGTATGAGGCTGCAGTGAAGGCTGACAAATGGGTGAAGACAGAAAATATTTTTAAATTCTTAGAAAGTAAAATTTGTTAAAGTTATGGTACGTGAAGTTTTGGGGAAAATGACCATGTATTTGACAAGGTTTACAACAGTAAACTTTAACACAGTGGACTTTCACTACAAAGCTTCAGGCAACAAACGCATGACCTAGGTGTCTGTAAATAGCACTGTTATTTTCTTTTAACTTCAAGGACTCCTAAGCTTAGCACAGAAATGTGCTCGCTATTGAAATTAGGCTCTTTACTTCATAGCAAACACAATTATCTATTATACAACTCTCTAAAAATAGTATCTATGAATAATGGGTACAACATGGGTACAGCATAAATGTTAGGTCAACTAATTGTGATCTAGTGTGGGGGACAGTATTATACCTAAAACGTGAGAAAACCCAATGAAATTTTAGTTGAATTTTCCTTGTGCTTATTATCTGACACCACACTTAATAACCCTGTCACTCTAGGCTTTTATTTGTCCAATTCATTCAGGAAAGATGTTTATGATACCTGATTAGCAGCTGTCTTTCCTGGGACAAAAACCAAATCATGAATATAGTAATACTTTATCACTACATAACGCTCCGTTCAGAAGTAGACTTCACAACTCTAAAGTCTGGAACAACTGTATTGCAAAGAGAAGGTGGAATCCTTGTAACACTTAAGCAGAAGTGATATAAAAACATATCATAAGGAAAAAAAAAAAGTAAAATTTGTTTGTTTTCTGAATCAAAAGACAAGCCAGCAAAGTAAACAAAATTTGAAATAAAATACGAAACCTATCAACTATAGTATACTAATATTAGATTAGTAGTAGTTAGTATTGGATTAGGAACTACTAATGTAGTTAACAGTTTTGTCATAACTGCCTAAATCACCCATAAAATCTCAAAGACTTGAGCAAGAAATATAAAATATATGAAATGCACCTTTAACTGAGTACTGTTAGATTTTTAGGGCCAGGTAATTTTTTTTTTTTAATGAAACTTTTGCAAATACTGTATGCTACACAGAAATATTATAGCTACAAAGGCTTTCACTCTTGTTTTTATAGGACATCAGCTATGCTACCATAATAAACATCCATAGCGAAGCAGAAATAGTATTTTATAACTTTATGGTTTCTAAAATTTCAGTGACATTCCTATAGAACGCTTACAAGAGTATATCATGTGTTTAATACAACAAGAGGGCCTCTTAAGTTAGTAAGAAATTCTGAAATTACTGTACCTAGTAATTTTCACAGGAAAACACTATTCAGAAATTAGTTCACATATCTATCATTCTACTTAGGGTCTTATTTTTGTTGCTGTATGTATTTCACTTATTGGAAATATCATTGTAAGAACGCCTGTGACGTCCCAGCAGACTGGGACAGTATCTTGTACTGGAATTTTTGCAAATGTGTGCACAGATTGTGGAATTCCATCTGTATCAACTGGAGAGATGGGAAAAGAGGAAAAAGTGATCAGTATTAAATGTAATTTTAGGACTTAAGAAGACTCCATATCTCTCAAAGCAGTTTTCAGATTCACAGCACTAACCAATCTTATCTGCTACAGGTTAAAAACATTTTATGCTTAACTACTGTGTGATTTCCCCAAAAGTCCACGAGGGCACTCACATTGCAAACACTAGTTATACACAGGCAGACTGGGAGAACAAAACAATTTCATGAAGCATGCCAAGTGTACTTCTGGTATACCAGTGGAAGATAGAAGCTGAAGACAAGTTGCATAGCAAGGAGAATTGTCTGCTTTGGGTCAACCGGCAAAGGACTGCATTCACCCAGGCTCTCAAACCAACAAGTATCACTAGCAATAATTTCATTTACTGAAGTGTATATAAATTAATTAATAATGATTAACACAGATAAACACAGAACTTCTGATAAACACAGAAGATTTGCAGAAAGCTCAAGATATAAAAATACACTTAGAAACATACGTATCTACTGTCTTGCCTTTTTCATCATTAAACTAAAAACAAGCATTGGGAAATTAGTTGCATTTTGAAGGCTGGCAAAATTAATTTTGGCTTCTTCCATTTCATTTATTCATCATTTTGTCATTTTATACACATAAAAATGTATATCCATAAAATTGTATATATATTGTATTTTTCCTAATCTTTATCAGTAAAGTAGTTCACTTTAATTCTACATTTAATTTGCAATCATATTATATACATTTCCAATACATGGGTATATATAATATATAAAATCGGTAGTTTGAAGCTAAGCTTCTCTAGACAGTTAAAGAATTTCAATCAAAAATATGGTACCAAGTTTTATACTATAAAAACCACTACATCTCAAATCAAATCAGAAAGACTTATTTTTCTATAAACATTTTTCTAATGAACTTCTTTAGCTATTAAATAAATAACAGGCTTTTATGAAAAATGTGTGTACTGTCTGGAAACGTCCAAATGACCAGGGAAGAATTCATCTGTAGTTTAACTGCCCTAGCAGGATGCTGGTGCAAGATCTTGCATGAGACATATTAAGTCAACAGTAATGGAAGAAGCTGCAATTCT
The DNA here is from genome assembly GCF_000708025.1 of Charadrius vociferus. NCBI lineage: Eukaryota > Metazoa > Chordata > Aves > Charadriiformes > Charadriidae > Charadrius > Charadrius vociferus. Next base: position 3,785,869 of record NW_009647846.1, read on the forward strand.
TGGTATATCTGCATCCTAAAAAATCTCAGACTAAATCTTACGTAACACCCCAATACCCATATTACACCAGCAGCTGTGCGACATCTGGTAACATTCTTGAATTCAGAGACTGCCAAACTCCATAAGCCTGCAGGATCTCATTTCTCCAATATGTGCTTTGTGTGAGATACCTCTCAGGCTAATGGTATGCCTAGGTCGTATGCAATTAACAGTAACTTGAGAAAGGCTGTATTTGGACTAAAAATTGTTTGAGAAGACTCAGCATCAAAACTTCACCTTGAAAATTCATCCAGAAATGAAAAAATGGCCAATGATAATAAAAAAATTAAACATAAATTTTAATTTTACACTTAATTAATTCTTACAACAAAGCAAAAACTTGTTCCACCAGAACAGCTTTCTACTCTCCTTTTTCAGCACACTGTGCTTCACCTGAACTAAAACCTAAATTGCTGAACTACTTATGATGTAACGTGTCAGAAAAATCTGAAGAGGGTCAAGAAAATACTTTACATGATAAAGATATTTGGTAATTTTTCAGTCCCATGGCAAAACATACTTTCAGAAAGGCCCAAGGTTTTGACAAGTTCTCATCAAGGCACTGAAAGCAACTGAAATCCTCCAGCAATGCAGCTGGTGTAAACGAGATCCCAGTAAGCACAGGGCTCGATAAAGTCATCTCCTGTGACTCTCTCCCTCTAGCCTCTGCCAGCAAAAAAGGATGCACTGGGAATAGTTTTTGGCTGTCATGGAGCTGGAAGGGGACAGTTTTAGCAACTACTAAAAGTTCTTCCTGGTCACATTAGAGCTAATGTCGGAAAGAAGAAATAGCCCTTACTCCTTCCCCACTGTGACAGTTCTGCTTAAAAACTTTGCATTAAAAGTAAGGCACTGCACATCTCCACTTCATAACCAAAACCATTTTTCTTAAATAATATGCAAATCAAATCTAAGTTGGTACTGGGACTGAACATGGGCCACTGATATATTGCACAGTGACAGCAAGCAGCATTACTTATTTTTGTATTAAAGCTAAACAATTCTTTACACTTTTCCAAAGCTACTCAGGATGATGAGGAATTGCTGAAATTCCCTCTGAACCCCCTAGCTGCTCTCTGTTCTCCAATCTCATGAACTGTAAGTAATGGCAACTGCAGACACTAAAAATGAAACTCTCACGCAATCTGTTCAGAAATACACAATTGAAAAAATGCAACAAGCAATTCACTGCAACAGCAGTGAAACCACTTGAAACCATTACAAGGACAATTTTGCAAAGTCCTAAAAATAGGGTAAGTACAAAAATACATGCAATACTGGACTGCACTCAGTAACTTCTGTGATACATTCACAGTTACATGGAAAACAAACCTGATGAACTATTGCTCAAGAACGAAAACCAACGTATGGCTTACTTGCATGACTGATTTGGTGCTTGGCATCATAGTTCTCAATAAACCCATGCACTACATATGTGTCAATTATGATGAAAAAATGGTGCGGATATAGCTAAACCTGCTAATATTTGCACTAAGTTACCCTATTTGCAACTTGTTTCTCATCACCACAAAGATGATCAGAGGCTGGAGCCCCTCTGCTGGGAGGACAGGCTGAGAGAGTTGGGGGCATTCAGCCTGGAGAATAGAAGGCTCTGGGGAGACCTCAGAGCCCCTTCCAGCATTCCAGTGCCTAAAGGGGCTCCAGGAGACCTGGGGAGGGACTCTTGATCAGGGAGGGGAGCCACAGAACACGGAGGAACAGCTTTAAATTGAAAGAGGGAAGATTTAGATTAGCTATTAGGAAGAAATTCTTTCCTGTGAGAGTGGTGAGACACTGGCCCAGGTTGTCCAGAGAAGCTAAGGCTGCCCCATCCCTGGAGGTGTTCAAGGGCAGGTTGGATGGGACTTCCAACCCAAACCATTCTGTGATTCATAACTTAAAATTCAATGCATGACTAATGAATCCTTCTCTCCTTCCATTTAATTTTCAATGATGAAAAATATGATGTTCTTAAAAAGCCTCTAATTTTTTAAGGCCAGCGCCAACTTCCACGCTACATTTTCTCTGTGAAACAGTGAGTACAAATACAGAATTTTAGCATACTTCAAGAAAATTAGTAATGTATTTACCTCTATTGAAAACTGTATCTGACTGAAGACACAAATAGCAGGCAGCCAGCCATTCATAAAGAAATGGTTCAACGTTAACATGGTCATAGCATTAACTAATTCTTAATGAGATAATGCTGCTTGTAACTGTTTTTCCACGAACAAAGTTTTTCATGGTGTTATGCAGTGGACAGGCACATAATTTAAGGAGCTGAATACTATAAAGAGATGAAGCCCTCTATTTACCCACCGGCCAGGAAGAAATCACAGAGCTTCATACACTCTTGAGATGGAGCGATCTCTCCAGTGGCAAGATACAACCATCACACTATGTTACCGCGGTGCATTTCCTGCACGAGGAATTACAAATGTCACATATTTTATGTGCCTTAGATGTGATTATAGCACTCAAGTTCTACTAAGATAGTATCAGGTCTGCCAGTATTTCCATTACAGGTTTTTATTTCCAAGTTTGTTTAGAAGTGTTTTTAAAAAATGCAGCTTGGCAAATTGATACCTAGTATAGCAAACTAGAATGAAAACTTGCTTGTCGGTTTTCAGTGTGCAATTTTAGAGTTTTCTGAAACCACTCTTTCGATGTTATTTCCAGGATACTCAGTAGGCCATTTTCCACACTATTTAAAGAGAACCAACATTTTTTAGAAAAAAAATTGCTCTAAGTAGAGAATCTCGAATCCGTTTCTGAAAAAACACAGTGACACACATATTTCCTCCGTATATAGAGCTGCTTCTTGAACTAGAAATATTTTTTAATATCCAGGTGTAATCTTAGTTCAATAGGTCAAAAAAAAAACCCCCAAACTAATGTCTGAAAAGTGGCCTTGTCAACAGAGGTCTCTTAGCCCACTTGCCCTTCATTACTTATGAAATCCCTTAATTATGTAATCATATGATAAATCATAGTTAATTTCAAGGATAATAAACCAAATAATTGTAAACAGACAAAAATTCCAGTTTATTTTTTTACTGAAGTTTGCATACTGAAGGAGATAAATCAGTTATTTTCTATGGCCATGATCACATGCGGTTTCAGTGTTTATGAGTTGATTTAGGCTTTCTAGCTGTTGAGCATCCAATCTTCAGTGAATATACATCAAGATACCACTTAATATCACTTTAAGTAGATTTTGTGCTCATTTTCATACATGTGCAGGCAGCAAATATAAAGCCTGATTTAATCATCCTACTGTAAGTTCAATATAGTGTGTAAGTAAAACAGGTAACTTCAAACACTGTTCTGGATTTAGATGACAACTCAAAGAGATGAGCAGAAATCTTTCATGTCCAAAATGGTCAAGCTAATGATCAAATGATCACAAATTTTGCTGTATTATTTTTTTAAACAATCCATAACACAGCCAAGTTTCTCTGCATGTTGAATCACCTACTTGCATTCCTAATACCCACCAGAACAAAGTAAGGTAAACAAACCACACATTGGTTGTACTTGTTTGTCCCCAAGTGTAAAGCAATACTGTTCTATAAAGATTTTCTGTTCCATTTATGCTTAATTGTAAACAGCAAGGACTCCTTAATATGTTTTTCATTTCAAAAGCTTATATACCAACTGTTGTGATATCATCTGTCACTCACCTCAGCCACCCGCTGAGTCTCCACTACCTGCTGAGCCAGCACCTCCATATTGGTTGCCATGGTGAAACAAGATCATTAGAGAACCTGTTTGAAAAGATGCCAGCAACTTCCATCAGGCACAAAAGTTAGGGGTTTTCTCTTATTATTAAAGAAAGCTCTGATATGACTTTTTGATAATTTAGAATACTGTTTGACGTATCTAAGAAATAAGAAAATATGCCATGGATGCGTGTGCACATATATACACACACATATATGTACAGTACATGCATACTGGAACCATACTGTTCAAAAAGCTATTATTTAAGCTGTACAGAAAAGAAAGAACCAATTTGAGTGTCAGCTATTGATGCAGTTTGTGGAATTCAGAGATCTCTAAGGATCCTCAACTCAAGGGAAGAGAAACCTTCCAGTTAAACTGCCTCTACACTCCACACTGAACAAGGAAATAGCAATCTAAGAACACTGTTTAGAGCAAATTTTTATTGAGTCATTCCATCAAACTGCCATGCTCTTCCATATCCTTACAGTAATCTTGCACACTAAGGGAAATAAACTATCACATCTAAAATGTATTTTCTATTATCTAAACTATTTTTTATTATAATATGATAGTATTATCACTCTGAGGAGAAAATGCTGCAGAACTGTTTTATCCTATTGTGAATGTCTGTACCTCTGTACCTTCAACTTCATGCTCTTCAGGGCTTAAAAAAATAAATAAAAAAAAGACAAAACAAACAGAAAAACGAAGAAACAAGAAAAAAAAAAAAACCACTTCCAATATATTTTTAATGATCATTATTAGGGCTGTGTTTCTCCAAGAGTAAATTTAATTAAGATTTCAAATTCATGCATTCAGTTTTCAGTTGTGACTTGGTCATTACAGAGCCAGACTTTTGATTCTGACCCAGCTATTGGTAACCAAAAAAAGCATTCCTGAATGCTGGCCCATTTAATGTTTTATTGAAAACCTTCTGTTGGTTGCAGAGCAACTTGCAAAGCAATCATTTAACATAAAATTTTAAAATACTACAAACAATAGCAAAACATGTAATAGAAAGAAACATGCATGTCTCTAGGACCACCCCCCCATTCAAATGTAATTTCTACAAAGCTAACATTGAAAATGTCAAAATTCATTAAGTTAAAAGTATTAAATCATGTTGTGGCAAATTAAATGTGAAAATAATTTTGTATATGCCAATGGAAAACTATTCAAAACAATGCATAATCGAAGTTGAGACATTCCCTATGGAAATCATATTTATGCTGGTTTCTCATACAGAGTTCAACGTGCCCAGTATGCTTACGAATCACTTTCGCCAGACCCATTTAATACTGCAGCTTGTGAATGGTTTCTCAGTTATTCAGTAATTCCTTTTCAGCGTCTTCTGTTATTTTAAATTCCTTTTTTATGTTTGGCAAGGAAGACAACCATATGATCATAACACGCTCTTTTCTTACTGCTTCAAGATGAAGAAGGCCTTGAAGATGAGGTATTTTGTTCATAAGAATACCTTTCTAAAACCCAATTAAGTCTTTACTGTGGTAAGGCTCTGGCAGATTTGCTGTTGGTGTTCTCCACCAAGGTTTTTTGTACTCTTGACCTTCCCAAAACATCAATAAGCTGAGGCTATCTGATCAAATCCAACTGGAAGAGCAGAGACCGCACACAGCCATGCCAAGCTTGTTAATGATGTTGACTCCCAGAACATGACACAAGGCAAAATCAGCTTCCCAGCAAAACCCCTGACATTAGAGTTCATAAGGAAAACGAAAATCCCCCAAACCAACCAATAAAAAAGGTGGAACTTAAAAACTGCAAGGAGGCACCTAGAGCACCAGGAAAGTATCTTCAGCAGCGGCAGCCAACTCAGCACATGCAGATGCACTGCTGTCCAAAATATGGCATAAAACCACTGATCTCTGCCCAAGTTGCAGTGAAATGTCAGAAAGTCACACACTCCATTTGAGATATTCTGTGGGTTTGGCCCTACTAGGACAACACGGCAAAAGGCCGAATCCAATCTTACTGAAATTTGTTCCTTTGTCTTAAGGAAACGGTTCCTCACATTGCGTGCTTGACTCGGCTACACGGAGCAGCAGGCCGGCGCGCCCCTCCTCAGCAGGAGCCCGGGGGAGGACACGGCGAAGGCGGCGCTCGCAGGTTAGCCTCTGCCAGGTACCTCTGTGGCAGCGTCCCTGTGGCAGGGAGCCGGCAGCGACCCT
>NW_009647846.1:3793288-3893937 GCF_000708025.1 Charadrius vociferus
GCGGGGCTGGCCGAGGACGAGGCGTGGGCTGCCTCCGAGGTGGCGTGCGTGCAGCCGGGGCGGTTCGGCCGCCGTTACCTCTGACTGGGCCGGCCCTGGGTCAGCGTCACAACTGCGTGGCTGCTTCTGAACATACCCCGATCAAAATGGCCTTCATACTTAGAGTAAGTTTCTCTTAAGTCTAGTAATTTGACAGAAGCTAACTTAAGGAGTGGTCAGATGAACAGTAAAACTGGAAAATGTGAAGTCACCGTAACTCCTCAAAGGAAATGTATGAAAGAGATGGCAGCTGAAGACAATAATCACTTAAACTGGAGGTGCTGTTGTCTGAATAGCTGCATGCTCAGCACCCTGATTCTGGGTGGGTTTTTTTGTTAGAACTAGCTCTTTGGGGCAAGGATATGAGAAATTAAGAAGTATGCCTATGAATTATAGCCTTACTGTCACAAAACTGGAGTGAGTAACATTAAAGCACATGATGTACAGATGTGTTTGCAATGTATAAATAAAATCTTTTAAAAAGTGTCTTGGGTGTTTGTTACTTACTGTAATGTTAAATATATGAAGAATTTTCAAATGACCAAAATATGGACATGCAGATACCTTCAGAAGCAGATTTACTTTTTTTGTAGTTAGTAAAACATACTATTGAAGTGTAGATACATTTTTGTAATTCAAGGATTTTCAGAATTCTTATAATATATGTTAGAGTGGGAATGTGTTTCCCTTGTTATAAATCGAGGATAATGACTTGTGGAGCAGCATCGAAGAGCACAGCGTGTTTTATAAATGGAGGATTTGGCAAAAAAGCCCACCTATTTTAAAATCAAATAAACTAAGGGAATAAATTGCTGTTAGTCTGGCTTTAAACTGTGAGGTGTGCATATGTTGGATCATGGTTGTAAGCAAATTTAAACTGAATCTTTAGTTTTGTCCTTTATTTGCTATCCTAAAATGTTTTAATCAGAATCTTAATCAAGTTTTTATCTATTGTTTTCACACCAGCTGTGTTCATGGTTAGGTAGAAAAGTATTTCAATCTTGTGGTCAGAGAATTCTCTGACAAGACCTGGTATTTCTTGCCAATAGGTATGTTCAGTTGTGCACTCTTTAGTGATGGATCGTCACTTGCTGAATAAACCAGAGGAAAATCCCACCATGAATAAAGAAGGCTTTGATTTTTAGAGATATCTTTATGAGCAGGAAGATAGGAATATCTAGAATGGGGAGGAAGTAGGGTAGGATGCTTTCAGTTAAATTTCTGCTTTATAAAGAAATGTCATGATTTTTATTTTGAGCTCCTCGGGGAAGTAGTATGTTATTTTTCCTTGATAATAAAATATATTTTACATTCATGTGCTTCTGCTCACTAGCAAATTCTCTTGCCCACACATCTTAAGGGAGGTCCAGCATTTCTGTAGCTTTTGACTGCTAACCTGTTCCTTTCTACTTTTCTGATCTTTAGCTGTCAGTAATTGGAGTGGATTGAAATGTTGAGCTTTTTGGTTGATGCATAGAGAGAGCCAGGACTTTTCAAGGACACCCAATAACTTTCCTAAGGTGTTTGTGTTTCGGCATTTGTTTGCTTTTCTGTAGTAGTTGTTCTATAATTGCTTGCCAGATATTTCATGTTCTCACAAGTCTTCTCAACCCTTTTCACTAATTCATGGTTAGACATGTGCAAGAGTGTGCTTGCAGGGTGTGGTATTTTCTTTTTTTAATTGGCATGGGCATCTAATGGGTGCATTAGATACCGTGACAAAGCTTTGTCAGCAGTCTCAGTGCACAAGAGAATTTACCAATGGGCTTAGAACTGCTAAATTAGACGGACAGACCCTATAGTGCAGCTTACTGGTTTGCTCACCTCCTTGTATTCTGTCTTACAGTCGTGTTGTAACCTCTTTTGACATAGGTTTTCTTTCTTCTGGTTTTATGTATTGAAAATGAATGCGGTTCTGCACTCTGGGGCTTGCAGGCACTGCAGCAATAACCTTGTATGCTCTGTGCCCTTCTGCTGGGTGACAGTCAGTCAGCTGGCCGAGCTAGGAAGGTTGTTTCTCTTGCCTGTGTAATTACTGCTATTATTTCTTGGCCTTTTAAAGTGTTCTGCCCCTCGTGTTGTGTTTAAGAATGTACCTCTGACTTGTCACTAAATTTTTTTATATGGACAGAATTCTTATTAAAATGAGATTTGCCTGAGGAAGGACTGGAAATATGAACACATATGTCTGAAGGCCCTACAAGTCCTGTCAAAGATTCTTACGTAAATCTGGACAATTAAAGATCTGCAATAGCCTGTCAATATGTATTAATAATCTTTGATAGTTCAAGGGAAAATGAAAACACTTGCTTCCGTAAACAGGTATTTTAGTTTCTGAAGGATTTTCTTGATAATGCAGTATATATTGGCAACCAAATGTACGTGTGCTTGTGAAAGGATTGCTGTGGCACAATGGAGTAAGAGAACGGAAAAGACGGGCAATCACTGGGAAGCTGTGCCCATAAAGCAGGTTTTTGCTGATGATGATTTCCAGGGATGTATTTTCTTCACCCTTTTGGATATGTACCCGAGTGTACAGCTTGCTTCAGCAGGGCTCCCCCTTGTAGAGTTCTGCACATTGTGAACATTTTTCTATGGGAGGACGTTGCACTAAAGGTTTCTTGCTTTGGAGCCTGAATGATCTAGTGGTCAAGAGAAAGGGTGTTTTTGTCTGTTTACATCATTGTGCTTTTGAGCATACACATTTTACTTCTTTGTTAAAGCCTAAGGTCTGAGATACTTTGAGAAGTGGGACATTGTACTTAGACCAGTGGTCTAGTCTGTTAAAACAAAATTCTGTATAGTTTTCAATGTTGCCAGTAATTCTGTATGGTTTTGAATGTTGCCAATGACTGAATCGGTTACTGAAGCTGCTGGAAGGAAACATAAACAGAAACGCTTTAAAGGTGTATTTTTCCTCTGACTGAGTGGTACTGGAAATTAAAATGCAGTAACGAAGAGTTGTATATCCTATTAAGCAAAGCCTGCAGGTACCCTATTGAATGTTTTGCACAGTATTTTGAAAATAAACCAAGTAAGATTAGTTGCTTAGTGTTATCTTGCAAAAATGTTCAAAGGCATACATTGATAGTTGTGAGGATTCAGGGTGGGGAGAGTGCTCTTAAGTTAGAACTACATGCTTTCATAGTATTATGATTTTATGGAAAGAAAAATACTGGTATCGTAACTTCTGAGTGATTTAGTTTGTTTCTTGTGTTTACAAATAGTGAACAAATTCTGAGTTCTGTTGTGTACTATTGTACTAATATCTGTAACTACTTGAAATTTTGGAAATGTTAAATTTGCAGCTCACAAGTAATTGTTTGTGATGTTCACAGGTATTTTTATTATTGCTATTTTTTGGAATGCCTCTAGAAGTAGCTGACACAAACATACTGCCTGTGCTCTAGGTGAGACAAATATCTTGCCTGTGGGCTTATTTAAAGTTAATTAATAGCTGAAGTACACCGTGACTCCAAAATTCTATGTGATACATGAAATAAAAGATAACAAATAGTTATATATTCCTTAGTGTCTCTTCCAGTTGCTGTCCATCTTCTTTCATTCCCTTTTCACAAATTCCTCTTGTTCCACTTACCAAAAAGTCTCCGTCTGACTGAAAGGAAGAATGGAAAATGCTGGAGTTGGAGATGAATTGCTTGCTTTCCCTCTCTCTGCTCCTGCTTGGCAAGTTGAGGAAAGGTGTAGAGGACAGGAGGAGTTGTCACCTTGTTCTTCCTTGTTTCTGCCACCAAGAGAAGGCTTTGCAGCAGTTGTACTCTGAGCTCTGGTGCAGAGTGCAGTCCCGCTGGCTGTGCAACTCCACCGTGCTCGCCCAGGTTGGCAACAAAAAGCGCAGTGAAGAAAGCTGTGTCAAGATTGTGACAAATTTTGCTGCAGTTCTTGCAAATAACTTCAGTGAAATGCAGAACTATACTGTATGCCCTTAACTTATTTAATAAGCAATATTGTGTTGGATAATGCTGAAATTTGCTAAGTTTGTATATACAGACTTCTAAAAAAGCATTAGTAAAAAGTGCTTCTATAGGCCCTTTTTGGCTTTAGCTATGACTGGAGAGAAGTAAAGTCAATAGAAGATGCTGGAAGTGTAAAAGATCAAAGAGAACCAAGGTACTCTACAAGTAAAGGTTCATAACCATACTGGCAGCAAAGAAAAGAATTAAATCTGCCTACCGTACTGTGGTGAGTTGACCTTGGACTGCAGCCAGGTGCTGACCCAGCCACTCGCTTCCCTCTCCTTAACAGTGCAGGTGGAGAAAACAGGATGAAAAAGCTCGTGGGTCAAGATAAAGAAGCATCACTTGCCAGTTACTGTTGTGGGCAAAACAGACTCGACTTGGGGAAAACTAATGTAACTAAGTGCCAGTTAAAATAGATTTGGATGTTGAGAAAGCCAAAAATCAAAACCCCACCTTCCCCTGCCGCCCCTTCCTGCCAGCCTCGGTTTCACTCTGCCCCTTCTCCTGACACCTCGGCCCTCCCCTCCCCGCACAGGGCACGGGGGTCCGCTCAGTGCACGCCTGCTCCGGTGTGGGCTCCTCTCCACAGCTGATTCCTGTCAGCAGTGTGTTCTCCGGCGTGGGCTCCTCTTCACATCTGATTCCTGTCAGGAGAGGGTGTTCCAGCGTGGGCTCCTCTCCACAGCTGATTCCTGTCAGCAGTGTGTGCTCCGGTGTGGGCTCCTCTTCACATCTGATTCCTGTCAGGAGAGCGTGTTCCAGCATGGACTCCTCTCCACAGCCGATTCCTGCCAGGAGAGAGTGCTCTGGCGTGGGCTCCTCTCCGCAGGCTGGTTCCTGTTGGGAAGTATTCAACACTCCTGGCTATAGTTCAGAAAGGATTTTAGTGGCGGTCTTTTTCAAACTCTTTTACTGGTAACAAGGACTTCTTGGCTCCTCCCTTTTGTGGGTAGTTGCCTCAGAAGAAAGAATGCTGGGCAAAGCTGCCATACAAGAAAAGGCGGGAAGAGACCCAGTGGAAGTTGCTTCTCGCCCAGGAGAACAGATTGTCTTCACCATAGACCACAGGTTAGATGGAAGATGTGCACACTTACGGGGAGGGAAGGATGCTTTAAATGTGGAAGGAGAGAACCGCGGCAACGCAAAGGGGAGCTGTAGGAGTGCCTATGGCATAGGCCAAAGCCCACACTCTGGTCATGGCGGTGGTGGCAGTAAAAGTACATAACAGACTAAGAGGGGGTCAGAAGTCGGGGCAGGCCAGGAAGTACAAAATAAAAGCAGGATTTAAGGTTGTTCATGTGTTTTAAATGTTTGGGACTGACAGTATTGTAGAGCTCTGATTTTTTTTTTTTTTTTTTTTTTTAAGTTGTCATTTCACGTGCTTAAAATTTTCATAGAATTTTCCTGAAACTTTTGAGATAAATTCTAAGAGCAAAGCTGATATCTAGCATGGAAGAATTCAAAAGTTGTAAGTGACTGAGAAGGTTGTAATAGTATAAACTTTTTGGTCTTGTTAATGCCACATTCAATTTAAATTTCCTTTCAAGTGTTAGGAGATTTTTGAAGTACAAGTCCTTATGCCTTGTGTTCAGGTTTGTATGTGGCTGGGCATAGCTGAGGGAAGCTGGTGACCTCCATCCTTTGGGGGTTTTGCCCTCATTTCTCTGCAGTTGTCCCTTGGCAAAAGTGAGCTTGCTGTCTTTTCTAGGCTTTGTTGACTACAGAAGAATCTCACTTCAACTTGTGTTCTGAATAGTTTTACTGGTTTATTTGGAAATGCAGTTATTTAGCTAATGACATGCTGTTTTATTCTGGAAAGAGGGAAGAGTGATTCCTTGTGCTGGTGATGCTCAGGTGGTGGTCAGTATGAAAGTATTGCTTGTGCAGTGGGGACCGTCCAGGGAGTAAAAGATGCGTCTTTAAAAAAGTCTCTATGTCTTATCTGTTATATACTATTTGCTGTTATCTCCAGAATGTGCTAGGACAAAGATGCAATGCTGTCTGGTACAGTCTGTGGCATTTGCCTTTGAACTTCTCTCTAGTGAACCTGTGAGCATAAGTGCAGTAAGATATAGCATAAAGTACTAGAGGACACACTGTCCACTGAGACAGTATGCTACCAGGATGTTGGAACACTAGAGAACACAATGACTTCCCTCCATCCTGAAATGTCATGTTTATGGTGCCATGGAGTTGCTTATTCTTCAGGAGCTTGAGCAGCAGTTGCTGTTTTCCACCACCTGACATCAGAGCCCACCTAATCCCTTTGTCTTCTGCTCCAGGCTGTTTGATGGCCCTCCTTCTGGTACTGAGGTCATTGCATAGTTTATATTGGGTGCACATTCAGACATGTACGTGGCCATGGTCTTTTTATTTGATACCAGCTTATAGCTTTGTGAAAGTAAAAGTGGAGTTACCTTTTTTTAAATTGAGTTTGTTGTCTAAAAATATTTGAGACAAAGGAAGGCAATTATATGGTAGAGCAAAGATTTATTTCATTCTAATGAACGCACACAGTGGATAAAAGATTTCTGACGCAAAATACAAATTCATGACAATCCAAAGTTGGATTAAGGTTTCCTTTAATGTGGTTAAATGCTTTTAGAATTACTCTTTCTCACCACTGTAGCAAAAAATATATCATTGGGCACTGAAGTGGAATGTTAGGAATCTGAACCAAGTGCTGTGAAAGCTAATGGATTTAGCAGACTCAATACATGTACATATTATTTTTTTTTTCTAATTTACATCATCTTGTATTAGTGACTGGATTTTTTTTGAGATCTTGCACAGCAGTGAAGTCCCACACTGACTGCAGCTCCTTTAGGCCTGCCAGCATGCTGCAGTTGTTTTCAGACAGATCAGAAGAAAGGTAAAAAATTCTAGAAGGCATGCAGGAATATGGAAAGTATCATGTACCTGACACCTCAGTGTAGTCTGGGAAAGCGTCTAGTTCAGATCCAGCTGAAGTCTAGTGGCTGTGTAGTCTTGATATACTTATTTTGTTGTTGTGCTCTCTGCTGCTCATGAAAATTGTATTTATGATTGTAGGAGATAAAACTTGTTGATCCAAGAAATCATTGGTGTTTATCATGTAGTGGCTGTACTTTGAATTTTGCAGAGAATAAGCTAGAAAGAGTTTTTCATTTTATTTAAGAAATTTCCTACAGGGAAATTTGGTTTTTATTCATTACTATAAAATGTATATATTTTATATATACATTGCTATACATTGGAGACTGTAAAAAGCAAGAACAGTGCAAAATTCTAACCCTGCCCCAAAATTCACCTAACATGACTTCTCAATGTCATACTTAATTATTACTGCTGGACCTGACCGCTCTCTAAGAACTCTCAGTACGAATAGAAAGTAATTCCAGTTCCTGTGATACTTTCTTCAAGATCGCGTTTGTCTGCTGGCAAGTACTAGTTAATAACGTGGCATATAGTATGTGAAATGAAAATATAGACAACTACCAGGCAGTTTAAACTGTCCTCTAGTTTCTTTTAACTTAGAGAAACAAGGAAAGGACATAAAAATGTAGTACTACAGGTAAAAAGATGAAAAAAAAATCAGAGCAAGTTTACGTAAAATGTATTCCGTGCCTTTTTAAAGAATATAGATTGGAAACAAGCTGCAACACTTCTCTGCGGAAAAAAGCTATTAAAAGAATCAAAATAATGTAAAATCCTTGTCATTTAGTAATAATAATATAAAGCAAGCATGGCAAGGAATGACAGTGCTCTTTCATGGGGACTTTAAAGGTTTCCTGGTATTTGTTATTCTGTGGAAAAGGAAGACAATCAGAATATTTGTGAAACAGTTCTTTTAGGAAAGATCATTTTTTTAAAAAAAAAATTATTTTATTTGGGTCTCTCTGAAAGGGATTGTAAACCTAACCTGGAGTCTAGAAATCTTCTTGTCAAAACTTGATCAAAAGTGGTATCTCAGTGCTATCCAGACTGAAGGATCTTACTGTTTTTAATACACAGAGTTTGTATGTTATGTTCCCAAGTAACTTGTGAAGTTAGACTAGTGTTTTAAGTGTAGCATGTAGGAGGTTCACAAAGTGACAAGGGAATACCTTGTCCCCTTGCTGAGTATTGGCACTTTTTTTACTTTCACAAGCAGGGATACTCAACCGAACCTGGTTACAGCCAAAACAGTCTTTATTGCTTTTGTACCAAAGTAGCATGCAAACAGGAAAAGCCTGGTTGGTATTCATAGCTGTGTGTTTTTTGTCAACTGTAAAAGCAACACAGGATAAGCTCAGGAAAGGTAGTAGTCTCAGGGCTAGACCAGCAGCGCTTGTCTAAACAGCATGGCATATTGTCGTGTCTGGATACTCTCCAACTCTGAATGACTTGTACTTTGATTTGGAAAAATAATTTAATAACCGTTTAAAAAGCAGATTTTAACTAGCCTATACCATAAGATAGATGTAAAGATTAGTTGCAGATAATGGCTAATAATTTTCATGCTTTTCAATAAGTAGCAAAATAAGAAAAACACTGAAACAACAAATGAGATCAGCTTGCACCTGAGCTATTGACTATGTAGCTAGTACACTGTGACTCATTACTGATTATTTTTTGAAATATTTGTGAAGGTGTGGAACAAAATCTTTGTTTTGAAGAAGTAATACTACCTACAAGTTAGGAAGAAAGAGCTGTTTGTAAGTAAATGGCATATAGTAAACCGAGTATCTATATACCTCTAAGATGTTAACATTTTCTAAAAGGTGATTACTCTGAAATGAGGATAATTTCTGTCTCTGGTGCTTAGCCTTGCTCAAATTAGATTAACAGTTGGACTGACATTGTGAGGCCATTTTCATTTTCTTTCTCTTTCTTTGTGCTGTATTGAGACCATTTATCTGTAACTGAAGTAGGGTTGACTGGTAGGCGGGCTTTACAGAAGGTAAATGCAGTGTGGACTGAAACACTTCATCGTAGCAATTAGGTCTAAATTCTGTTTCTAACAGAAGGCCTCCACTGCCATCTTCTGATTTGATGCCCTTCCTTTTTTTTTTTGTTTGTCAGAGAATTGGTTAATAGGTAAGTTTCCGTTAACAGGAACTGGAACTGCAAAGCTGGAATTAAAGAAGGTAAAATAATGTAAAGGAAAAGCCTGTAGAACTGCAGTTATGTTTTGCTCTTTTATTTTTCCACATTACTTAACACAATGTTTAATAGCACTGTATCTTATTTTTTACAACAAAATATTTTCATGTATTCATTTCCTGCTTTTAACTGAAAACTTCATACAACAGTCACTATATGTCAGCACCTAAATCTTCGCAATACTGTTGTTCTGTAGTGCAGTTTTGTTTTGTTTGGGACCGTGGTTAGAGATCTTGCTCTGTAGTCAAGATCCTCTTATTTTTTGTCAGTGCAAAATGTTTTTAAGGGGGGATAAACATTTACAGTGTATTGGTAGCAAGGCTATGATTCTAACATGAAAACCAGACTTAACATTGGTGTTCATCCATTACCTAAAGAATACAAAAGTTTTACTTCTTTCATACTTGGTTTCTGTTTGCATATGATAACCTATGCTTTTTGAAACTATCAGACTCAGATGTGTCAAAAACCCCCAAAATAACTATATTTTTATTCAGTGGTAGGTGTGTATTTGTTTTTTTAAGCTTGTTTTTCCAGGTGATAAACTGAACTACCTTTATCATTTGGATACATATTATAGACCTTTAGAAATACTGACAATTCTAAACTGTTTGTTAGGATCAAAAATTCAGATATCCATTAAGCTTCTTGAAGAAAGGGGAAAAATGAAAGTAATAAAAATCTCCCACCCCCAATATATTTCAATGTAAGTAAATTCTTGAACATGGTATTTTTATACAAAGATATATTTTAATCATAAATGCCACTCTATTCCTCAGTCAAATAATATGACAAATACAGGATATAAAACCATTTTATTGCAATGATTAGAACACCACTTCTCAACCTTCTTTATAAAAAAAAACCCCAACAAAATGCTAAAAATGAAAAAAACACCCCCCAAAAAAAACCCAAAACAACAAAAAAAACCAACCCCCCAAACTCCAGAGATCTATATCCTCAGCTGGTGTAAAGCAGCAGAGCATCTTTGAAGTCATACAGACACCTGACTGCTGAGAATCCAGCCCTGGAGATGTAGTGCACAACAGCAGTCTGATATCAGATATGTTTAGCCACAGGAGTTCCAAAGCACTCCAGCAGAGCGGGTTCAGACAAGTGCATTTCAGCCCACCAGCATATTTCAAATCGTGTGCTGGTTATATGGATTAAACTTTTGATGACATTTTCATAACAAGAACAGCAGAAACAAGAGGAGCTTTGAAAATAAAGATAGACTATTTAAATAGATGATAAAATCTTAACACTACTAGGTAGACTAGTGTTAAATAAAAACTGTCTGTAGACTTAAAATAAATTAAAAATAACCTTTGGGTTTGAGTCTGATGCAGTATTTAGGGAGAAATGATATTATTCAACATCTAGATTTGTAGAGCTACTGGAGTCCATTTCAAAGTACTGCAGCGGTATGAAATTAAACCCTTTAAAATAAATTATTCAGCAATCAGTGTAAAATTATAAATTGACAGTAAGTAATTATCCTGGATCATAGTGAAAGTGGATCAGTGAAGTGTTGGCAGACCAGGTAAACTGAATGTGTTGTTGGTTCATTTTCTATGGAAGCAATTTATGTGGGGCATAATTTCATGCTGGCACTTGTTAACAGATGAGTAATAAATCAGGCCACAGAACTCCTTAGAAACATGAAAAAATGAAGCTGTGGTTCAATAAAAATAATAAAGTGCTTTAAAGAGCATTTGTTACATACTACATTGTTTCTCATTTCATGGTAGACATCAAAACCAACCCAATGAAATATGATAGTGCTCTAGAATAAGTAAAACTGAGCCTGTTACTTACTGTAGTCAGTGTTTCCATGTATCTTTTTGTCTTGATGTTAGACTTAGTTTACTGTGGGATCAGAAGAGAAGCTTATAGTATGGGTTGAACTTGCACAGACATAAAGATCACCATAAACATTCTCTATTTTAAAGTTTCCATTTGCAAAAATGCGGATGTAAGAAAAAGGAAGCAAAAAAAGCAATTTGGAAACAGTTCATATTCAGTGTACATAGACAGTTTGCCTGAAATACACTGTTCAGTTTTGTAAGACAGAAGAGGGTTGCCGGGAATGTGTAGAAATCTGAGAATTTATTCCAAGTCCATTGAGTGGTAGCTGCTATAATATGGATGCTTCTTCCATGGCTTCAATCCACCTAAAAAGGGCAGGAAAGAAGTGGAACATATAAAATTATATTCATTTTAAGAACATATGTCTTTTAAGAAAAATAAGGATTTTTAGAATGTAAAGCCTGAAGAGGACTGTATTTCCCATCCCAGCTGTAATGAGGAACTATAGTTTTGTGGTTAAAGCAGGGAACTAGGTAGTAGGAGTCTTGCATTCTAGTACAAACTTTACCAGTAATTTATTGTAAAATCTCAAAGATAGTACAAGTGCTGTCTTAGAATAGGAAAGATGAAACTGCTGAAGTATGTTTAAAAGCAACAAAATCTTGCATAAGCACTCATTACCTTCCCTGTGTGTCTTGAGGTGCTGGCATTTTTATTACTAATTTCATGACTATTTTATTGTAGTGGAAGCAGTAGCATTAGAATGAGAAACCTAAAGAATTATTTGTTGTTCAGGAAACTAAGAGATGAATGAAGAGAACATATGAATCAGAGAAGTTTCTGTACAGTAATCACATTTGACAGGCTTCTAGGCATGACTTTTGAGACTCAGCCTCCAAGGGAGCAAATTCGCCTTCCTGAAGGAACTGAAAAGCACCAGGTAGATTTTTCATGTTACGAAGGCCAGTCACATGCAATTGGGCTTAGTCAACACTCTGAAAGTGGTTTGTTTCCTCTGTTATGAAGGCATTCTGAAGTGAAGGAGAGGGAAAAGCCCTACATAAGCTTTTGGACCTGCGCACTGGCTCGTGTGGGAGTTGACCCCCGTACCTCTGTGCTGAATTGTTATCCTCTGCTCGGAAGCTGTAGAAGAGAGTCTGCTTGTGGTAGAGATGGAAAACTGTATCTGTACTTCCCTCCTCCTTTTCTGGGGCAATGGTGAAACCCAACAAAGGCAAACTTTCCGTGGCAACTTTGTCCTGAAAGCAAAGAAGAAGTGAACCAAAATTTAGAGAGAAGGCTTGTAACAGTTTGAGGGCTCTTTCTGAAAACCAAATAATGATATAACCCCTCTCTGACAGGGCTGCAAAAGCAGTAATGTGAATGTTCTGCTGGACTGGTGGCTGTTACCTAAACAGTATCTGTGCCTGTGTACTGCACATGTTTATCTAGACTTAGTCCTGAATTTGAACGCCACCTCTGAGAGCCCAGTTCTTTGTGATCATCCACGTGGCCACAAAGGTCAAATCAGCCATTACTTTAGTGGCTACCTTTGGTCCAGGAGGCAAACTAGAGGTTACTGAGAGTATGGGACAGCAGCAGTTCTGAAAGCCTGAGACCCATTCCCAGTTATCTTCCTTTCAACCATTTTTATTTGCCAAGTGCAAGTAGTAGTTGTTTTGGTACCTTGTCATTTCCTTTCAAAGCACTAGCAACTTGTTTTAGAAATCTGCACTGTCTCAAACAGCACACTTGCTTTCCAAACAGCTGCTTTGGAATTTCTGAGCTGGTAATGCAGTTAATTGTTAATCTACTTCTGAGAAACATCCATGAATTTTGCTTGCCAGACACAGCTTTGTACAAGCTAAAGAAAACAATAAGCCTTAATTGAATTGCAGTTTAGCTGTTACTAATAGCTGCAGTTTTGGTCACTGGTTTTGGGTAATGTTTTCTATATGTGTATGTTGCCTTTGCCTCTGCTTTTAGAAGCTAAATTGCAAACTGGGAATGCAAAGTGTAATTAGCTTTTCATTGCTTTTTCCCTATTGTTGAACCAGTAATGATCAATTCTAAGTTTAGCAGAGGTGAGATAAATGTATTGGATACAGAATTTGACGCCAGTGGTCTTAATTGCTGGCCAAATTGAATTCTCTTGTGCTTCAATCTCCTCATCTGTTTAAAAGGGATAATGTTGCTTCATGCGATCATCACAGTAGTGATGCAACTTTAAATAATTGATGTTTGCAAAGTGTTCTGAAGGCTTAAAGTACCAAATATTGCTATTACTCCAGTTCTTGCATTCTGTGTCCTTTGTTCAGCAAAATGAATTTTTATGCTTCTGCTTATGAAATCTGTAATTTATAACCAAACTTTACATCACACTTACTTCAAATTTATTTGTATTGCAGCAATTCACAAAGAAGAAGTTGAAATAAGAAGAGGGAAGAGACAAAATACATAAAAGTGATCTAGTTGATACCCAACTTTCTTGGCTGTAAGGAGGAGCTTACAGGCCAATACACAAAGCAGAATTCTCACCTCTGCAGACTGCCTCCTATCTTTCCCTGTTGGTACTAGTAGGACAAATAAGTCCTATTTATACTTGCAAAACGACAAGATTCTCCTCCCCACCAGAAATGGGTAATAGCACCATCTATCTACAAAATATCTGGCAGTTACCAAGTACACCAGAGAATGCCTAAAGACCTTGAAGTCTTCAGGTGTAAATGTGTAGACTAAGGTTCACATGGGTTAACAGTTCATAATAGCATGGATAGCAAGAAGTCAAACAATGAAGGGCAGTTTGTGAAGAGGGCTGCTGAGGTCCAGCTAGGGCTGTGGCTGGGCCCCTTGGCTAAGGACACCTCCCTGGGGACTCAGTCTGTTAGGACGAGGTCTCAGAAGGCAGGTGGTTGTGAGAACTGCCATTTATACCTTTCACGTTTACTTGTGCTGCCTGTAGGGAGTAAAGAAGGGAGCTCAGGAAACTATTTCAAGTCAGATTGCACAGTACCTCGTTTGATATGTAGGTGTAGAGGACTTTGCCTTTGATAACAAACCAGCGTTTCTTCCAGTGTCTTTTGCCTCTCTTACATCTGCTGAGGTAACCACTGATGGTAGCTCCCTCTCCTGAGGCTGCCACCTGGAGCAGGGTAGGAGAAATCAGTATTTGTAACAGCAAAGGCTTTTCCCCTCCTGATTATGCATGTTCGCATCACACCAGACAACCAAGTCTATGTCCATGAGATCATAAGTAGACCATTGAAAATATCGAGACAGAAAAAATATAAGCATAGTATTATGGTTCTTTTTAACTGTTTGAAGATTTCTGGTTAAACTTAGTTCTCAGTAACTCTGATGGAAAATATGCAGTTGAGTTATTATTAAGATCAGCAAGTTTACAGCTGCATTCTGAGAAGCCAAACTTGTCCTTTTTCCCAGGTCTGTTTTTTTTGGTATATTAAAAGTACATGCTTCCAAAAGGGAATTACTGTCTTGTGGCTGAACACTTCTAAGATGTAGGTATATTTAGGACTTTGCAATGGGTTTATATTAATTTATGTAAATCACTTGGCTATGACTTGGTTTCATTTGCGAAATAGTATTTCTGAGAAGAGTTGCCCCTCTCACAGAAGTATTTTGAGATCTAAGTGCTTTATGTTCTTAAAGATCTAGATTTTGAGTAGATGGAACTATATACACACATACGCAATGCAGTGTATGTTATTAGTTACAGTAGTAATCTGCAATACTGTTGGATTTAGAAACAAAGGGCAGAAATTCAAAACCAGCTTTTGTAGCAGAAATGTTCCAGGACCTGGGTAAAGCAAATCAGAAATTATGGAGCAATGCTATTGTGCAACAGTTCATATTAATAAACATGTGCTGCCTCCTTGTGGACAGAAAGGCAATGCTTTTTCTCTAATGGGGCTGAAATTTTGCCTGCCAGTTCTTTCAGTATTCAATTTGTGTGTTTATATTACATACGTGTATCTTTTGCTCAGTTTCACCTCAGTACAAATCAACCTCAGGAAATTCTGGTGTGTCGACTGTACAAGGACTTCAACACGATGTTTGCACCCTATTCTCTTTAATACAATGATAAATACTTGCTGATTTCAGTGAAATGGGAGTACCTTACTGTGCTTGAGTTCAATGGGCAGCTGAGCTACCTGGACGACATCAACATGATTGGCACCTTGTTCCTGGAAAGAAAACTAATATAGCTGGAGTAATCCTGGCCCCATTGAAATTGGTGGGAATTTTATTTGCTTACGTTGGTGGGATCAAGACTTGAACCGTTTGATTTGAAATAGTTTGGGTTGAGCTGGAGGGAAGGTGCCTGATTGAACATGTATGCTCCTGAATTGATTGCCAAGGACTAGAGTCTATTCCCTAAGTAAGTGGTATTTTATTTATCTTGAAATCAAAGTAAGATTTCAGAAGTAAGGGTCTTGTCAAAAAAAGGTAACTGGTCAACAGTATACCATGCTCTGTTGATACTTATCGCTGTCTTGTGATCTCCCTTGTTGTACTGTCTAGTACCTTGAAGTTGCCTTAGTTTTCTAAAAACTTCACAGGCTGATGAACAAAGTACACTGCTGTAATTTGAATTTCTCAGTGGGCTCAAGAAGCTTCTGTGGTATCTCCAGAGCTCAGAGTATTTTAAACACTATTGTGAAAAACAGACAAAAATAATTGCATTATGAAAGTAGACCAGGGCATGGGCTGAGCCCACTGCACACAGAATAAATTACAGACATAGCTGCTGAAGTATGAGCTCACAATTCTCTGAAGTTCCTTGCCTTTCTCAGGCAGCTTGGTCCTACCTCCATAAGAGCTGAAGGGATCTTCTTCTGTTTCTTAAAAGATGAATAATGAATATTGTGGAAGACAGAGGAGAAGGCACTGCTTGAACACCTGGATGAAGTTGGAGGGAAGCTCACACTTAGTGGCCGCTCTGCAAGATTAAGAAAATTCAGAAAGGGAAGGGGGAAATAGATGAATTGGTACATACCAAACTAGGAATAAGAGACACAAAATACACTAATGCAAATTCTAAGGAAAATGCAATGCCTCCTCCATAGTCAGTTTTTATTTTAGCTTTTCTTTCAAATCACCCCTTAAATCTGATTAGATGGGTGGATTTCATAGCACCAGAGGTTAATGGTAATAACCTACAGCCACTTGAAAGAAGTCTGCAAGAAAGCTGACAAAGCACAAAATACAGCTTGTTTTCTTCTAATTTAAAATCAGCATTAAGCAAATGCCTTTTCCACCTATCTGCTCTATGTTATTTAACACCTTTGCAGGATAGTTTCACTAATGGGATGTTCTTTCTGTATGAACTCTCTTTGAGTTCTGTATGGGAGACAGTTATACTGTCTCTGTCAATCTCCATTAACCCTGGTTGTCTGAGTTCATATCTTCATGATCTTGCTTCTGGCAACACATTATCTGGAAGCTCTTAGTAAAGCACAGCATTGCTTTAGCACAAATCTGAGTTATCACTTCATGGACACACAGTGGCTTGGGGATGCTTTTTTGGCTGTTGTGACAGCATCCGTTCCCAGGTTTGCTTGGCCAGTGTGAACTTCTTTAATCAGGATTGAAAAAACTAAATTTCACTTGTCCCCACCTTTTTATCCTTCACAGTATAATGTGCCTACTTTTAGAGATTGTCTACTTGAATAGTTGTGCAAGAACATTATTTCCTGTTCATTCCCTGTTCATATATATGTAACCCCTGCCTCCCGTTTTATCTTTGATTTGGATGTGTATTTAAATCAGAAAAGGGACTTATATAGTGGGACACTGATACAGAGTTCTAGTTAGGCAGTAGCTGTTCTGCTTTGAATTTATGCTTTCATTTGTAACCAGATTAACTCCCCATGTAGAAAAGCTCTTAGTCACTCTGCACTTTACCTCAACATTTGTTGTAAAAGCTACAATGTGGATGAGGACAGTGAGGAACTGTAAAGCCATTGTTTTACTTTAATGGATAATTCATTAGAAATGACAGGGAAGAGCTATCACCTATAATTACATCACAGAATAGAATAGTTCAGTTGGAAGGGACCTACAACTATCATCTAGTCCAACTGCCTAACCAATTCAGGGTGGCCCAAAAGTTAAAGCGTGTTATGAAGGGCATTGCCCAAATGCCTCTTAAGCACTCAAGCATGGGGTATCTACCACCTCTCTAGAAAGCCTGCTCCAGTGTTTGACCACCACCTGGGTAAATAAATGTTTCTTAATGTCAAATCTGAACGTCTCTGATGAAACTTTGAACCATTCCCACATGATGTGGCCCTGGATCCCAGGGAGAAGAGCTCAGCACCTCCCTCTCCGTGCCCCCTCCTCAGGAAGCTGCAGAGAGCCATGAGGTCGCCCCTCAGTCTCCTTCTCTCCTAGGAGAGACAAACCCAGATTCCTCAGCTGCTCCTCACAGGACATAGTTTTTATCATTGTTCTGGTTTATTAAAAGGCCAGAGGAGCCTTCAGAGAACCTGGCTTGCTAAAACAATTTTAGCTGCTATACAGCCTGGCACTCCTGGGATGTCGACACATGCTCCTTGTGCTTGAAGTGAGAAATCCTCTTTAACAAAACACAACACGGTAGGCAGATCCTAAAGCCTCCCCATTATACAGGCAGGAAATGGGTTTGTCAGTTTTGCCAAGAATGAAGGAACCTTACCTCTTTTCTTCAGTTCCACATAGCAGCTATCACAGACTTTGGCTGCTTGATCTTTGAGGTACTTCATAGGGTACTTGTTTCTTGAACAATTTCGACATACAATCTGTTCCAGCAAGGAGAGATGCATGTAAATAAAATTTAAATTTATGTATTTACACATACAAACCAAATCCTCTGAGCTGGTTGGGAGAGGAAGATGGATAGCGGACCAGATATGACACTCTCCTAAAACTGTGGCAGTCAGGGCAAGTCTACTGACTGAAATGTGATTGCTGTAGATTTACACTGTTGGAAGCCAAGCAGAATTGATCACTGTATTTGGTTGCACATCATTGCTGTGCCCGTCTCCCCAGGAACTCATACCTTCCCTACTTGTGAATCACAGAAAGACCACTTTACTATTACTTCTGTTTCCATAGCTTTGTTAGTAACATTGTTTTCTTAAGCAAGCTTGCATGGTCCTGCTATCCCTGTGTAGGTAAAGACTGATTTGAGTAAATGCTTTTTCATGCTAGCAAAAATTACTGGTAGCTTGATTAAAAAAAAAAATAAAAATCACTGAGGCTAAAAGACAGCCATGGTTTAAAACAGGACTGCAGGTCTATGTGTATAATAGAGTCAGTGATAAAGGGACAAAAGCAAGAAAGCTTATAGATCCCCTTGGCTTGAGGGCAAAAGGCAGCAACTCTTCAGTGGAGCACAGAGGAAACTTTCACTTTGGTCACTGACCAAACCATGCTCTACTGCTGAGTTTCTTCACTTTTCTTGGAAGATAATTTTACCAGCTCTTATTAGCAATGGGACATGGACGAGATGTGCTACTGCTCTGGTCCAGAACAGAGCCTGTATTTTTAATGTACCGCTTTAGAGCTAGCTGTGTATCAGCAATAATGGCTGGACTCAGCAACAATTATCCTGTGAGCATTCAACTACTAGCCTTTGGGTATTAATCTGACCCTCGAGGGAAAGTTACTGTTGTTGCTACTAGAGTCATTAGAAACCTAATCACCTAATTTAGCAAAGAACTAACAGGTTCTGTGAGAAGTCAAATTCTGGTCTTGATGTTGCTACAAGTTTGCAGATGTTACAGCAGTGGCAGCCAGTGTCCCAGAGGTGTGAATAAAGCCACCCTGAGAAGCTTGTACAGCTCTTACCTTCCCACAGGCATGGCAATGATGTCGCCTCAAAGTGAGGGTGAAGTCAGAGCCACAGTTCATGCACATCATGACATGGGACACAGGTACCAAAGTAGGAGGCCTCTCACCCAAGGTTATTCCAAGCCTCTCCCTTAGCTTAAAATCAAACAAGAACAAATGAATCCACATTTCCAAAGTACACTCGGTCAGCCCTGCTCCATCACGTACAATTCTCTCATTTTGGTCTACTTCACCTGCTGTGATCTCCAAATTCTCTAACTCCTAATGCGCATTGTGAGACACAGCTGCTTCAGCGCTGACAGACTGTGGCCAATCAGTACATGGTGCTATCGAAGCCAGGGTCACAACAGGTAAAAATCCATGTAGATCTATTATTGGTCAGGCACTGACACTCTTCCACACCAGACAAGGATCTGATTCATTGCATATGTAAATTGCAGGTAAGAACTTGAGTTAAACCCATCTTTTTATTAACAGCTTTTGAAAGAATATCTTCAATATTATGTATCAGTAATAGCTTTCAATAGAAAAGGGCCTGAGCTCTTCATGTCATTACACCTTGGGACAGTTCTATGATGGGGAAGAGACAGTACAGAAAACAGTAAAACAGAAAAAGAAGATTAATTTACCCCCACACAATCTAAATCTGATCCACGCTTTCCATGGCTGATCTGAATATATGTAAGCAGCTTTAGAAAATTTATTCACTATTCCTATTTCTGGGAATGCACCACGTTGAAGCGCTGTACAGGTGCCATTGCTTGAAGCCCAAGGAGCCATGGTCAATGTGGAACTGAACCCAATTTAATAGGCCATGCAGAGAAGCTGTGTTACTTCAGGTTCAGCACCAAAGTATTATGGGTACTCCTCTGTCACTTCACAGTAGCTTAGTGTTTGGCAAAAGTAGCACAAGCCCTTGTGCCCTTGAAGGACTGTTTGTTAGGAGGGTTTCCTACGAGGAAATTAGACTTCTGCAGACAAATAGGGCTTAAACACAGAAAAATCTAATTCCTCCCAATTTTTCCTTGTGCACATTCAGGTTTACAGTTAGTTTTATTTACTAAAACTGGGGTTCTACATAACCTAAAATAGCATTTTTACTTTTTGTCTGATGCATTCTTTGCCTTCTTAACTGGGAGTAGTACAACTAAAATGAATCAGGTAAGAATAATATATATCAATTGTGCTGGTACAATTAGAATATTGCTGGTGGGGTTCGCACTAGCA
This sequence comes from Charadrius vociferus, assembly GCF_000708025.1. Taxonomy (NCBI): domain Eukaryota; kingdom Metazoa; phylum Chordata; class Aves; order Charadriiformes; family Charadriidae; genus Charadrius; species Charadrius vociferus. The sequence continues at coordinate 3,813,322 of NW_009647846.1, forward strand.
GTGACTTTACTGCGTTTATGATATTAGTGTAACTAATGGGTAGTTTTGTTTTCTTAAGATCAACAAAGTTTGTAGCTATTTTTAGTTCATCCAAAATAGTCTTCCTCCAGAAGAAGTCCTATTTAAGCAAAGACCACAGAGCACAGAGTGTGATTAACATTTCAGAGGTGTCCCAAGAGCTGTGAAGAGCTTCATTATTTAAGCTTGGCGTACTGGTTTAAATGAAAGTAGTAAGAATGTCTTGCCACTAGGAACTCTGCATTTTATAACCTTCCTCCTTTCCTCTTTCTCTCTCTTCCTCTCCCTTCCCCCTTCCCCTTTCAAGCATTGAAAGATTTGGTCTCCTTTTACCTCCACGCTGCTGTGGAAAGTGGAAGTGTTGTGAGCTTTGTAGTCATCTGGGATGTGTCTGCTGATGCAGCTGTACCAGTCATCCCTTTCTAAGCAAGAGCTGTGGAATGAAATACAGCAGAGCAGTCAATGCCATGCACAGCAGGGACTCAAACAAACTGTTTCTGGATCAGAGAAGAAAAACTTCACTTCATAAATGTTTGCTTTTCCCCACTGCTGCACTGAACTGGTAATTTTCTGACCAGGAACAAAGTTGACTGTTGGAGATATTCCGTGGGATGTTTAGTGTAGATCCGTGGTTAGGACTGTGATTGAGAAGGAACTGAATACCCAGAAAATTTTTCAGAGGAGTCCCTGACTTTGCTGTAAGCCGCTCAATCCTAGATCCCATAGGACAATACGAAGTGTCTCTTTTTGTCATGTCTGCCCTAGCATTTAGGTACTTTAGGGCATGTAGCGTTGGCATGGGTTGCTCAAAGTAAGCGTGCTTATGCCCATCTCTACAGTGGGATGCTTAGATGATCTGCATGTTGGGAAATGCAGAAGTCTGTCACCCATGGCAGGGATGCGAATGCTTTCCTTTTCCTCTAGCTCCATCACAGACCATCTCCACTCTCTTAGCAAGAGGCTAGGACAGCATTTTGGAAAGGAAGTTCTGCATTCCCTCCAGCTGCAGTTATGCATGGAGGCCAGTAGTTCTCCACATTGGCCCCTAGATGCCCCCTTTGCACAAGGCAAAACAGTGAGCACTTTGCGCTTCTCTGCCAGTCCAGCTATCCCAGAAATGCAGCAGGGCTCTTAGTGCCTGTTACTTCCCAGATGTATCTGCTCTGATAAAGCCATAAGCGGTCCTGCCTGTGTTAGCTGGTTTTCCGGCTGTGACTTCAAACTGTGCGCTTCCTGTCCAGCTGAAACTGTGCACAGCTCTAGCTGTTCCCAGCATCAGTCATGGAGGAAATGAAACTCGGTGTGCTCTCCCCTCCCCGAGTCATAGCATCCACTCACATTAAAGCTACCCACTAGACTTTGTTGTAAAAAATAGTAGTGGCATCATTGCCAGCTGCTGTTCAGCTGTGATTTCCTCACACTGTCCTCATGAACGCCACCAAACAAGACATTTGAGAACAATTAGTCTTTTGTGGTCTTAAAAAAAAAAAAAAAAGCCAGATTTTATCAATGATCTCTGATCATTGTGCCTCCCTCTGCACTGTGAGCGTAAGCCCTTGTCTGAAAAACACCAGGCCCTGTAAAATTCAACAAGCCTGGAGCAGAAATTGGAGCAGAAACTCTGAGCCAGTGTATCTACTGCATTATAGGCTAACCTCTGGGAGCCAAGGGGCTATGTTACAGATCATCTCTGGCAAGACTCACACTCCTAGTCAGTCCTTATTACTACCAAAAGTCCTGTCAAATTACACTTTCTAAGAAATCTGAAGAATCACAGAATGGTCAGGGTTGGAAGGAACCTTTGGAGCTCGTCCGGTCCAACCCCCCTGCCAAAGCAGGGTCACTTAGAGCAGGTTGCACAGGATCATGCCCAGGCAGGTTTTGAACATCTTCATCTCCACAGCCTCTCTGGGCAGCCTGTGCCAGTGCTCTGACACCCTCACAGGAAAGAAGTTTTTCCTCATGTTCAGATGGAATTTCCCATGTTCCAGCTTGTGCCAGTTGCTCCTTGTGCTGTCACTGGGCACCAGTGAAAAGAGTCTGGCCCCATCCTCTTGACACCCGCCCTTTAGATATTGATAAGCATTGATGAGATCCCCTCTCAGCCTTCTCTTCTCCAGACTAAACAGCCCCAGGGCTCTCAGTCTTTCCTCAGCAGAGAATGCTCCATTCCTCTGATCATCTTCATAGCCTCCGCTGTACTCTCTCCAGTATTTCTTTGTCTTTCTTGAACCGAGGAGCCCAGAACTGGACACAGTGCTCCAGATGTGGCTTCACCAGGGCAGAGTAGAGGAGGAGGATGGTCTCCCTCGACCTGCTGGTCATGCTCTTTTTAATGCACCCCAGGATGCCATTGGCCTTCTTGGCCACAAGAGCACATTGCTAATTCTCTCTTGGAAATTCTCTTCACTTGAGATGCCAGTGCTCTGACACCCTCACAGGAAAGAAGTTTTTCCTCATGTTCAGATGGAATTTCCCATGTTCCAGCTTGTGCCAGTTGCTCCTTGTGCTGTCACTGGGCACCAGTGAAAAGAGTCTGGCCCCATCCTCTTGACACCCGCCCTTTAGATATTGATAAGCATTGATGAGATCCCCTCTCAGCCTTCTCTTCTCCAGACTAAACAGCCCCAGGGCTCTCAGTCTTTCCTCAGCAGAGAATGCTCCATTCCTCTGATCATCTTCATAGCCTCCGCTGTACTCTCTCCAGTATTTCTTTGTCTTTCTTGAACCGAGGAGCCCAGAACTGGACACAGTGCTCCAGATGTGGCTTCACCAGGGCAGAGTAGAGGAGGAGGATGGTCTCCCTCGACCTGCTGGTCATGCTCTTTTTAATGCACCCCAGGATGCCATTGGCCTTCTTGGCCACAAGAGCACATTGCTAATTCTCTCTTGGAAATTCTCTTCACTTGAGAATTAAGATATGATTTAAAAAAACAAAGGAAATCATGGCCCATATAGTGATGTAAATTAAAGCCACTTTGGGAAAGACAGATAAGAGGGACAATCTGCTATTAAAAGCCTAATATCTAACTGGCCCCCTTAACCTCTTGTCCACTCCATTAAACATCTCTAGGCAGTAATCACAGGTTATTAGTGTCTAAATGTGGGAATAACACCTGTCTGCTGATGTGTAAGATAAATTATGTCAATTGGCCTATTCTTAATTAGCTATTTCATTATTTGCGCAAATGCTCAGAGGACTCTTTGCTGAACCTCTGAGGCTCAGAGAAGTTCAAACCTTGATTTACCATTGCTATATTTGGTCCTTGTGTGATTTTTGGGCTGCAAATTTTGTGCTGAGCTATCAGTTATCCTTGTTGGCTCATATATTTTTCCTTAAGCAAAAATAGAGGGTCAGATTGTCACTGCAGTCTCCTGAACAGCAGGGGTCATCCATGGAACACAGAAACTGGGATGGGAGGGGATTTTGTTGCAGTGCTGCCGATGTCACTCTGAATTAGCCTTGAAGGGAGGTAACACTGACTGCGTTCTCCCAGTGGTCTGGTATTTTATATGGGCACCACATGGTTACCCCTCTGTCCAAGATGAACATTTTGAAATGCAGATAAATGTATAAGAGCAGTATGAGCCTTCTCCATAATGGCTCTGTGCTCAGATCTGTTACCAGCTCACTGCAAGCCAATAGCACAGCTCTTCGGGTGAGCAAGCCAAGAGATGCCAGGACTTTACAGTGCCATCTGCTCATATAGCCACACTGACTTCTGAGCTCTGGTCATCCTCATACTACTGCCTTTAGTCCCTGGCACTCATGCCTTATTTCCTCAATGCATTCGCATTGTCTCATACAAGTGTAAAGGCACTAAGGTTTGGGTTGTGATTGTTAACAACTGGCTTTCAGTGCAGACTTGCAGCACCTTGGTGTGAACAGTAAAAGATACAGTCTTTCGAGACACTTGAAGCCTGTTGGTACTTTTCTGTCTTTGGTGCTCCTTTTGGTGAGTGTAGCAGGCCAAGGATGTTGTGCAGTGGGGTTAGGAGAGCATGATGTCCCACTGGTGTCTCATCAGTTCTGCCAGCCAGTACAGAAAGGGAGAGGAAAAAATGTTCTTGGGTGACTTATGGCAGCTTGGTCCCAGAACGAGCAGCACAAGGAAGGGAAAGGGGCTCTATCCCAGCGCTCTGATAAGAGTCAGTCTCCGTCTGGCTGTTATCAGAAGGGCAACATTAGTCTCAGGCCCTGGTTCTATCTACTCTCAAAGAAACACAGCTTGCAGTGGCCCCACATGCTTTGTTTAGGCTAACTAAGCACAGACTTGATATGAGTACAAAAGGCAAAGAAAAAAACATAACAATGCAAGCAGAACATCTCAAGCTTCTCACTAGGGATGCCAACTTCAGTTACCCTGAATACAGGGGACATGCAGCAGTTATTTCCCCTCTACAATACAGAAGGACCGTACACATCCTGCTTTTGTAACTGGCAGCAGGTAATTCAGAAGTACTGTGTGTATATTTTGAGGGTTGTAATGAGTGTGCAGCTCTAAGAAAAACTCAGATATTTTCTCATTTGCTGATTATAAAAGGAAATGGACAAAAAGGCTTTGACAGGTATCTGAGCACTGCCTATAGATGGCAAGTGCTCTGGGAAGGACAAGAGCTCCAAATTCTGATTCTGTATGAGAAAGTGCCCTCCCTGTCTTTCTATTGCACTGTGTAATTTCGGGAAGCCTGCTATGTTTCCAGCCATGCTGTACTTGGAGACTGATGGTGGGAAAGTCAGTACTTAAAAGCATTGAAGACTTTGCTATTTGGAAGACTGCTAGTGTGCTGTCTTTTGTAGAAAACTACACTTGTAAATCAAGCCAGCCACCTTTCTACTGTAGCTCTAGGTAAATTTGCAGGATAATTTTGGGCTAGAAGCATGAAAAAATACAGTATGCTGCTGTCTTCTGATCAGAAACAATCTCTTTCTGGCATTAGCTTGTGATCCCAGGACAGAGATCCTGACTTCCAGTTGCAATCAGTACTACCACTATACAAACTCATTAGTGAAATTCCTTTTATTAGAAAGATCCATGAGATTGCCAGTAAGGTTTAATTTTGGCTTTGTCATTTAAGCACTATTAAATGCTTTTATATCTGTTGCCTTAGGTATTACTTAATTACTATTTTCTCCAGCAGTTTTGCAACCGTAGTGGTATGAGGTAACAAGTGAACTTACAAAAGGGAGATATAATATACTCCTAGTGTCACGGGGAAAAAGTGTGAAAGATAATGGAAAGGGCTCAGGATTCTTAGTAACAAGCTTTCTTCTCTTTCCTTTCTCTTTAAGATGTTATCAAGAGCTGACTTCTAATCTTTACTTGGTATATGAGTTGAATTAGTTACAGTTTATGAGCTTTGCATTAATAATTAATATCTTCATTGTGTAATCAAGCACTCAGCCATTGTCTGTCACAATAGCACAGACGAAATTGAGTTTAAAAAGAATGAGACACCATTTAAGTCTTGCATATTGGCTAGACTAATCTAGAGATACAGCTCTAGAATGTAACACCTTTCGCCATGGCTGGGGACAGTACCTTGCTGACAGGGTCAGGCAATATTCATCACACTCAATCTTCAGGACGTTTTGGGCTTTTTCTGTCACTGGGCGGCTGACCTAGAAACAAATGCCATGAATATGAGTGTGGACATGAGTTAAACCGTCTATAACCAGTACACCATACAAGTCTCAATGCATATGGATCTATGATGTCCCAGACATCTGTTTCACATTTCAATGCAAAGAGATGGGCAGGTACAGCTTTCTCTCCTTTGTATTGCTGGTGTAATGAAGAATGCTCTCTATTTCAATATGGTAGTAGTGCTGAAGGAAAAAAAAATCATTTAATCCAACGATAAAGGTAAGGATAAAGTATCAGTCAGGGTTCAGTTTTAATATGACAAGCTTAGGAGATGTTTAGTCTGACAAGTGTCAGAGCATTTTGGGCAAAAGTTTTGGCTGTTCTTGGAATGAATGGAGATAACTTTGTTCCTGACATGCAGACCTTATAGAGTGAAGCACTTCAGTTCAGTGAATGCCTCTCCGCAGCAAGGCTTTTTAAGAGCAATACTTAAAAGATACAGCTCAGCTAAAACCTTTTCCCTGCCATGTAGTGTATTACCATGGAATCATAGAATGGTTAGAGTTGGGAAGGACCTTAAAGATCATCTAGTTCCAAGCCCCCTGCCATGGACAGGGACACCTTCCACTAGACCAGGCTGCTCAAAGCCCCATCCAACGTGGCCATTAGTTGCCTACTAATAGCAACAGCCACTTAGGAGAAACATAGCTTCATGGTACTGAGACGTTGTGATTAACAAGCATGTATTACGCCAGTGACTCAGTGCTTCAAATGTACCCCAACAAGTACCTGCTCTGCAACTCCTTTTCAATTAGCGTTAGAGTGTTTTGGCAATTCCTACCCCAGCTGGGAACCCTGGGTTATTTTTAGACTATCAGATCTCTGGGGTGATCAGCCTCCCACCTTTTCATAACACCTCAACCCACCCATGTCATTCTGCTGGAAGTAATGATTAGTAATTCTCATCTTGAATGTTTCCTAGATCCCCAGACTCCTGACTTGTCACTTCAAGCCCTCTTTCACATAAATATAAGTTGGCATATTAGCTATGAACACTTATGAAGGTTCTTGGCAGGAGGTATGTAATGGATGGCTAGGTAAGAAGCAGAGACCCCTCCAGCCCAGTATCTCCTGTTGCACAGGTACTGGTGCCAATGGATGCTTAGGGAAAGGGTGCAAGAACAGGACAATTGTGTTCAGTTTCTGTAATCTGCAATTTAGAAATTTACTGAAGAAGAGACTGTGTTTATATCATTTCATGTAATAGCTCCCAATACACCTTTTCCCCACAAATTGACTGATCATTTTTTTAACCCATTAATCCTTTTGATGAAAATGGTTAACGGGCACACGAAAACCAGGGAAATGAAAGCTTATGTAAATTTTGAGTGGCAGGAGTTTAAAACCAGGCAGGCTAAGCCCTAGTGAATATGTTGTAGGGAACAACCATGTATTGGCTGGACACATGGAGAGAGGAATAGACAAAATGGGATAATAAATCTTTTCTGTCTCCAGTTTCATGTTCAGATGCTAAAACTGATTTTGGCTTGTATTATTTATGCAGTCTGAATAAGGCTGTCATACTAAGTCACAGCCTTATAGATAATATTTTATATGTTTGCTTTATATTATTTTTCCTTCTCTCTTGTAAGAAACAAGGGAATCCCCTGATAACAGGTCCATCCCATTTCCCCTTGCCCTCAGCTGGATACAAGACATAAACCAGCAAAGCACTAACAGCCCACTATACAACTTTAATTCCAGCCTATAATACAGATGAGGCATTACCTTCATGCCTGCCACAGCCAAGGTGTTTTTCAGTCGGTATTTGCCATCCTTCTGGGGATATGTGTACAGCAGAACATCATTCATCTATATGAAGAGAAAGGCAAAATCAATAATTTGCAATATGGCTTGCAGGCCTGCCCATTACTCCTGGGGGGGATACACAGAACAAGCAGTAACTTGATGAACTGCTAGGGTTGTTACTAAAGACAGGCCCAAGCCACACACCTTAGATCAAAACCTGCATTTCTACAAAACTCCAGGGAGTCTGCATCCAGGACTTTTGATTTCTTCCCATTTTTGACTGTTGCTAATGGCTAAGCAAGTAGATAATCAGCTCTTTGTATTCAGCTTGGGTGAAACAGCTGCTTGTTTTAAGGGCAATGCCATGTTCAAGGTGGGAAGGCAGGCTCTGCATTTACTACCTGGCAATACCAGCTAACTTGCCAGGATGCTGCAGCTCTGACTCTCTCAGAGTCCCCTACAGTGAAGCTGTGGGGAGGCCGGGGTAGGGCTGGGCTTCAGGGACTTCCATATTCTGGGCAAAAAGGAAGTGGAGGTGAAAAGAGGTGCCACAGCCTGGAGGAATGATTCAGGGAGGAATGGTTTGGATATTTGAGAGCAGTAACTGTACTTCACTGCCAGCAAAAGTCGCCTAGAGATACGATAGCTTTGCTGAGTCTGTGGGCTGCAGCAGAGACCACGGAAGGGCAAAAATGAGAAACTTTTTTCATTTTATGAGGAAAAAAAGTCTGTATCTTAACACCTCAAATATTTTCATAGTTCTTACAGCTCCTTGCAGAATGCATGTTTTTCAAACAGCTTCATACTAAATGGGATCAGATCTTCTCTTTGCCTAACTTAATCATAGACATTATTGCAGCCTTCTACCTTTGTGCCAACAAACAAATAAATGAAACAGCAGAACTGGACCTTGTAGGTCTTGGCTGGCCTCTCCTGCCCTTGCTACTAGAAGGAACAGCAGTATTGGTAGGCCATAACATTGCCAAAATAATGCTTGTATGTGTGTATTCTCTGCTTTACTTGAATGAGCAGGACATGTTCTCGTGTTGTCTTTCTCAGGCCTCTCACATCAGCACCAATATGCATAAACTCAGACAGCCCCTAAATTACTGTACTGGGATACCATGAACAAAGATATGCAAGGCAATATAAAACCAAGGCATAGGTAATACTGTGTGATGCCAGAGACAAGGCATCTTAAATGCAGAAATTCTCAAGAAATTAAAAAGTAGACAGAAACCAGCTTCACTTGGATTCCTTTGTGACAAAGACATTTAAATATAGCCAATTGGATGGTAATAATAATATATTTTGGAAGGAAAACTGTGATAAAGAGAGACGCAGAGAAGCAGGGAGGAAAATAAAGAGTGATTTGGCAATAAAATAATACACCCTGTATGACTGGAATTGTTGGGATCTTGATAGTACTGCCTTACCACCTAAAACTGCTGGTGTAAAATTTTCACTAATTTGCTTGCCTGAGAAAAAAAAGGAAAGTGGAGCCGTATGGATGTTTTCTTAAAAGGTCATAGTTCAGCTTTCTTACAGAGCAGGAACAATGGTTAAAGAAAAATGACATGGAATTAATACTCATGGGATTAAATCCTTATCACCTTGGATTTGACAGCAAAACTGTTGTTGCCCTTATTAGGGCCATGAGTTCACTCGTCAACATCAGTTCATTAAGTAGCTGTTTGATTCACAGCAAATCAGGCTTATGTGCATTAGCTGCCCATCTTTATAATGCAGATTCCCATTAACATGAAGCAAAAGATACTGAAGACTGACTTTCCCTAAAGCTTTTACTTCAAATTTTACTACTTTTAAAAATGGAATTGAGTTTACTGAGTAGGATCACCCAAAATTTTTGTAGAAAATGTTGAAACATTTCATTCTAACATTTTAACAAAAAGACTCCCATGCTCTCTTGCACTGGCCACTCTACTGCCTATTTCTCTGTGTCCTTCTAGTAAGTCTTAATTCATCAGTGTTTAAAGCACTTTTAATATAACACTTCTCAAATGAGGATATAAAAGCATACTATCAAGTTAGAATAGGAGTCTCATGTTCTCTTCTCTGTGGGCTAAAGTAGAGTATTTACTCCTTTTGCAACAACACAATAGAATTTCCTTAGAACAAGGTGACAAATGGCTTGTCACAGAGTTTTTCTGTGATTTACTTATTGCTCTATAAATTACCCTTCATGCTAACATTAATCTAATCAGCACATGACTGACCACATGATGATTCCCAGTTTAACCAGAAAATTCATCACAACCTACTGCACACTGAGTATCCAGGAGGCTAAGGTAGAATAAACAGAGCAAATGTAAACCTTTAAGTGAAAAGCAGATGAAAGCTATTTTCACTTATTTTCACTAGTAGCAACTAGGACACCAGCAGCCAGGTGGGAAAAAGGTAAAAAGGCAGGCAGACTTGATTGCTAATATTAAGAGAATACTCTGTGAAATAAGAGAATACTAGTGAAATCTCATATTTGCCTGGTGATTCTGCTACCTCCTGAACATTCAAAGGATTATATGAGAAAACAGGACCTCCTTTGCTTCTCATCAGTGCCAGTACTTAACGCTTGTGTCAAACCACAAGAAAAGGTAACTAGTTATGGGCACTATGCCCAAGGAAATGAATTCCTAAGAGAGATTTTCAGGATTCTGGCATAATCTGCTACTGGGTTTCTTGAACAGCAAACCTCATGTATTTTATTTATTTTAAAAGTTATATATTTCTTTAAAAAGTAGCCCATTCTTTTATTACTGATGATTAAGGATGACACCCTGGTGCACACCATTGTCACGACAGCTCTGGCTAATATCCCAAGATTTTATTAAACATTAATGATGACTTTGCTTTATAATTGCCTGTTGGAGTTTTTTTTCCTCCTTCTGTTTTTCTCCTCCACAGTATATAGTGGTGGGCTGTGCCTCTGAGGTCCCACCAGCCACAGCTTGACACAATGAAATTATGACCAATATTTCAAAGCTTACTAAGCAAGGCATACATATTCATGAAGAAAGAAAGGGTTTGCACTCACTGCTGTCTCCTTTGCCACTGGAGACCTGTGTGGAGGCTACAGGAATGGTATGGACAGAACTAGCATCAGTACCAGTGGTTTCATGCATCCTCCTGCTTCACGCTGCACACTGTTCCCTGAAGCAGTGAGGACTGGGCCATGATAAAAGCTGACCTTGCAGCCCCTCAGGAATCTGTGGTAGAAGGGATCGACTGCCACAATCCCCAGGGGAGTTCCCAGGGGTCTTTGGGTTTCAGACCCACTTCCTGTTTGCCAGAAAACTTTTGAATAATTGGGATCCCCAAACTGCTCAGATATTGATATGGGAGCAAATATTCCTATTCTGCACTGCTACACACACACACAGAGTCCCCAAAACAACAGTTGATAACACAAGAGAAAGGATGCGTCTGCTCTTTAATTTTCTTTTTTCCTGTTACTCCTTTTATTTTTCTCCCTTCTTTTTATAATCCTCTCTATTGTGACAGGAACTCAGTAACATTGGGGGTCAGTGCAAGTTTTATAACCTACAGTGTCCAAATTTATTGATCCAAACAAGTTTATCTATGCCCTGCGGAACTGCTGGCATCCATACGTAATGTACTCTCTGTTTGAAGTTCCTACCATGTGTTTGGTTTTTCTGAATGTTTTAAAGGGTAGTTCATTATGAAGCCTGTGTTGTTCTATCCAAGTCTGTGCTAAACATCCCCAGTGTCAGTGCAGCAGCCTGAATGTGTGCTGCTCTGACTCCAAAAACTCCTATACTCCAGTCCTGCCAGCTACAGCATTACAGTCTCCCACTTGATAGCAGCTTCCCGCACCCGACTTGCAACACAAGCAGTCTTTGTAGGTAAATTCTTGGAAGGGTGAGATAAGAGACAGTGTCTGAGTTGCAAAGTCCTGTGGTTGGGGGGCAGTTAGGGGGCCTGCCAGTGTCAGCAGCCCATACTGTGCTGCAAAGAGGCCCCAACATCCTTGTAAACAGAGACTGGACTCAGGAAACAGGCGCACAGCAAAATTCACCAAACATCCTGCCAGGAAACACCAGATTCAACAATACCATCAGCGTGCACAAAACAGCCAGCTCAAGTAACCTTGTGATACATACAACATACACCCACAGAAACATATGCATGTCAAAGGCCCCTAAATGTGTGTCCTACACACTCATGCTTATATGGGCTGTGTGCAGGCATACAATGCTCCTTATGGGCGCATGTTCAGAGCACAAGCGCCACCAAAGCACACCTTGAATACAAAGGCCAAGTAGGAGTCTGGCACACACCCAATTTTTATAGCATATTCTAACTACAACTTTAGCTTAGTGGGCTCATCTCCTGGGATGTGTAGGGGTTAAATTCTCAGGGGTATCCTTCAGAGTATACTTTTCCACTGAAACTCTCTCCAGGTTGTGGGCTTGACTTAGCTTCATCAGAGTAAGTTCACTACTAAGAACTTCAGAAAATGCTGTTCATATAAAAATCTGTTTTGGGTAGCCAAGGTACATATATTTCATCCAAAGCTCAACCAAACTACACCTATACGTGTTAGCTTCTGGTGATCTTTTTGAGTGGCAGCTGACATGTGAAGCATCAAAAAAAAAAAAAAAGCCAGTTCTGAAAGGTTTTTTTGATTAATACATTTGGACAAATTCTTATCCTACCTGAGTTTTGCCAGTGGCTTCAAAGGATTATGATATGGTCCGTAGAAGAAAAGGGCTTTAAATAAATGCAGGGTTTAATAGACAGGGTTTAGGAGATTATTCTAATCTTGGGGGTTTGGGGTTGGGTTTTTTTTCCACACAGTGTCCCCAGGCATCAGAATCAAGACAGCATGTGGGTTGGGACAGATGCACTGTCAGAGGAAAGGATATGTTCATGCAGGCCTTGGCTATTACAAAAAGGCGTTGGCAGTGATGGCTGCTAGGACCGTAAGACTGATGCAGTAAAGATGCTATATGCCAAGATGAAAATACATTGCCATAGCTATACAGTAGTTGGCTTCGTGTATCCACAGGCTAAATAGTTCATTAAGCAAGGCATGAGTGGTGGTGGCATGAGCAGTTGTGACACAATAGAGAATCCACAGCATTAGCAGTGACAAGCAGATAATGCAAAACCATTCACGTGTTAATGCAGGAATTACCATATTCCACAGTGTCTCACTTTCCTGCAATTTCACCATACATGGCATTGCTCAGCAACCTGAGGAGCTTTCAGGGTAGAGGAGACTGAGTAAAAAAAATCACTAAACCCAAAGGCAGATATTTGCCAATAAGTTTCAAACTATTTCCAAGTTCCAATCACCCCCACCGCGTCCCTACAGGAGACATAATACAGGAATCCTGAAGTGGTTGCAACTTTGGTGTGTTAGAGTATGACAGAAGCCAGTTTTATGTGTCTCTTAGTTCTTGAAAGTGACTACTATGGTTTAGTCTAGCTTCACCACATACTTTGCATGACAGAATGTTTGGTCACAGTTTGCCTTTCTGACTGAAAGGAAGAAAAAGCTCTGTTTCTGAATACTGAGAGCATCTATTAACAACAGGACACTGGCTACTGTAATGTCTCCAGCTGCCAAGAGATTCTTCTTTCTTTGCAGCTAACATCCGGGTTTGAGCAGCTGAACTCTCCCCAGGAATCAAAAATAGTTCCTAAACTAGAAAGTGCCAGAAACTCATTTCTGTGATTACTTTGTTCCGGTAATACTTTCAGCCTCTTGTGACCTTCAAGCTGATAAAACCATTTTGGACTACTTGAAATTTATCTCACTTTATCCCAAGTTTAAATTACTTTCCTCTCAATGTTTATTACATTATAATAGCTAGGTTTGTGACACTGCAGTGTTTGCCATACTAGTGGATTATGATGGCAATTGTGAGCACACTGGAAGATGAAATGGTAACAACTTCTTGGAATTTGGTCCCAGCTTTAGCCAGAACTCCAAAATGTTTTTGTAATTCTAGCAAAGGTGAGTGTTTCAGAAGAGAGATCAGTAAGGAAGCAAGTATCATCTGTTATGAAGTGGTCAGCAGTAGGCTTCAGAATCACTACTGCTGAGAACATTGTTTCTTAAGACCAGCTCCTGGAGATTCTGGCATGGCTGTTTTCCCTTGGCTGCAAGAAAGTAATGATTTTGACATTTTTTGCTGTTGCTACAGTCCATTGATGCCGACTCAGGAAACCAGCACTGCAGCAATCTCATATTTGAAGATTTAGGTGAAATCCATCAGTTTCAGTACAAGAAAGTCTGAATTTTCACAGAAACCAACGAAGCCATCAGAAAAGTGCAGTGCCAGCACTGTGTCCTGTCCCATCTGATCTTTGATTCTGACTGCAATACATGATCGAGGAGGCAAAGAAGTTTGTACATCCACTCATGCACAAATAGGAAATATTAATAAGAGGGAGAAATAAGAAGAATTAATGGCAAAATGTATGACTTCTGTAATAAGCCATCTCTTCTCACAGCGGTCCCAGGGTGAAAAGCTGTCAGCACGTACAGAGGCCACAGCAAATATGTATTCCAGGCATTTTATTTTAAAATAAATTCTGCAAACAGTACTTTAATGCTAATAGCAGCAGTAATGCTCAGTTCTTTATGGCTCTTTTCTGGGAAGGAGCTCTAAAGAATTCTTCAAACATTAACAGGTAAGCAGGTAACAAACTCCTAAGACACAGGGAAGTATTATTTTCCCCTTCATACCAGTAAATGCATAAAAATGCCTGTGTTTACACAATAAGGTACCTGAAAAGTTAAGAACAGAGCTCAGGAGCCTGGAGTCTCAGACACTCTGTAACTGCTCAATGTAGTGTGTAATGCCAGGCAGAAAGCATGAGTGTCAATAGACTATCTCCAAAACAGTGGTTTTTCATCTGTTTTGATTTGCAAATACTTGCAATTTTTGCAGTAGGGTTGTGGATCCTTGTGATTCCATCTAACTGATGAAAGGGTCATTTTTCTTAACTATTTTAGAAGATTTTTGCAAACTGTCATTGAAAACTGTTGCTCTAATCAACAGGAAGCTGAGGTGTGTGTTCAGAGGGACTATACTGAGGCAATGCACACAGTTTTCAGGGAATTTACACAGATGTGGACAGCAGGAACTAAAACCCAGTCCTTGAGCTTCAAGGATACAAATTTCTCCCAGGCGAGTCCAAAGAAAGCTTTCATAAACTTTAGCAGTAGGGTGTGCTCTGTTGCTTCTAATCAGATCTCCTAAGGCTTTAGGGTTGGACTTTCGAGTGTGAAGCTTAATTGCTGAAAGTATTCAGGAGCTCCCATCCTCCTGATCACCCTCGAAATTTGCACTCCTTTGCAAAATTATGGCCTAGTCAAGGCTGTACGTTGCTGTGGCACAAATGGAGAGCTGCACAGCCCATGTTGCAGTACGCAGGGCCAATGGGACACGTGTGAAAAGGGCTATCTACAGCCCTGTTAGCAACAGAAACTGACTCACCACATCACTGCTGATGGTTAAATGACTTGCAGCTTGAAAATTTCTGCCAGGGCTCAAGGCTGTGGAAGTGCAGGATAAGATACGAGAGAGACAGTAAAAATATAAAAGAAATCTTACCAAGAACAAATGCCGAGGGTGCCTGTTTTTGCCAGAGACTTTCATCAGTGTTCCCTCTTTAACAAAGATCTGAAGGAGAAAACAGAGGATTGTAATCCTGAGACTTCACATTCTGAATCTTATTGAGAAAAGAGAATATTCCTCCTGGGGAAAGAGCTACTCTAACTGCTTTCATCAGCATGGGAAGAGATAGATACCTCAGCATTTGCTTCTACCCTCACTCCTTATGATATGGCTTAGTCTTTGCCTGGGTTAGCCCTGCTGCTCTTCATGGCTTGCATCTGTATCAGAACCAAAAGGGTTGGAAACCCACTTGTCCTCAGCCCACTGCTTCTGCACCATGGACTGTGCTCAGAGGTGACTGTCACAGATTGCAAAGCTAACACGTAATGGGCTTCAGAAAAGAACTCTTGTCTTTAAAAATCCTCTAAAATAGACCAAAAAGGAAAGCTGAAACTTCAGGTTTCAGAACGCTACATCCAAATAACTATGCCTGCATACATAATAGGTACATGTTTGCAAACATAATACCTGGTCGGTCCATATTGTTACTATGTATGTAAGTAAAGACTATATATGTAAGCAGCTAAACCAGCATACTATAACTTGATTGCAGTTAACATTTGAAAAGGTCTAGAATAACTGAACTACATCAGTGGATTAACAGTCATCTACTCTTTTTGGATGGAGAACAGAATCCGGTGTAGTTTTCCACTCTAGAACAATTTATAATCAAAGAGACCAATCCTGCAAATTCTGTATGCTGGGCTTTGCAGAATTTGTTAAAGTGTTACTTGTCAAGGGCATGTGAGAATACTGATGTTAGAGACAAAATAGAGGTTGACTGCAGTATTTGGCTGATGAGGATTCTTACACTATGAGTATACATGCCTTGAAAATTGCTTCGTGAGTTTTGATAAAGATATTGGTGGACTGACAGGAAATGGAGAGTCACAGAACTCAAGAAAGAAATCTTTTGAAGGGTAGAAGCAGGTTGGAGCTGAGGAAACTGGACAGGTTTGAAAGCCAAGAGAAGAAATTTGCATTTAACGTGGATGGCAAGACAGAGCTATACACTGTCCCATATTTCTGTTCATGTGTTGCTTCAAAATTATGTCTTGCATTAAAAGCACCACTGGGGAATGGTGAGAATAACAATTTGAAAACAAACAATTTCCTGTGATTTAAGGTTCTTACTCAGCCAAATAAAACTCTGAACCTTTCCAGGCTGCAAGTGATTCCTGCTAGTGTTGCAGCCTTTCAACAGGAGTATATAGGGAGGAAAACAGCACCTCCATCAAAACACACTACACATGGGGTGGCTGAGGACAGCTGGAGTGAAAAGTCAAATGGCTGCTCTGTGTAAAAGCAGGGGCAATGCATGTCTTTCCCAGCCTGAGGCTCTCGGCACATCTCTTTGCACACTGCCAGAGTGATGGCTTTTTACACAAACCAGTGGTCCAACTCTTATCACAGTAGCTCAGTAAACAACACCTGTAGGTGTCTGAAATCTGGCCATCCACACAATCAGAGATATAGCTGGCAGGAAACAATGCCCTTATCAGCATAGGTCTGCCTGCAGTACTCACCCTTCCTGGCTGGAGGAGGCCACTCTGCCCTCTCACACTGTGCTCAATGTGCACTAGCTTCTGCAAGTTTTCCTGGGGGAGAGAAAAAGCATTTAGGAGACTGCATGGTGACAGTTCTTTAGGCAACCAGACAAACTGTCCCTTGGCCCTTCTCACCATTTTATTTCTCTAAAAGTGGTATTTCAGAATTAGGTTTCAAAGAGAACTGAGCCCAGGGATTTTATGCCCAATAAGTCTTCCTCCAGCCTTACAGGTTTTACAAAACCTCATCACCTGCATTCACATCTGCTGTGGCCTGCTATACTCCCGTTACCTCTGATACCTTGGGTTACTTTCAAAAGAGCCTGCTAACTCCATATGGTATTTATACATTGGCCTCTTTGCTGACTTTCTTGCTATGGGAACTAATAAACTGGAAGCAGAGACAAACTACAGTATCTGCTCCAAAGGCCTGTGCATTAGTGGCATGCCATGGATAAACCAAAGCATGCTTTGATACTGTAAGACTGTTGCTAGGATTACCTGGACATTTATATTTTGTGAGAACAGATTAATGGTTTTGCAATAAGGGATTTAGAAGGTTAACTAGTAAGCAGGCAATGAAGTTGCATCTGCCTTTTGATGCTTTGCAAATATCAGGAAGTTCATTAGCAAACTCTGATACTATTAATTGCTTGCCTGGCCTTAAAGCACAGACAGTCAGCAGGCACTGGCATGTGGCATGAACTTATCTATGAAGGTGGTAAATAAGATTAATCTAGCTAAGCCTGTGCTCTCATTAAAAAAAAATGGTATTGGATGAATATACAAAGGAGGAAGAAGGCATGTCTGTACCTTTGCAATAGTTAAGAGTCTTTTCAAATGTCCTTCCATTTAGCAGGTGAGGCTGCTAAAACCGAGGCTTGTACATAGGATTCAGCTGTGGTTTTATCTGATCAGAACAGCAGAATGGCCTGCACAGCAGCAATGAGTCATCACTGGAGTATGTCTAAAAATTAGGAGTCTCTTGTCTAAGTTAGCCATTGTAGCCTAAATCCTCAGTTAGACATCCAGATAAACTACAGACTAAGGACCATATTTGATATAGCTTCATGACCTGGCAGCCTTCGACTACAGTTTTCTGCTATGACAAATTATGGTCTGTTTTCCTATGCTCCGTTGACTGGCATTAAGATACCCCTGGGCTTAGTTAGACTCGATTAGATCGTACAATGTATCTGCCTGATACAAATCAGTGCTGTCTACAGAATCATCTAATTAAGAAAGCTATCACAGATACCAGGAGGAGCATATCCATGTCAACATGATGGTCTGTCAAGGCCAATTTACCCTGGATTTCAGCTAACATAATTAATGTACCTATCTCAGCTTGCTTTTTGAGATAAGCCTGAAATACCTCCGTATGTTACTGCCCTGGTGAAATATTACACTTGTTTAGCATGATACTAAGTTTAATTCTTAATCAGTAGCCACATATCAGACATATGGAAACACCTACAAGCCTTGACCAGCACAGGCCTGCATTGTGACCATGCAATATAACTGGCAGTTGACAAATTTTCCAGAATTTCAGCCATCAAGTATCTCTTTTGCAATGCAGGAAGTAACAAATGGAGTTTTTCAGGTCACTTCTATAATACTATAGGCCAGCAAAATGGAAACAGAATGTATAAACTAATAGCACAGGAAATACCAGGGAACATGGGACAGGTGAAACTTGCAAAAGACATTTGCAAAGGACTTTCCCATCACTAAAGGGTATTTTAGCCCTACCAAAACTTGTCAAATTGACAGCTTCCACAATGGAAACCTGTTCTTCATCTGCAGAAAAGGCAGCGTCCTCCTGTGAGCACGCTCATGGCCAATGCTAGTGCTACTCGTTGGCGTTTCTGCGCAAGTAAGGGGAGAAGTTGCTGCAGCTCAGATACACCTCAGCTTTTCTTACGACTGCTGGCAGAGGAGCCTGTTGTAATGCTGATGTTTGCAATATGGACACGTGTTCACCAGGAAATGGACAGAGATGTACCAAACTCATTTCCTGTAGGAAGTCAAACAGCCATCACATGTGAAGGACAGTGATTTTTCTGTGGATGTGGGCGGCTGAGGGGGGTATAGTTCCCTTACGGTTCCCCTAAAATTCCCTGTCTATATAGCTTTCTTAATTCTCCTTAAAACTATCCTCATTCTCCTTTCAAATATCCTTCACAAGCTATGATTAAAAAATGAAAACAAGGCTCCACCCGACTAGTACTGCAGATGTGGGTGGCTGAAATCCCTCTCTGGCCATTTTAGCAGTGAAGTGCAGCTTCCATCATATTATCATTATGTCTATGCAGGAGGAACGCCTACCCAAGGAATTCACCAGCTGTTAATAGCAACAATGATTTATAGCTCTTAGCATCTCAGGGCCTCTAACAGATTGTAAAAGTTCAGAGAGCAATACAAACCCTGCTTAGTTCAAGTAGTGAATGTCTCCTAAAGTTACAGATGGACTTAATGCTGTTCAGTGATGGTATGTCTTATGCCTCTGTTTACAGATCTATAAATTACAAATAATATTTTCCTACTTGATTAAAATGCTGTGGAGACTGTTAATACCATAATGTGTCTGAAAATCCTGGGTTAATAGTTCCCAGGGTAAAACTGCTAGAGTGTCATTGTCATACAACAAAAATGCTAATAATGAATCACTGATATTCTGCAGAAAATGTAGATCATAATTCAATGCTTCTGTCAGATTTTTGGAGTTTAGTTTGATGACTTGATAAGTGGCAGCAGAAATCTTCCTCATTCCAGATACATGCCAAGTCTAAATTATTGCTTAGAACTTCAACCAGGTACATGACAAGTTATTAACACTCTATCTTGAATGGCATTTTTCAGTTTGCTCTCTAATTAGAGTAACTTCTTAAATTCTTTGCATTTTTTAAAATCTGAGAGAAAGAAAAGAGCTGTCAGTTGTGGCTTTTGTGAATGGGATATTAATTCAGAAGAACAACCTCTGATTTAGCAGAATATTGAAGTTGATTCTCATGAACCTGCACATTCACAAACCCCACAGCATTCACACAGATGGGAAAGAAGGAAATTTTGTTTCAGCTCTTCCAGGCCTCAGTTTTGAAAAAGAGCAGATGTGCTCTGATGATATGATAAAAAACGGAGTGTAAAAATCTATGTGAAATTTGCAATGAAATTGTTCCTAAACAGACATTGTTAATATCAATTATTATACAGTCTGTGACATCTGTATAACTCAGACAGTATGGTGATGTTCTTCAAATTAAAGCATGGCTTAGTGGAGATACAATCACTGCATGGTAATGCAACACAACAAATTTGATTTTGGCCAATAATGTATACTTCCAACTTCAGAAAGGTATTCATACAAATCTCCCATAAATTTGAGTGAAACCTAAGGAAGCACAGGTGTCAGAAAAAGATGTATGACCTTGATCTGTTAGGAACTGAGCTCTTACAGTTCTCAACCTCTAATACAGGTATCCCTAAAGCTCTGAGATTACTGTGGAGGCCCTTCCTGAGATCTCAGTTTTATGATTAAATATTTATTATTTTACTACAAAGAATGCTCTAGTAATGGAAAAGTATGATTATAAATTCTTTGCCTGAGGAGAAAGAAAATCAGAATCAAACCTATTAAAAACTTTGCTCAGTACGTCCGTAGTTTCACAGCCATTCTGTAGAGTGGCCAGGTTACATTTCTTTTTATGATACAAGTCTAGGCTTGTTAGACCACATCCTGCCTGCAATTTCTTTTGTCTTGGTAACAGAACAGTGTTTATGTAGTAATTAACTACTGGTTATTGCTGTTAATGTTGAGCATCACTCAGAATTAGTCTGTATGAACATCATTGTTTCCCCGCATCTTGCTTTTCTGTTCTACTTCTTTCTCCTTTCCTTCTCCCCCTTCACCATTACGTTTGGCTGTAATGCAACTACCATTTAATCTACAAAGACTCCCCTCCCAGCTTTTGCCCCCATCCTATCTACTATAATGGCTGATAACAAAATAGTTTGTGCTGATACCCAAAGTATATTTAAATAAAGCTGAGAGTAAGCAACCACAGAGATCAGCATAGTTGATAGTTTACACTCAGCAAAGGTGTTCAGGCTGGCTGCTTGCTGAAGCAGAGTGTGCTGCTTTGTTTACACATGATGCATGTGAGAGCATCTTTCATTCGCTTCAGTGGCCAGCAAACTCCGGCCCAAACCACAACAGGAACTTCTCCCTAGCAATTAGGAGGAGTAAAAAAAGTGCCCTCTTTAAAATGAAGGTTTGGAGGTTTTGGGTTGCCACAGAGCCACATCAACACAGCCAATGGGCTGATGTTATTGAATGGCAATGTGTTCTGAGGTAGATGTGTGGGATGGGATTGGGTGTGGAGAAGCTTGGAGCAGAAAAGCAGACATGAACTTAAACCAAATCAATCGGTCCAAGCTTTTTAAAGTTTGCATTGAGTGAAAATGCAGATCTGAATTTTGAGTTTTGACCTTAAAAACTTGTACTTCAGAATACTCAAAATCTTGATCTGTTGTCATGGCTTGAGATCATCTTTGCACCAAACCAGAAAACTACTAGCTGTATTTCATGTTGATCTGTGATAATTTTGCCACTGACTTCAGGAGAAGCAGGTTCAAAGACTCAGTCTGAATTTCTAGCTGGCAGATGGGGAAGGAGGCAGATCCATGAAGAGAGGTTTCTCTATTCAGGAAATAGTAAGTAGCTTTAACTACAACTTATTCTGATAAAAATATTAGAAGGCTTGGGTTTTGTCTGTTGCTAGCCATAAGGAGATCATCACTGAACTTGGTGCTCTGAAACAGCCCATGAACACACGGGCTCCATTTATGATCTTGGCACACATATCAGAGACATGGCTTTTAAACCTGAGCAGCAGAGATTTCCAGATGTGAGCAAAAGTCAATGTTCTTGGCTCTGGGTTCATTTGCTGCAAGCAGATGCTTCCACTTCTCTGAGCAAAGCGTGAAAGCTTCAGTTTTAAAAGATGCACGGTGGGTTTTGGGACTCTTTCGTTCTTACCTCCCAAGCCGCTGCAAAAAAAACCATCCTTCATCTAGCTGATCTACTGCGTTTCTACCATGTCACACAGTCTGAATTCACTGCTTCACCCAGTGTTTCCATTCCCCTGCAGCCAGAGGGCAAAGGCGTTAAAGGGAATATTCTGATTCAGCAGTGCTGGTGCTAGCTGTAGTGGCCTCCACCATGTGTCTTTCCCTTACAGTTCCTGTGCATTCATTCCTTCAGCCTTAAAATCCTCCCTGAAAACAAGCTCTTTCTAAGAACAGTTGACATCTCATTTCTTCCCTTTGTCTGTATTGATGCCCAGGTTTTTTTCCTCTTTGTCTCTTGAATTTCATATTTCGGTGCCTGAGGGATTATTAACAACCCTCTCTCTGCTCAGTAAATGAAATAATAAAGAAGTGAATTGAATGCTACCTGTAATTAACCATAGGGAAGGATGTTTGCAATGCCAAAGAGATCTTTAATTTAGCAAAGGCACAGCAAAATCCCAGTGCAGGATGTTAAATTCAGCAATGTTCAAATGAGAAATACAATGTGAAAGCTTCCCAAAAGATATGATACATTCCCAATCGCTTGAAATCCCTGTGACCCAACGCAGTGATAAAATACTTAAGATGAGACACCTTTTGAGAAAGAAACACTTCCGTGTAACCACTCACTATTGGATGAAATGCAGCATGCCTGCAATGAGGTGCTTTGTTCTCTAACATACACGCCGTTGAACACAAACCACATAACAGTCAAGGTCTTACTTAGCAACTGCACATCCTCCTTGGTAATCTAAATGCCTGGAAATGAAATGCTTAAAAATGGCATTTTTTTTAAAGTTTGGCCTGTATTATGACTATTTTCTAGGTCTAAAAAGCCTAAAGTTTTATCATTAAAAATGTAATCTGGCCTCTCTACAGAATGACTCTGAAAACTACGGACTTAATGAGCAACATTTCATTAGACTGTGAAGCCTGTAGGTACTTCTTTCTAACTACTTCAGCTGAATGCTAGGTCTGTGCAGCTAAAGAAAACATGGACCTCAGGAGAGAATTTAGCTGCAGGTGTGGATGGCTAGTATGACAAAAAAAAGGCACTGTCTTTAGTTATTAAAAGGCCCACCAAGTTGAATTCCTCTGGAACCTGCTGGATCCTGTATCTGACAGCCTCTCTGCTGCCTCCTATGCCTCCCAACACTGCTTCTTACTATGTCAATAGAAAACTCCTATCATCTTAGACAAAAATCAGACCTAGATCCTTGGAAACAAATGATCATAAGACCAGCTATAAGCAGGCTATCTTTGCCAGTAAATTAGCATTCTAATATCATGTAAGCAATATTAATAAATCACACTGAACTTACAGAAACCGTTCATTACTTTGGAAAACTATATAACTTATTTAGATACCTAAGTCTGAATTCAGACATGAGCTCTCACCTATGAAAGTCTTGGCCTGTCTATTTGGTTGTGTGATCATTTGCAACACTATAAACCATGACCTATTCTTCTGAAGTAAAATGGGATTCCAGAATTGTGGAAAAATTATGTACATGAACTCAGAATGTATCTTTGACAGTACATTTGTGATGTCTTCAACATTTCATATCTAAAAACATCCCAGGTTAGAAATAGAACCATGAAAATTCCCATCTTTCACTTCATTGTTCCACATACCATTTCAGCAACCTGAAGAGGGGAAAAAAAATTGTGCTGCTTGCTACGGTGACTTACATCTTGCACAGCTGCACTGAAGGGCATGAGACCTGCTCCATATCTGCAGTACTGTAAACCAGAACTGGATAAACCCTTGAGTCTCACCCTGGAGGATGCTTCAGAATGTAGCAGAGATATGCATTCACTTCAGCAGATGTGTAGAACAGACATGACCTATCAGGAGAGCATGTGTCATGGTAGGACTCACCGCTTGGAGCATGCTGTCATTGGCTCGGTCCGTGATTTCAGAAACAATGCATAAGGCAGCTGAGGGATGAAGCAAAACAAACACCATAAATCACATAAAAGAGTTGGAAAAGAGCCCAAATCCCTTCTAAAGGGCATCTTTAAAAAAAGCAAACAACATCCCCAGCAGCAGCATCTCCTCTAACTTCTTTGGCACCTTCAGAATGCAACTGCCCAGGAAATTTAAGACACAGGACAGTGCTGTCAGTTCCCCTTCCCTTCACCATTCTCTTGTGTGAAACTCTGCATCATACTTACGCTGACCAAGAGAGCTCATGAGGTCACTTTTAAGCACTTAGCATGGCACAAAATCTTGTTGTGATGTTTTCTAGTTGCAGATTTTTTACTATTGGAGCTTGTGGTAGGGGGAGATTAATGTAACCCAGCTTTAGCCATCCAAAAGCATGGCAATCTAAGGTGATCTGTTGCCCCTTACTGCCAAGGGAGAGGGCAGGTCATCCCTTTCTGACATAAGTGTATATGAAGTGGTGACACGAATTAACATCTGGATTCTCCACTGGCAAATAACCTGGGCTAGGGCATGTTTGCTGGCCCTGAGAGCAGTGGCATAACATGGCTCAGGTCCTTATCCCAAATCTTTTCCTCTGTGGAACAAGGCATCATCTGGGAGCATGCTGGCCATCGCTGGCCAGTAATGTGACAAGTATGTGCTATCCACAACCAAGACAGGCAATTGTGGCCACAGGGCTTGAGCGTCTGTCCTGGGCTTCTTTAAATTACCGGTATAGACTGTCAGTGGCTACGGTCCTAAATCTTGCATAAGACTCTACTCTTGTTCAGAACGGACTGACCTTCAGTCAGGCATTATTGCTATGAGTTGGTTTGGATTTACACTCAGTGTAACAGAAAGGTGAACTGGTTTCATTAATACAAAGTTATTCCTGCTTACTCCAGCCTGGAAGCTACTCCCACTGAGGCCATAGCTAAACCCTGCTTTGACTTCAGTGGGAGTAAGAGACTTCTGCTTTATCTATCTGATATGTTGCAAAGCATGGTGTTAGCAGCTGAACAGCTGGATTTGTTCTTGATTGTGCAGAACTGATTTTTATGCAATGTCTTTCAAGTTCACTTAGGCTTAAGGAAATCAGCATACAGATATACGATTCAAACCTCCTGGGTTTCTCCAAAGTTCACAGAGCACAGCAGGCAAACCATAGATAATAGTACACAAACAAGCAGGTGGAGCCATCCCGACTGACTTTACAATGACTGGGCCAAATATAGACAGCCAAAGAGGACTAGGATTTCCCTGACAACTAGGGCAGAACTTCAATATTGCACCATGCTTGTATAGATGATAGTTTCTTCTTCTGTAAGTTCATCATGTCAAAACTATAGGAAGCCCACATGTTTCAATGAAAAAAAGAAAGGGTTCTTGCCCTAAATAATTTGTTTATATTAGTAATCAATTCTTAAAGATTTTACATCTAACCTATTAACACAAAATCTTGAAAATATACTCTTCCATATACTACCAGTATAGACCCTGTACCTTTTTAGAAGCAGAGTTAGCAAAGCAGAATTTTTGTTCTACCCATTTCATTTTACCTTGTGTGGCTTCATACTCTGTAGAATCAGGGCAAAGATTATTCAAGTAATCTGTAGAAAATAATCAAACAAGCACAGACATCCAATAATCAGAACACAAATCCACATAATTTGTAGTGTTATTAGCTAAAACATAAAATCCTAATCAGAGAATCATAGAATGGTTTGGGTTGTAAGGGACCTTAAAGCTCACCTAGTTCCAACCCCCCAATAAGCAGGGGCATCTTCCACTAGTCCAGGTTGCTCAAAGACATGTCCAACCTGTACCCTGAACACCTCCAATGATGGGGCGTCCACAGTGATGTCCCATATTACTTTATTCCCAAATAATTAAGTGTATATAGCCTCTTTCCAAAGCAAAACTCATCTTTGACTGTGTTTTGCGTTGAGAATCAATGCAAGAGCATCCATACAGATTTGGACTCACCACATAACTTGGCAGGTATAAACAAATAAACAGAGAGTGACAAAAACATTTCCTTGTTTCTCAGCCAAGAGAATTGCTGAGTAGCACCACTTTAAAAATAATTGTTCTTTGGATTAATTCTATTGTCTCATCTGAATGAATGGTGTTGGCTGTAATGACGGACTTTCTATATTTACAGTAAATGAATTATATGAATTTTACAGACACAGGAAGGAGGCTGGTTCTGTACATGCAGAGTTCAATGATTACTACCAAACTCAATCACATTCTGAAAATAGGTTCTGTAAAATACACACAATATGACTTACATTTACAGGAATTGTATTTGCATTATACACAAACCTTTCACCTGCCAGTTTTATTTGGACTACTTGCCTTGGATCATCTGTTTGTTCTTTGTCTGGGTCTTTATGCCTTTAATGACTGTAGTACATGAGTGCCACCATTTTAAAGGCCTAATCCTGAAATACTTCATTCTTATCTTTCTTATGAATGCAGGCTCCTAAATTCAGCATCCAAGAACTAGGCCTCTGTGCTGAGAATGGTGCTGTGCATGGATATCCATTCCCTTGAATGTTCTGTCCACATACATGTCTTTTTCCAGTGCTGTGCCCTTCCTGGCATCCTGAAATCTACCTGGTTTTTACAGGCATTCAGGAAAGCATCTGCCTGTGCTCAGTCAAGCAGGAAGGGGTTGTGCCGTGTTATCTATCAGGCAATATTTAGCGTTCCTTTTCACAGCTGCAAGCTCTGTCGTTGGCTATGGACATTTAACTGAGTGGGCAATTCCTTTTGGATGTAGTGCAGTAATTGGCAACCAATATCTTCATAAGATACCCTTCCTTATCTAGTAGAAACAGCCAGTTATGAACACACAAGTACACCTCCATATTTTAATTTTTTTTTAGGCTGTCTAAAGAATCTGAAGGACTGCACTGTTTCAGACCCACCCTGTCCTAGCAGGCGAAGAGGGGCTTGGTTTCTTCAGGTGAAGAACTGAAGCAGTAAACCTATTTTCTGAAATACCTTAATCCAGCAGACCCTATCTCACTATACACAAAAGCTTTCCTTTTCCAGCTAGTGCCAATACCTGGGACAAGGAGGAGCCCAAGTTGCTTCAAGCATAGATGGATCCTGGAATCCAGTCACTGGAGCTGCACTGAAACCCTTCCAGCTCTCTCACAAAATACCATGCTTCATGTTTGTAATTTACCTTGTGGACCACAGAAATGGTCCACAGAAATGCGCAGAGAAAATGGAGCATAGTGGGGATATTTCTGGCAGGGACATGCCAAGTCCTTTTTCTTAGATGCAGTATTTATGTGCGTGCACTAAAAACATTCTAAGGATCATGGGAGACTAGTAAGTACTGCAACCCACAAGTCTGGAAAGTTGCCCTTAATGTAGACACACCCAGAGAGGGAAGCAAGTCAGGCAGAAAAAAAGTCCTACTATTGGCATCCGGTGTTCATTTGTATTGCTTGTACTAAAAAGCAAAGCCAGCTGTGAATAATGAGTTGCATCCTTGATCAAAGTGTCTGGAGCAAGATGAAACTGCTGCTAATCTGTGCTGTGAATAAAAATTTCATATGGTCACTTTGTTCTGCTGCATTTATAGGAGTCCCTTCTAATATGCTGTGCCCTTCATCGGCTGTTGAGTATGGGCAGGGTTTATGGCTTTCTTTTTAATGTCCCACGCATCACTCATCTTGCATCCCTCTCCGCCCACACATATACATATTCCCAAAGCACTTCTCCATCTTTTTGTCTATGGATCCCTGCTCTTTTGTGTTCTGATCTGACTAAATTATGTGACAACACTGAGATTCATTGTTACATTTCACCATTTCCTTCCCCAACCAGTTCATTAGTTACAAACCTAAACTTCACAATTCCTTCTAGGTGCCACATCCTGCTCCAGAAAGCTTGCTCCCCTTACAGGCTCAGACTTGCTAGATTTGCTGTGGCTTACAGAGAATGAGCCACCCCAGGGAACACAACCCCCCCTTGGAGAGCCTCCTGGTGCGAGTGATATATATGGTCCTGAATGTAAAGGGAAGGTGTTACTGTAAACATAAATTCTGTAAATGTACTGTTAATGTAAATTTGGATCTCTGCTTCCTACAATGCAGAGCAATTGGACTGGGATTTTGACTTAAACTTATCCCTAGCCTTAGGTGTACTGTACATGGGGATTAGGGTGCGGTACTGGGTACAACTGCTTTGTTGATGGAGTAGAAGGATATGGCACTTGCCACTGTCATACACGATGCAGTCCCCTTGCTGGGGACTACTGTCCCCTACTGTCTCTGATAATTGCTCTTGATATAAATAAAATCAAACCTGTTTGCTGGCAGTGAGGCTTAACTCTGCCTGTTCCAATTCACAGAATAAAAAAGCCAAGAAGGAATGGCTAAAAGCACCTAACTTTACCCTTTGTGACCTTTCAGCATGGTTGTGCTGAAGAAGTGCCTGCTGATTCCCAGGCCCCCTGATATTTCCTGAACTAAGCATAGTGGAGTTCCCAGGAAATCCCACACTGCTTCAGCCATGTTTTAGCTATCTTGGCATCAACACGTAGCACACAGTGGAGGCACAGAACATCATGGGAGGGTTTCCACTGAGTACCTTTGAGAGTGATTTTACTGACCTGTGAGCAGCACACGATACTGGAAGACACGCTGCACCACTTTCAAAAGCTGGTGTTTCACATTCTGAGCGCTGCCACCAGAGCTCTGCTGTCCTCAATGGAAGGGAAAGGAAACACAAAAATCAGGGATGTGTGAGGTCAGCAGCAAACTGTTGTCTCCACCTGATGTATACTATGAAAGTTTGCTACCAGTTGCATGCACAAATTCCACTGAACCATTTCCAAGTTACCCAGCTTGCTAGGGGGCATTACCTTTGTGACTATAAAGAAGTACTGTAAACACTTTCTTTCCTATGGCACCATTCACAAATAGTTTGGAGTCAGAGGGAAAAGGGAGGAAAGCGAATCCCATTTAGAAGGTCAAGGTTGGATAAGGATTTTAGGGTGGCATCTAAAGACATCAAGGTATCAGATCTCAATGAAGATTGTTGTTCCTTTTTTAGACTGAAAGTTTCTTATGCCTGCAACTTTCTAGTATCTTATTTCAAGACATGGAATTGAACAAAATATAGCAAGGCATCTCCCTGTGATTGAGTTGAAACTGAATGTCCAGAGAGTGTTTACAAGAAAGTGAGGTTGTGATGTGATTTAACACACACATGGAAAAGAAGTAGCATTTTTCTCTTTACCTTTACCCTTTAGATTCGACCCATTGCATGTCACCTCATATCAGGCCCGGTCAGCATGGCTTTATGAAAGGCATGTCCTGCTTGAATAACTTTTATGAGAAAGCGACACGCTTAGTGGAAGAGGGAAAGACTGTGGATGTTGTCTACCTATACTTTAGTAAAGCCTTTGACACCATTTCCCACAGAATTCTCCTGGAGAAACTGGCTGCTCATGGCTTGGATGGGCGTTCGCTTTGCTGGGTAAAAAACTGGCTGGATGGCCGGTCCCAAAGAGTGGTGGTGAGTGGAGTGAAATCCAGTCGGCAGCCGGTCACAAGTGATGTTCCCCAGGGCTCAGTGCTGGGGCTGGTTCTCTTTAATATCTTTATCAACGACCTGGACAAGGGGATCGAGTGCACCTTCAGTAAGTTCACAGACAACACCAAGTTGGGTGAGGGTGTTGATCTGCTGAATGGTAGGAAGGCTCTACAGAGGGATCTGGACAGGCTAGATGGATGGGCTGAGGCCAATGGTGTAAAGTTCAACAAGGCCAAGTGCCGGGTCCTGTCCTTAGGTCACACCAACCCCATGGATGCTACAGGCTTGGGGCAGAGTGGCTGGAAAGCTGCCTGACGGAGAAGGCCCTGGAGGTGTTGGTCGACAGCCGGCTGAACATGAGCCAGCAGTGTGCCCAAGTGGCCAAGAAGGCCAGCAGCATCCTGGCCTGTATCAGGAACAGTGTGGCCAACAGGACTGGGGCAGTGACCGTCCCTCTGTCCTGGCACTGGTGAGGCCCCACCTCGAGTGCTGTGCTCAGTTTTGGGCCCCTCATGACAAGAAAGACATTGAGGTGCTGGAGCGAGTCCAGAGGAGGGCAACAAAGCTGGTGAGGGGTCTGGAGCACAAGTCTTCTGAGGAGCGGCTGAGGGAACTGGGCGTGTTCAGCCTGGAGAAAAGGAGGCTGAGGGGACACCTTATGGCTCTCTACAGCTCCCTGAAAGGAGGGTGTAGCGAGGGGGGTTTGGTCTCTTCTCCCAAGGAACAGGCGACAGGACAAGAGGAAATGGTCTCAAGTTGCACCGGGGAGGTTTAAGATGGATATTAGGAGAAATTTCTTAACTGAAAGGGTTGTCAGGCATTGGAACAGGCTGCCCAGGGAAGTGGTGGAATCACCATCCCTGGAGGTGTTTAAAAGATGTAGCACATAGGGACATGGTTTAGTGGCAGTGTTAGGTTGATGGTTGGACTCAATGATCTTAAGTTAATTTTATCATTTAATCATTTAATAATCATTAATCATTTAATCAACCTAAATGATTCTATTCTGTAAGGGCTTGATTAAAATAGGAAACTTGCTGTGTATCTGTTAAGTGTCACAACATTACTGCAAAACCAACAGCAAGCCAAAACACTCAATCCTCAAAAGTCTCCACATCTCCAGAGGCACCAAGAAACACAAGCTTACAGGATCCGAGAGGAGTGGCATAAAACCCAGCTGGTTCCTTACAAGGTCTGAGTCCAAAACCCAGTCAAGTTTCACAGTGATTTAGTGTTCACTGACCGACATTTCTGAAGTGTTTGCCACTTGTGAAGGGACAAAAGGAGAACAGGAATCTTAACTTGTTTAAAGGAGGGCTGGCAAGAGACAGCATTTTCCAAGGCAGTAGAGATGCTTCATGTTACTGCATCACTCCTCTGCCTGGCTGACTGCTGTCACCAAATGTGCATTCAGGTTTGTGCTGAGCATTCCGAGTCCCCCATACTCAAGTCAAAGGTGTCAGAAACAAGATGGGGCCCTAAATTCTGTGTTGTTAGACTGGAAAGCCAGTAGTGGTCATGCTTTAAAAAAATGCAATAGGAAAGGACTGAGACACCTCCCCCTTGTTTGCATGTGTGCGCATGCATGCAAGAGGGCAAGAAGTTACAGAACACACTGATTCTAGGGCAAAATCCTTCTGATCTCATCCTAGGAAATGCCTCATCTGCTTTCTTAGAGATGAGAGCTAATTCTCAGGGTTGACAGTTAAGACAGAAATGTATAGGCATGTGTTTGGGAAGGATGCAGGGAACACAGACTCATAATAGAAAGCCTCCGTTTACCAAGTTCATGTTCAGAGCAGTGTGAGCCATCAGACCTCCCCTCAGCTGTTAACAGGAAATAATTGTGGTGACTGCAAGGTATCTGTTTGTAAAGGCTGACTTCCAAATGTCTTTTGAAATTAATTGTTATCCTTAATATTTCACACGTGCTACAGAGAAAGATAGAATCCATACCCCATAGAGCTGGCATTCTAAATAACCTTTAAGGTCCAATCACTAATTTATCCTTACAGTCCCGCTACCACCCAAGTAAACAATGTTATTTCTCTTACCAGAAAAAAGATAGTAAGAAACAGGGGTTCTAGACCCACAATAAAGCAGCATAGCTTTTAACCATTTTAGCTCAATAGAGTCAGTGTAGCGCAAATGAACTTTCCCATCCACATATGGGTTTATGCTTTTTGAAATTATGTGAAGTGGCCACGCTGCCAATACTTTAAAATGTAATCAGGAATCATGAAATTTCTGTCACATGTATCTTGATGGGGTTTTTTTCAGTTATTCAGCACGGATGACTGAGTTAACACAACTGGAAAACATGTATTTCTTGCTACAGGGCCAGAGGTCACAGGCCCAGAGGTTACAGAAGCCTGTATGTGTCTGGCCAGTGGAGTTTGTGTCTTCCTGTACAGTTCAGTGTTGCCTGTCACAACATCCTCTGTAAACAGAGGAAGCAGTTAACAGGCATTTAAAAATTTAAAAGTGCAA
This sequence comes from Charadrius vociferus, assembly GCF_000708025.1. NCBI lineage: Eukaryota > Metazoa > Chordata > Aves > Charadriiformes > Charadriidae > Charadrius > Charadrius vociferus. Next base: position 3,845,006 of record NW_009647846.1, read on the forward strand.
TTGTAAAGATGTGGGTTGATTGATGCCAGCAGCTAAGCACCTATACAGGTTAACCCTAACTTCATCCTGGCCAGACCCAGTACAAAAGAAAGGATGGAAAATGCAGTGAAAGAAGAGAATATATGAAGAGATGGTAGTAATAATAGTTACTAATTCTAACACATCCTCAAAATGCTCAGTAAGTTAATATGTGACTGAGAAACTACTCCACTATGTGCATATGTTTCAGCAAAATATACTCACAGATCTGTAGATCTACAAACACACATTTTGTATGCACACACAGGGATGTGTGGGCAACAGGCACAGTCCCAGAAACAGACACACATCATGCATATGTGAACATCTTACTTCAGTTTTAGCACCAGGATGTGTGAACCCTACGTGAACACTGGTGGAGTTGCAGAAAAAATATCTTGGAGTAAGCCCTGTGGCACAACCATGCATTAGTGCAGCTAAAAAAACATGGGAGCCTTACCTCAAACTCCTGAATTATGGTAGCCAGTTGGGAATATCTAAGGCAGGTTTCATCTAGCAAAGCCAAATTCCTATCAAACTGCATAATGTATGCTGCGTGGTGATTCAGCCTTGATTTTCTGGAGAGAAAAACATCGGCAACTTTCTGGTGTTCCTCCCTAAGGCCACAGAAAGAAAAGAAGCACCAAAGAAATAAAAATTAAAGAAGAGCCATACTTTTTCTCATTGTATTAGACCCACAGTGGCTAAGGACATTGTGCAGTTAAAGCCTAGGTTAAATGGCAGGAACGAGGGAGTGCTTCCCTGACATACTGGACAACAAAATAGGCTGCTGTAGAATGGGCACCATGAGGGGCTGATCCTTTGGCTGTGTGTTTGCCCTGGCAGCACTGTGTCCCCGTAGTGGGGAGAATGTCTCCTTTCTGGACACAGTTTCTGCCTCTCTAAACAGACCTTGCAGCTGCTGCAGTGCTTTGAGCACTGGTTGTGGGGACTAATATGAGGTCTTCAGTTGTGACGTCATATCTTCAGCTCTCCTTCATTGCCCCCTTCTCAGCAGTGCCCCGCCATCATCTGTCTCAGCGCCCCATAGCACAGTATTGAAATATTTATGAAGCAAGTATAAGGACAGAACAGGACAAAATCTGAGATTGCAAAAGAGTAATCATAGTTAAAGAGAGGAACATAACTTCTCGGAGATGTTAGAGCAACAGAGTATCTGAGGGAGCACAGACTCAGGGAAGGACTTACTGGAAGGTTCAAGGGTGGTGGTGACCTGGCAGCCCTATACCATGTGTCATACTGTTGCGTTGGCAGCATTTGCAGTACAGCCCTCTTTTCCTCAGTGCCACAGAGTAGTTCTGCACAGAATTTTAGGGCATTTCCAGTTGTCTCCCTTTTGTCTTAGGGAAAAGGCAGCATGCTGCTAGAGTAGGCTGTGACTTCTTTAGGACACAACAAGTCATTTTAGATCCTAGCTGGAAACACCACTTCTGTTTGTGCTATGAGTGTATAAATCATAGATGAATTTTTTTAAGCTTTCTGCCATTTGTAAGAGTCCCTTGGTGGACACAAACCAATTTACAGTTCCCTTTAGCCTTTTCTTTTCTTGTTGTGTGCTTTGACTCGAAAGTGCAGGGCTGACAAGGAGAGCTGTGCCCTGCATTTAGGATTGTTACTGAAAAGTTCTCCTGATCTAATTGACTTCCTTAACTGTTCAGTGGCAGTGCTGGGATAGGATCAGCCACTGTCAGCGACCTCTGCCTCCTGGAGTGCAGGAGGGTGGAGGCATGGGGCTGCGTGGTCCATCATAAGCTGTCAGAGCCAAACTAGTTCAGTCTAGGTCAGGGGCTACGCTGGCTGCTGTAGGTTTACTCAGCTTGCATCTGCAGAGGTAATTTCTCTTAGACATTTTTATTCCAGCAGTTTGATAGATTAGGGCCTGGCAGCCTGACTTCAGTCAGAGGTCTCCTTGACTGAATGAATTTTGGAGCTTTGTCGGTCCTAGGCATGGTCTTATTCTCTCATGGAAAGACTCTGCCCTGTGAGGATGTTTGGCTTAGGTGGAGTCCCTCAGCAGGCTGACACTGTCTGTTTGGCTTGGAAGCCTTGCTTGTCCAAAGCCCTGCCTTGGTGCTGGGAGCGAGGGGGAGGTTGCTTTTCTAAGAGCTACGCAGTTGCTATGTAGATTTCTGTAAATAGATGAGCTTCTTGAGGATCAATTCTGAAGTCTACTGTTCCTGACTCTCATGGCATGTGTCTGTGACCTTCAGGCCGTCAGTGTGAAGCCCCTTGGTGATGACTACGCATGGGCATCAGAGGACAATGCATATGAAGCAGGCTGTCCTCACACTGACCGACATTTCAGAGTCATGGGCTATGCACTGTGCAAATGTTGTATTGTGCAAAAGCAGTATTTGGTTTCTTAGCCCGACAGCCTCTACATTTACTTCCTTCATGTCTGTATGCAAAATCTGCCGAAGTAGTTCAGGTTCTATTCCTTTCATCTCTGCTGGAATCCCAGCCTCCCTGCTCATGGGGTCAAGAGAACACTGACGAGTTCACCCATCTGCTGTGGAGAGTATGTTAAGGCCATCAAACCATGCCATTCTATACTTACCATTTAAGGACTCTTTCTTCCAGTTCTCCCAGGATGTCTTGGTGTAATTCACAAATTTCAGGGAGTTCACTTAAGCCCTGCTTGAGTTTAACTTCTTCCTGTTCATTTTCATCTTCTTCTCCAAGCACTTTCAAGATACCTTCATAGAAATCCTGTGAACAACAATACAGAAATTAGGCAAACAGACTTAAAGACTCTCTTCCGAAATTATTACATTTTCTTGACTCCTAAACTATGCTTTCTAGGAATTATAAGATACACCATCAATAGTGGCAGAATGTGCTCAGTATAGCAAGGAGACTGTAGCATGTATTTTCTTCCATCCATCAGTTCATACACATTTTAAGCTGAATTCCACAATGTTGTCAGCCCAACATTGAACATTTCACCGGACAAAGCCATCAGACTCTTATGCATACAATGAGATTGTTATCTTTTTATTTATCTTGCCTTTTTCCCCTGCTTTTCTGGCTGCAGTTGGTCTCACTTTTATAGTGTTTCTTAACCAGAAACGTAATTTTTAAAAATGAAGGATTAGATTCTCCTGTCACTTCACTGGGTCCAACAGCTTGACATGAAAAACATCAATGGCTACATCTCTTTAGCTAAAATTTGCAACGCTCGTCTCCAAATTTTAACTTAAAGAGAGGAAGAAGCTATAAATTTAAGCTTTGGAACAAACCATTTTCTCTATGAAACCTAACTGAGACCTTTTTTCTTCATCTTAGAAATGGTTTTGACTCTGAAGTTGTTTATAAATTACATGGGCACAGGCATAATTTCATCTACATTAAAATGTAGCCAGCTCTGGTACATAATAGGGCACCTGTTTAAGAGTGCCCAGCAAAATGTTTCCCCAGCTTTGACTTGGAAGTGAAGAATCGTAATTCTATGATTCTATGAATAAGGCCTCCATCTGAAACTGCAGTGATAATTTGTATTAGATCCCCAGGCATTAGAAAATCATCCCAACAGCAGCCAGTAACTATTTTGTGTGCAAAACATAGCTTAAAAGTCTCCTTCATCCAGAGCTCTGGATGCTGAAATGTTTTCAGGTAAAAGCCTGCTTCCTATAGAATGCATCATCTCTGCTTCAGATTTGTAAAGGAGCCTTTACTGGCACCTGGATCCACTTGAGAGACTTTGGTCCCTGTAGTGCCCTGGCTCCTTCCAGCTCCCTACCAGCCACTGCTGTTTCTCTTGCCTGCTGCTGCTAGACGCATTGCCTCTTCACAGGCAGTGGCTAGAGACGCTCAGGCATTTAAACCTGCCTGGGCTTTGTGAAGGTCCGAATGCAGGCTGTGGCAAGGGGGTGCAAGGCAACGCACAACAAGGCAGGGAAGCTGATGCTGTGCAGAGGTATAACTAACGCGTTGTGGCTGAGTGGCGTGAGGCAGGTTCCTGACCCAGGGATTCTGGCTGCCGTGGCCAGGAGCTAGGGCCCTGGAACTAGATGGTTTATCTTCATGGCAGTATCTGGTGTTCAAAAGTAGCCGCCTTCATCCAGTAAAACTAAAAGGGTGCAATTTCAGCACCTGTTTCTTCAGTATTGCTAAAAGTGCAACTAATTGAAAAGCACTAGTATAGTATTCATGCCTGCGTATGGTCCTGCAGAACTGTTACAGGTTTAATTATCCTCTGTATTCCCCGTAGGGAGATGACTTTGTGTGTTTCTCCATCAGGGTCAGGTTGGGCTCTTACTGTTGACTTTCCCATTTGTGCTAGTCAGGTCTTCATGGGCAAAGTATTTGAATCTCAGTTTTTCTACGAAAATAAGTGAAAAATTAGAAACCTAAGTGCATTCCAGTCTCTGTGATGAGAGCAGAAACTGGGCATTCATATACAATTGCTTAGAAACTAATTCTGTGAGTGCCTTTTCCAATCTTTTTCTGCACGCCAAACCATGACAGCCATGAAAGGCATGGTGTTTTTATTGCACACAATAAGGAAAAAAGGGGTGAGAGTGAAAAACAGAGTAAATAATCAAAACAACAGCTCAGTAGAGAGGCCACATTAATTGTGAGGTTTGAGAGCTACCAATGACTTGTTTTGGTGCAGCAGCTGCAGACTAGGAGATTGCAAAGCTTCCTTCCTTATAAAAATACTATCTGTCCTTATCTGACCTTCCTTTCTTTTTGTGTGTGTGAAGGTAAGGCTCGAGGATGGCAGCATTCTCTCTTATTGCTAGCCAGCCTACACGTGCTGGTTTTTTTCCCAGTACCTCAAATTGGGTATTGTTTTTAAATTCAGCATTAAAAATACTTGAACGGAGGCTTTGTAGCTGAATATACTTAGGTTCACTGACTTTGAAGCCAGGAGGGACCATATTGATATGATACGATATGATCTAGTGTGGTCTAGTCAATAGTCCAGACAACAAGACTTACTAGAATATAGCATTACTAAGAAAACAACCAACTTTGATTTAAGACAGAATCTACCACGTGTTATGGATATGCTAACACTGCATCCTGAGAAAAAGAACAAGTCCCAAAAGAGGCTTTTGGTGATCTCATGAAGGCTCAAGTAGCTCATAACCACATGCAGAGCCCAAGCATCCAGTCAGAGCAGAGCTGGTGTTAAAGCCCGAGTTGCATCCTTCAGACTAAGGCCATCATACCAGGAGCTGGCATTCCAGCAGGTTCACACTGAGCTCTGCTTCAGCCCAAGATCTAGTGTGAAGGAAAACTTTAGTGTCTGACCAGTCTGGCCAGATCCATGCTGTGAATGTATTTTTTCACATGCTACTCTGCAAACAGCAAGTTATTATTAAACCCAATGTTTTCTCAAAGATATATTAAAAACATTCTCTGTCTGCCCATAGAAGCCAATTAATCAAAAAAAAAAAATAAATGCAGCTGCTTTAACAATTGCTGAGAAGGTGATTCTGCTGGATGAATTAATAGAAACGGCAGCTAGATTTTTCTGCTCAGAGACCATTTCCTGGCCTCCTACCCCACTGCATGTGATGTGGCCAAATGTGCAGCGAAAAGAAGCAGGGGCTTGATAAAAAGAAACCTCTAAGGTCGCACAGCTCATTGAAAGATGCCAAGCTTTTTCTAGCTGGCCCTGAACCAGGCTGGGATAGGTTGAGTATCTTCCTCTGTCAGGATCTAGTGATCATGAAACCTATTGTCAAAACGTCAAATTCTGCTCCCTGAACTTTTAGGGACAATCTTACAAACTTCCCTGAGCCGTACTGGGATTTACCACGGCATTTCTCATGACTCTGGCTTCTGTCTAGTTAAGTTTTATAAGTACATGGAGCAATTAAGTAATGGAGTAATTAAGTACACGGAGTAATTAAGGAGGAGTCTGAAAGAACTGATTTCCATGAAACTTGCTAATGTCCAGGTACGCGTAACTCAAGAGAGTATGTTTCACTGGGGATCCATATTTTACATCAGATAGTCCACTTTAGTTTGATTAAATCAAGGTAGCTGTGTTGATTTCAGCATGCTGGGGATCTGTTTGGTATGACTGTGGTCCTGCTGAAAGGTTCTATAAGAAGCAGGAGAGCCTCTGGGCAAAGAAATTCAAAATTCCTCTCTCCTCACCAGTGGGAAGTGCCTCCAGGCAAAATCTATTTTTTAGCCTCCTCAGATTCATTCCTGCCTTTTCTGTTCTAACACTGTCAGCTGCAATGCACATGCTGGCTCACTATGAACGGGAACGACTGGAATATCAAAGAGATATTACCCAAAAGGAAAGTCACACATACACTGTGGTTTTTTAGCAACTATGACAGATGAAGCATTCATTTTCTGAAAAGCCACTAGAACTAGGTAAAAAAAGAATCACTATGACAATTTTCTTTTTGACTAACTATATCCTGGATAAAACAAGATCATAAAAAATTCTGAAAGAGTATTGTTGTGTGTCCTAATTATCTGGGTCTGATTTCCACATGTCCTGTCCCAGTACTACAAATAATTCCAATGTTGTGCTATTCCAGCTCCCATTTTTTCTGATGTGTGAGTGAGCCTATCTAACTACATATTTCAGCCAGCATACACTCCAGATGCTTTCCAACCAACTAAGCCAGTCAATCCATCTTCTGGATGCTTTTCCTAACTGAAAGGAATCTGCAACCTTTCAAAGTCTTCAGTCATCATAATTAATCCAGACTGAGAAAAGGGAAAGAATCCAAGCGGTTCTTTCAGCTTATTGTGCCTGGGGAAGTGAATAGCTGTAGTAAGTTCACTACTGATGTGCTTAAGTAACCTATTATCTTATAGAAATGTCATCTTTTCCAAATTAACATTGAACAGCTCTCTATCTGTCCACTTCCCACCACAGCTGAGCAACAAGATTAACACTGCTTTCCCACAGGATCTCAGTGGATTTAATTAGTCATTAATTGCCTGCCCCTGTGATTATAATGAATTCTCAGCCAAATTATTTAATTCCAGTTGCCTGGATAGCCAGCTTCCTAATGATTAATAAAAATCCCGCAGCATAACAGTAATCACTATAAACATCCATTAAGAAAAAATTTCTGTCACTATTGAAAATGCTGATTGCCTGGGAAGCCATTAATCAAATGCAAAGTGCTTCTGCAATCTCACTAACTCTAATCAATCATGGCACCTGAAGGTCTCCAAGTCTGTCACCCAAGTCCCATGACTGAACATAGAAGATACCAAACACTGAGTCCATAGAATTCCATGCTGTCAAAACTTTCTTAGAACAGAAGCATGAACTGAAGTAGTTTGGTTCAAGACTCTGGCCTGAAAGCTCAGTCTCATCCAGGGGTGTATGAGCCTGCAGATCGCACTCCTGTCTTATGCGTATACCTGCACCAGAGTTTGTGCGTGCATGTGAAAGCATAACCCAAGCTGGCTAGGTGACAGAGAAGGTTGGCAACTGTGCTATAAAAATACATTCTTGAAACATGAAACTTTTCATTACATTTTGGGCACCCATAAATAAACCCTTTAAAGCCATTCAATGGCCAAATCCCTAACATCCCTGAAATAAACTCTACAAATAATGAAGTGAAACAAAAAGGATCAAAAAAGACAGCCACAAAGCTTGGTTGGTGTTTTTTTCTCTTCTTTTGTTTATGCAAATCACTAACACACACAAGTTACATTTTTTCCCCCCAAGAATGCCTCTGAAGAACTTCGTTTCTCTGCGGGAAATGGGGACTGTAATCTGTAGCCTGTTGTAATGGCATGAGACAAGGAGGAATCTGGGGTTAGTTTCAATGAGATCTTATGGTTTATGTGAGCACTGCCTAACTGTCACATGCTTGGCTCTTGGAGTAGAATCTGATACCCTCTGTGAGGTGATGAGGCTCACGGTAGGGTGCTGGGATATGAGATGCTTGAGAGAAGCTGGCAGAGCCTGCCAATGCCAAGAGGAAACAGTGATTACAGGGGAGTTCTGGAAGAGAAGACGATTTAGATACCTGGCTTAGGGCTACAGAAAGGTAGCCCAATTTACTTGGGATCAGCAACCTGGAAACCTTTGTAGTAGGTAGTTATCTCCAGGTACTCTTTCGCAGGAGTCAGCAATGCCAGCAGCTAGATGTTTCTGGTAGAGCACTTAGCAAGAAAGTTCTCTGCAGGATTCAACATCTATGTGAAATGTGATATTCTAATCCAAAGGCAAAAGGGGTAGTTAACAGGACAGGGGTAGTTAACAGGACAGGAGTTAGTTCTGGGTTTTGCTTCCAGGATTCTGTGAGCAGATGCAGAAACGGTGAGGTTGTGTATTAAATCTCTCCAGTATGGGGCTGAATATGCTTTGGAATCTAGCTGCAAAAATCCACTGTAGCAATCCCGTATGCATATCAGCAGCCATTTTGCAAGATGGATACATCCCATACATACTGTAGTCTTTTCTGCGTTTCAGCCCTGCTGCCAGTTAGCCATTATTAGCCTGAGAACATTTAACCTTGCAGGACCCTAGTGAAAGGAAGGTAGACTAATCTCTTGTCAGCTAAACCACTGCTTCAGGCAAGTAGTTTAACCAGGAGAAAAAACTGCCTGTACATATATATATATATTTGCTGTGTTGGGTGATTTCTCTTCTTTAAATTCTACTTGAAAATAACCCAGGGTACAGTAATTCAGACTGGATCCAGAATACCTGTTTGCTCTTTCTGTGTATAACACAATAGGCCAAGTTAGATCAGTTCATCCAATGGCCTGTGGATCCCTGGGGAACCAGGGAGTACTGCAACCAGTCTAGTAGGGGTAGTTAGGAAGTGGTAGCACTGAAATCAGTCTCTACCTTCACTGTAAACAGCTGATGGTTCCACCACCTGCAATAGGCTAAAAGCAACTATGTAGATTAGAAAGGTGAGTAGACTGGAGGAGAGAAAGTCAAGATTTTGACTTAAAGGTGTAGCTAAACAGTTAGCTCTATGGAAAAGAAAACCTTTTCAAATTGGTCAAGAAATGCTGATCAGTTGCTAGATCTCCTTCTTGGTTTTCTGTTGTTGTTTGTTCATCTTCTAAAGCAGTGGTGTAGAAGATGCTAATCCAATCATAATGGAAATCCTAGTTCTTGCGTATTGACTACAATGGCAGGAAAATAGAGGGAGAAGGCAGTACAACACCATTATATTGGCTTTGCCAATAGTAATTTGTAGTCCTACAGTTTGACCAGCAGTTGCTCTGCAGGTGACAGCAGAGGTTCCTTCTCACTAGCTCTCAGCACTGTGTTCCCAGCATCAGGCCTGCATTTGAGCCAGAAATTGCAGATTTCTAGTAGAAGATGGTGGTTGTAGAGCAAACCACGCTTTAACAGTTCAAGAGAAATATTCTGTGACCAAAAAGTACACATTATATCAGAAGGACCAGATTGCTAGACTCTGTGGCTGGATTAGAAAAGCTCTGAATGCCTGCAGTCTGAGTAGTATGTTCCAGATCTTGGGTGCTGAAGCAAAGTCTCTACCTGCTTTTTGTCGCATCATCACACTGGAAGGAAGGAAGCTTCTACCTGCAATAATGCACAAAGCAGAAAAGAGCTCAGCTGCTTCCCAGGTTCTGAAGTATCTACATGAAGTTGGTAACAAGGGAAAGAAATCTTAATTCAAAAGGAGTCTGATGCAGTGCTTTGAAGAAGCTAATCATCTACTGTTCTTGCAGTCACCTGCCAAAGAAAAACTATATAAATTTATACCAGCCAAAGGTCTGACCTCTAATGCTGTCATGGCTGAATCTGCTTCCGTGCTTATACCTCTACCCTGTGTTAAAGAACAGGAAAGGAATGATGGGTGAATAAATTTACCTAGGATATTTCTACAGTTTTCAAGGAGAATTCTGGCTGGGGAGATGAGTGTGTTTCCATTAGAGAACAGACCTGAGAAAAAAAACCCTAAAATGGAGTGTACAGAGCAGATACATTAGTGGAAAACCATGGCCATTTCTTCTGCCTCAGTCCCCAGGTGGGGATACCAGCACTTCAGTTGCTGAAATCACGTCTGCACATGGCATATTTACCTTGCTAACGCCACAACTCCCACCTGGCATCTGGACTTCTATAGTTTTCAATAAATAATGAAACATATATGCATCCAAAATCATTTTGCATGTATATCTAGAATTGTAATTGCTTCCTAGGTCAAGGTGATATTTTAATGAACTGACAATATTGGGAAGTAAGCATATTCGACCCTTTGTGAGTGGGCCAGGGAGGACAACAGGAAATCTGACTGCAGCCCAAACTTCATACAACTGAAATCTACACTGATTGCATAAAATGATGCAGGCTTTTACAAGCACTTTCACTTCTAAAATGAAGGTGGATTCAACAGATACTGCATATTGCATGACCCAAGGCCCTTTTGGACATCTAGGCATTACATCTGAGGGGGAGTGTGAAGATTTCAAAGGGGGAGAAGAGAGGGTCCATATTAAAGCTGAATGCAGGCATGGGATGCTGTACAGTATGCCCTGATTCAAGTCTGACTCATGGGTGGTTCTTGGAGGTATCTTCATTACAGCCAGCAGCCTCTTTCCTAATGATGAAAGTGAAAGTGGCACCCCTGAATTAAAAAGTGGCACATCTCCTGTAGCAGAGTGGGTGACCCTTGATCTGCACTGAGCAGTGATCTTCCCAAATTTCTCATTACTGAGCTCAGCAGAAACAATGCCAGATGAACAGCAGAAAATACTAACGCAGCAGACACAATTAGTGTCTTATCCTGCCATTGCAGGGTACAATCTAGGTCAGGAACCCTGACCTCAACATACACTCACATGCAGTCAAATACACACATTCATCCAAACCACTGAAAATGAGTTTCAGAACTGGCAAGCTGTGGAGTATGCACTGCGAATACTGTATTGGTGGGGTTTGTTACCAGGGAATTGTCCTGATGCCAAATGTGCTAGTGTGACTTCCCTCTCCTTTTAAGGGATATACAGATTATCTGAAAGCTATTTTGGCTCAATATTCCCGCTGCAGAAGCTCCCTGACTGATACATAGCTTTTTTCCCACTGCCGATGAAGACAGTCATGAATAAATAAATGAGAAAAAAAACAGCCTACTGTAAGTGAGGGCAGGCTATTCTTTTGTGACAGTGCATCTTTAGGCTTTTCTAAGAGCTTCAGAGGGTCTAACAGTCAGCTAGCTCTTCATTTAGCCAGCACGTTCCATTCACTAAAGCATTTAATTAGGAAAGTAATGACTTGATTGGTCCAGCAGAACTTTGAACATCATCCAAGAAATTCACAGTAGTAAAAAAGGCTCAGCCAATCATTCACTGGAAGTGTAAATAATTAGAAAGATGGAGTTCTGTTTTGTCTAACATGTAATAGTGGCTCCTAAATCAGATGTTTATTTTTTGTTCTTGCGAATGTGCTGCCCACAAGAATTCTGAAAGTAGAATTTAACCAGTGAGCCAGACTTCATGATAATGTGCATTTAGGTACCTTTGAGTTAGTGACTTGAGCACAAGGATGACTTTGTTCTTTTTTATTTCCTAAGATTTATTTTGCAGTCAGAAGCCTTGGGGTGCCCAGAGCAGGGTTGGATCCCAAACTGCTCCAAAGGCTGGAGAACCAGCATGTTATATATATTCATATCATATTCATATCCATATCTTCAAATGCTGAGGAAGCATAAATATGGGTCTTGGTGTTTCTAAGAACTGTGGCCCATTGTTACAAGGAAAATGCAAACCAGGAAATGGGATCAACTTTCTCTGAACAGGGAGATGTTTGAGCTGGTGTTTTTTCAGTGCAGAGCTGTCCCTTTAGGTACCTTAATTCAGTAAGTGCCTTGGAGGGAAGTAATAATGACTTCAAAGGGTTTTATGCACAAAAAAGGTGATTTTATATACAAAAGCCAAAGACAAAATAAATGTGAACATGGTACACTATCAAGCAGATGCTTGATCCCATACAGGTGAGAATCCTGAGGCAGTCTGGGTCACACTAAGTTTGATTTGTGTACATCTAGTACAGTCACTCGGAACAGACTGGTTGAAGGGAAGCAAATAAACCAGATTCTTGGTCCTCAAAGGTGATGTGTGAAATATTAGGCTGGGAAAGCAAACTGCAGCATTTTTGTTTAGGAGCATGCACTAAGAAAAAGATGACAAGTGCAGCCTGCATTACTAGGGAAGAAAAATGGGAGAAAAGAATGACAAAGTTTGAGGATTAAATGATCCTGAAGGAAATGCAAAGACTAATCAACTCTGGAAAATGTGAGAAATTGTGAGAACCTAGAGATCAGGAACTTGGGCTGCTAGGCCCTACAAGTCCCATCTGCTCAGTCCAGAATGACTTCTTAACTTCCTGCTCCAGAGAATTGCATTACCTTTGAGTAGGGCAAATAACAGCTAACCCTTTAGATTATTATCACTACTACCACACCAACTGATACCGAGTTTGTGAGCTAACACAATGTTTCCACTCTTTCAGTTCAATAGCAGAGTGGGTGTATGGAAATGTCATCGTTTTGGCAATCAATCAATTTATTAAAGTCTCCGCTGAAAGGCCAAACAGATTCTGTTATGCTGAATGAATAGCAGCTCCAGCCAAGCCTGGAAATGAGATGGGAAACTGCTCCTGCTGCAGGCTTAGGAAAAGCCCTTTTTTTCCTTTCTGAAAGCAGCTGGGGTGTGGTTTTGTTTCTTGCCTTTCTTACCCACATGTGGATTTACATAAGAAAATGAGACTTGAGACTTGAAGATGAGCATTTAGAAACTGTTTTTTGAGAAAGTTGGTGATGGGGAACAGAGACAAATGTTTGCCTGAGCTGAGATACTCTGTTGAGGAAGCCTTTGGTCCTAACTGGCCATGAATGGGGTATTGTACCTTGAGGGCAGTTTGGTGATGCTGTGGTCACTGGTAGTTGCTTGAGATATCTGCCAGTGGGACCTGTGTCAACAGCGAGTATACAGTGAAGCAAAATTTTTTACTGATGTGTCTATTCCTAATGCTATTCAAATATGCAAAAAGGAGTAACTAGTCCATTGTAACTTTTTGCACTATGACAGTATTGAAAAGTCTCAGTTAGGCAATAACACCCCTGTAGTCTGATGGACATTGGTAATGTTTTCTCTAAATTTCCGGAATAATACACTGGGCAACAGGTGAATATAAAGATCTAGCAGTAGTTGGGGTGGGAATGATAACAGTGCTGGGACTGTGGTGCTCTAGATTGCACGACTGCAACAGAGAAACCTGCAGATTATTTCTGAATGCCACTGCAGTAGGTAGCTATCACGCAGACATCAGCCTATAGCAATAACGGCGGGGTATGCTGGGGCTGTAGGCACCCGATAAAACACAGAAATAAACCCTCTGATACTGTTCCCATAGATTTTTGATTTCTTCTGAACTGTAGCGTGCCTGAACTAGCAGTCAAGTGTGAAAACAGACTGGCTGTTCCTCTCTTCTTCCTCAGTCTCTAACCCAGGTGCCATTCATACATCCTCACTACTTAGAAAGCCTACTCATAGAAACAATTAAATGTTATTTGAGAAACTTGCTTGTTGACTCTGCTGGAAAAAGCCTCCAGTATCCCCTAAAGGAGTGCATGCATTTGGTGATAGGGCAGGGATACTCCTCCACTGCAGAAGAAAATCATTAATGAAAATTATGCACCCAAAATCTCATCCTAAAATTGATGCACATCTTTCTGTACTGTCTAACTTGAGACAGTGGGAACTGGGTCAGGGAAAGTGAAGAGCGCATGGTTACAGTGATTCTGACATTTCACAACCTGTAAGTGGCTTAACTTTACAAACCAATGTATTCACTCAAGGGTTTACTTTAGGCCCATCTCTTATTTTAATTTGACAATTTTAACTCCTCTTTTGTTGCTCTAACTTTCATAATTAAGGAAATAATGAGCATATGCAAAACACTCATAAGATCCCTCTAATCCAGTGGGATGGGCAGGCAGGGAAACAAAATCCCAGCAAAACAGGATTCAGTGGAATATTCTGTTACAGGACTGAAGCATATATGAAAACCAAACAAGTGCTTCCAATTGAAATTGATGACTGATAGAAATAGCAGAACTTGCCCAGTCATAGTGCTGCTACTGGTAACTTTTCCCTGATAAATTAACCAGCTGATCCAAACCTAATGATTAAGTATGATTAAAACAGAGCCAATTTCCCTCATGCCTTAACCCCCTAATTCCAGGACTGGCAGGCCAAGCTCCAGGTAATGTTACTTATTTTCTGTAATAAACACTTCTGCTTAGAAAGCATCTGGGTTCCCCAACAGGAGAGCAGGGAGTAGTTACATTTTTGAGTCAAGCCAGGAAAACTCTGTTTTGTCATTCCCTGGTATCTTTGAGCCAACTCTGGACCACTGCAGCAGATAAAATTAGCACTCAAGCAGAGCTTTTCCCTAACTAACCTTTGAATTGTAATTTTATTAAGATTCTTTTTATTAAGGATTACCAACAGTTTGGAAACCATCCAGCTGGAATGGAGCAGCATGCACTTGCATGCCTAAGTCTTTCTAAACTAAAAAAATTTAGCAAAGATATAAACCAAATCCATATTAAAATTGTCAACTTGGAAAAGAGATCAAAAATGATGTTTCCTGTTCTTTCCAAATGATTTCTACAGGCAGAAAATAGGATTATTGTGAAAATGCATAAATTACTTGTTTACATGCATAGCCTCACACCCAAATTCAACACACAGTGATTTACCAGAGGAAGGAGAAAAGGGCAAAGTTAGTCCTGAAGGAACTGGGAAAGTCCTGCAACATCCCTGTCCTGGCCCAGCAACAGCAAGGCAGCCTGACAGAAGCATGTTGCTATAGCAGCCATGGGGGTGTGCAGCCATTCATGCTGTGGTTAAAGGCACTGGAGTTCATTGCAAGATTTGGATCTATATATTGAGGATTTTTCAGGCCATATTAGTGAGCCACTTTTATCTCTTAGAGGTATATGGAAAACACTAGGATATAATGCAAAGGAGAGGCCTCTCCTATACACCTCCACTAATACAGTGCACTATACACGTGCTCTAGTTCAGCCCTGCATTTAGATGCTGTCCATAATGTACCAATGTAAAAATATACCTGGAAATGGAAAATTAAATAAATTAAGAATGTTTTACTTGGATGCATCTAATGAAGATGCAGAGTGGCTAACACTAACACATGGTAATTTTCTGTGTGTGTAGTTCTCTTCTATTTTGATTTTGAAGCTGGTAGAGGCTTTTCTCTTTTTTTTCCTGATTATGCTTTTGGAAATCGTAATTTTAGAAAGGAGTTCTGTGGGTATTCTTAATGATCAGAAGCCCCGTGGTCTACAGGTGAAGAGTCTACCTTGGCTTCCTCAGCAGACAATGGATAACTACAACTACAACTGTGTCTCACGAGTGTCAAATAATATGTTTGGCTGTGCAGAAATCTGAGGAAAGGCAGGATAGATGAGGCAACTGGCTAGGCAGGTTATCACCGATTTATCAAAATATTGGTAGACTCCAGCTAAGCAGCTCAGTCCCTTGAAGTGTTTGGTTCCCAGCTGACGAGCTTGGCAGTTTCTGATTTGTTGAAATGCAATTGTCTGCAAGGTGTTTGTCACATTTAAGGCTGCCCTCCTGCCTCTGCTGCCCAAGCCTGAGAAGGCTCTTAAGCTTTGGCAGCCTGTTTTAGAGGCAGAATAAGCAGACAGCAATACAATGCTGATCTCATTAGTTTTCTCTCCATCAGAGTTCCTGTCCACTGCTAGGGTTTGGGGTGTCCTCCAAGGACAACCTGGGGCTACTTTTTGCTTTCTCATGGAGTTTCTTTCCAAGCAGCAGTGGGCATAATTTGTGTGGTGGCTATTATTCCCTACTGCCTTGCAACTAACAGCCAAGAAAGATGTTGAGAGTGAGGCTACCTAAGCTGTGTACCAGTCTTCAGGGAAGCGGGGGCAGCTCTGTTAAAGGGACATAAAGTCTTCTGGGACAAAGCCACCAGTGGGTTTATACCATGCAAGAGCTCTCTGTCAGGCACTACAAGTGATTGTGTGTATTCATAGAATCATAGAATCATAGAATGGTTTAGGTTGGAAAGGACCCTAAAGATCATCGAGTTCCACCCTCCCTGCCATGGGCAGGGACACCTCCCACTAGACCAGGTTGCTCAAGGCCACGTCCAGCCTGGCCTTGAACACCTCCAGGGATGGGGCCTCAACAACCTCTCTGGGCAACCTGTGCCAGTGCCTTACCACCCTCAAAGTAAAAAACTTCTTCCTAATGTTTAATCTAACCCTCTCCTCTTCTAGCTTATATCCATTCCCCCTCGTCCTGTCACTACATGACCTAGTAAAAAGTCCTTCCCCAGCTCTCCTGTAGGCCCTCTTTAGGTACTGGAAGGCCGCAATAAGATCTCCCCGGACCCTTCTCTTCGCCAGGATGAACAGCCCCAGCTCTCTCAGCCTCTCCTCATAGGAGAGGTGCTCCAGCCCTCGGATCATCCTCATGGCTCTCCTCTGGACACGCTCCAGCAGGTTCATGTCTTTCTTATGTTGAGGACTCCAGAGCTGGACGCAGTACTCCAGGTGGGGTCTCACGAGAGTGGAGTAGAGGGGCAGGATCACCTCCCTTGACCTGCTGGCCACACTTCTTTTGATGCAGCTCAGGACCAGAGTCTGTATTTTGTCCATGGTGATTACCTGTGTCACAGTGTGGACATCCAGGTCATGCTGGATATTACTGATACCGCATTATCAGAAAAAAGAAACTTTAAAGAAGCAGAGTGAATCCATTCAAACCAAATCCCCATGTTTTATAGCTCTACTCCTCTCTGTCTCTCTCTGAAGACAGAGGCTTCCCCCCTGTTTATCACAATCTCCTTCTCTGCTCTAGGCTTATTCTGCATCTTACACCAGCCTCAGAGCTCCAGTAAGCACTGTTGGCCAACAATTTTCCCTGTGAATGACAAATGCTAGATTTGAGGATCTGTAGCAAGAACAGATTAGTGGCAGACATCTTCATTTGCAATGGTTCACAGTAAGACATTTCTTCCCAAATTCACCTCAGTCCCTTCAATGCTTCTTCTAAATTGCAGCTAAGTAAAAGGGCAATTAGATTTCAGTGATTAAAATGATTTACTTACCATACGTAACAGCTGGAGCATCTCCACGTATCTGGGGAAACAGACAAACTTTTATTAATTGCCGTCAAACCAAAGCTGAAAGGTGGATTGAGTAGCTTCGGTTTTAGGGGAGCAACAGATAGGTTGTAACAATGAACTCACGCTTTTTCTGAAGACATCAGCTCCTGGGCAATGAGGTAAGCTCTGGACTGGCCTTCTTTCTGTCAACAGCAAAAACCAGAGACAATGAAGAGATGTCTCATTCCAAGATGTAAAGCAGTGTTAGAAAGCACTTTGAACTGACATATTCCTTCAGTAAAAATAGCAACCTGGCTTTTATTGTTTGTTGTTCAGTGTCTGGCATCCTGGAGTCCTTTCCAAGACAGGGTGTTTCCGCAATTCAAATACTAGTAATATAGTACAATATAATAGCCGCTAAGGCAGATATCAAGTTTAAAAAACACATTCTTATTGAAGAAGAAGAGAAATTTTCTGTTGATTTTTACAGGTTCAAAATTTGCCAGACAAGCAGAAAGCGCTTGGCTTTGAATAGGCTAGTTTCATGGCTGTTGAGGCTCATACCATGTGTTTAGTATTTTTCATTACATGGAAAAGGGAGTTCTTCATCAAAATGGTCATATTCCAAACTGGTTTGACTGCTGAGAGACCTGTGGAAGCAAATGGGGCAAAGGGCTTTATTGCATGCTAAACAAAATGTCTAAGCTAAAAGGCCACTAAGTATCTCCAGAAAGAAACAGGTCAGTACTTCAGCAGACAACACTGTTTGAAATCTCAGTGGCATCTACTTAACTGGTAGGCATCTCAGAAGACACAGAAAACTGTGAAAGAAGCAAAGTGTATGGCTTTGAGGTGCAGTGGCTAATGAGGATACTTTGCTCCTATTTCATGACTCGTCTTTATGGTAAGAAATGACCAAAGCACGGAAATACTGACTGAAAGGAATTTACTGGGAAAAGTTTGATTTATTTAGCAGTGGTAAAGTAGGGAACTAAAACAGTAGTCTAGCAGGAGTAAAGAAAAGCAGTCCTCAGTGACCTACAGTGGACTCAGGGGAGATGAGTTCAGCAGCAAGACTTCGCGACATTGTTTGCTAGACCAGGTATGCTGGAAACCCATTGCTTACAGATCCTGCTTCTGAAAGCCTACTCAGGTGAGACTGGGACTTGCTGAGATATGATGCAGTCTTTTGGTGTAACAGTCTGATGGGAAGTTTGTGGCTGCATTTCCTCCACAAATTCTGCATGAGGGGACTGCTAGGGGCCAGGGAACATGAAGCTTAATTGGGACCCCTCATAAAAATTATTGGTAGGACCTCAAACCCAAATTCAGCTCCCCACAAATGCTAACTTCCCAAATCACATTTGATAGATCAGATGCACAATTGGGATTTACATAGCAGATCTGAGCAGTAAAAAACGTCTAAGCCAGTTCAAGCTAAGTGCTTTATAGATGTTTTACTCTCTGTCCCTCCTTCTCATTAGCATTCCCTAGGGATGCCGGTGTTCTGGCACATGATAGAAGTATCTGAGTTGCTCAAAGTCCCATTCCATCATCATGGTGAACCATCTGCCACCTTTTGTACCTATAGAGGGATCAAATTCTGGATTTCAGGATTTTATTCCCCTCCCAAAGTTTCTGGTTTATTCTGCCTGCAGTAAGCTGCAAACAGTGTAGGAAAGAATGAAAAGTTTCCTCAAGTGCTGTAAGATGAAATTCAGTCATGCGGATACTTGGAGTGTGAAAAATGCAGTAGCAAGGTCGACTGAAACATAATTGAAGCAATTTCTCTGCCCAACATCCATAAATTAAAAGAGAAATATGTGATGGAACAGAAGTTATATTTTTAAGATTCTTCCAGTTTAGATATTCATTACAAAAGCAAAGAATTCATGCACCAACAAGTGAGTTCATCACTGCCCATTTCAGAGGGACCAAGGGCCAGTCAAAGCATTTTGCAAATAGATGTCAGTATTGACTGCACACATGAGCAAAGGAATGGCTTCTGTTTCTCTGAGGGGACTAAAGATCCCTTGCTGCTCTGTGAGTTTTCACCCTGGGGGCGATGGACCCCAAGGAGGATTACGATCCGATCAATAGTGAATATGAGTGAAAAAGTCCTTGAACCCTGATGATGATGGGTTAAATGAATGAAGCTTCATGGATAGAAAATGAACAGCATCACGGTGACATTTTTTTCATCTTCAGTTTATTTCTGTGTACTTTTACTGGGATGCAACTGAAGATTGCAAGAGCCAAAGGAAATAGAGAGAGTGAACTATTCGTCAGTCTCAGATGTCTAATCCATCTCTCCTTTAGCACCAGAGGTCTGAGGGTTTGTTGCCTAGTGCTTTGCTCCTTTTAGCTGATGGGTGCTGAAGAGCATGCTTTGAATCACTCACTTTTGGAGAACTACACTACAGTTTAATAGAGTGTACTAGAAAGATCTTACATTTTTTCCTTAGTTTCACTTTCCTGCTGGGAGCAGATTTTTGATTGCCCCTTTCCCCCTGGTTTCACTTTGTGAACACCTCTTGAAGATCATGATGTGCCTCTCCTGGTTGTCCCAACTGCTGTAGGAACACACTAGGGGCATTGAGTTTTCTATTCTCTCTCATTTTCTCTACACAGGCATAGCAGAGCAGATGAAAGGGGGTGTGTTTCTTTCTGGGTAACCTGGCCCAAGGCTGGCTGCCCAACACATCCTCTGTGGACAAGCCTGGCTGCGCAGCGCCAAGAGGCAGAGTGCATCCCCCCTGCCGGTCCGGCCCACTTTCCCTTTGCATACACACATTGTCGCACTCTGTAATTCCTCTTATGATTAATATGTGTTAGCCAAGAGACAAAACACAGGGACCCCA
This sequence comes from Charadrius vociferus, assembly GCF_000708025.1. Taxonomy (NCBI): domain Eukaryota; kingdom Metazoa; phylum Chordata; class Aves; order Charadriiformes; family Charadriidae; genus Charadrius; species Charadrius vociferus. The sequence continues at coordinate 3,864,998 of NW_009647846.1, forward strand.
GTGTCACATGGCCTGTCTAGGGCGAGATTGAGACAGTGTCTATAGGCCTTGCCTGTCTTGTGTTATTTAATTGCTGTTTGTTTTAACCAGGAAATTAACTCTGAGATTGACGACAGTGTCCAGAGACAGACTTCTGGGAATAGGGGATAGAGGGGGTGCAGATCCCTCAAACATCAAGTTTCTGAAACAAAGTCCAAGCAATTATTATAACACTACCAAGCTGCCACCTTTTTAGTAATCTCTACTCCCTGCAGCCAGTCCTGTGCCCAGCCCTGCAGTATGGTTCCTTCCCAGTTCCCATTTCAGAAGCCGCTCTCCAGGCTTCACGGCATGCCTCTGCTTAGCAGACAGAGGCCATGCAGCCATCTGGGGAACCTCGGCTTTCTGCTTCACTGAGTTTTCTTGCCTCATAGCCTCATCACCCCATCCTCCCTAAAAGCAAATGCTTAGTAAAATGCTTGCAATATACAATATAACATTGCAATATATAACTGAAACATCTACCCATTCTCTCCATTCTGAAAAAAACATGCTGGTGCCAGGAAGATCACAAACACGAAAACACTTTAGCCAGGTTAGGAGCTCATACAGTTGCTACAGCTCAGGTGATGGGCATAACTTGTAAAGCAAAGGTGATACTGTGCAATCATCTCCCCATTCACTAACAAAGTAAGCCCTAAAGCCCTCCTCCAAATGGATACCAAGTTTAGTTGTGGAAAACTAAGACCTAGAGATGACTTGCAACTTACTCAGTTTCTCCTCCAAAAGCCGATGTTTCCCAATGTATAATTAAGCACACCACCACCAGAAAGCTTTTGTTTAGAACAATAAAGACCTAAAAGCCTGCAGCTCTTTACCGAGCACACATGGAAGCACAGCTGAATTTACATACTAGTCCTAGGTAGTTCAAACTGAGAAACTTTAGGTTTCATGTCCCTTTTGTGCTTTCTGATAGAACAAATATTTGGGCTGAGAAGGGGGAAGTAGTAAACAGTGGAGAAAGGTGGCTAATGGCCCATGCTGAGTCTGGTCATGTGGCAGTTAACTGCTGCAGGATTCCCTTCTCTGTGTGGTCATGATCCCATTAACGTAGGGATGAAGTCTCCACACTGAGTCATATATATGCTCTGGCTTTGTTCTGAGCAATGCCAAGGCACCTGACACGAGCCCTAACAGGCTGTGCTTTGGTTAGATGGTACTTTGGTGACAGTGCCAGTCTCTCCCCTCTGAGCCCAGTGCCAGATCTCAGTTGTGCTGACCCAGCTGTTTGCAGGACCTTGATGAGAACCAGATTGGTCTCCTGGCTCCATGGGGCCGGAATGGGGTGGTATGGCCCAAGAGCAACACAAGTAGATCACAGAACAGTTCACTAAAACGGAAGCATTAGTACTGTGCAAGCCACTCATCTAGAGTACACCAGGAGTAACCTGTTGCATTTCAAAAGCAGGGTAACTAGTCAAGACATAGAAGCAGCAGGTCCATTCTTGTGTGTGCCACTAGCTTGCTGTGCTGACAAACTGCATCTCTTCATGCATTTTCCTATGTGTGTGTCTCATTTCACAGACTCCTCAGGGTAGGTGCACTGTAGCTGGATGGTACCCAGCACGAGAGCGCTGCTGTCATGATCACAGGCTGACAGCAGTTCGCAGGCTTCAACCTCTGAGCTGAGTGACTTCATAATGCCCCTTTTGTAATTATTATGAACTATATAGCAGTTCACACTGAAGCCACAGTGGTGCCAATAGTAAACTGAGGCATTACAAGAACAAGTGACTTTTTCAGGCTGGCTCTGTGAGTCAGTGAGAGAGAAGGAAAAGCAGTCCACATCTCCTGTCTCCCAGACCCCTTCCTTGAAGAGCTAGATTGCAGCTCTCCTGGGGAATCTCTGTAATTATATAAATCAAGAGCTGACCCTTGAAAGGCGTCTGAATTAGGTGCCTCCTCAAGGCACACAAATCTGTCATTTCCAACTCCAGCACACATTTCAGTTTTGTGTGTGTGTGTGTGTGCATGTGTGTGTGTTTTAATATGTGAAGGTTAAAGGTTTGCAAAACAGAATGATTAATGGAGTATGGAAACCAAGCCCACGCAGTAGAAACGGATAAGGAGCAGCAAAGGCAGTTTTATGTACTGCTGCCATGAGATAGTAGCTGACCTGCTCATTGTGAGACCTTTGTGGCTAAGCTTAGTGTTTCTTGTTGGTGTGGGGCGCAGGTCCCCTCCATCTGCCGTACTGGGTTGCTGTCCCCCTTTTCATCCACTGCCTTTTATTTTGATACCTGAGAGAAGGGTGGAGCATCTTGCCCCGAATGCTGCCTTCTCTTGAGTACAGCATTAGGGATCTTTTCTGTATGGAGTTCCCCATCATGGCCCACCCCCCAGCACACCGCCATATAATGGTAACGAGCACCCCTCCATTCTGGCTAGGATTAGATACATTAAACCTAAAGTACTAAATGACTAGCCAGAATGCTTTGGGTTTTCACTGGCATAAAATCCAACCACATCTGGTCTGAATTCCCTCTCTGTTATACCATTTCGCTCTGGTTACGTGCTATTCACCTCACTACAGACTTCCACATTTTGCCAACAGGGTAAGATCACCTCTCTCGTACGCTGGCTGTATACAGTTCCTTGTACCATATTGCTGGTTTAGACTAAACTCGACAGTATTTGTGTGCAGATTGGTTTACTTATAGGTTTCACATACAAATAACTGGCAGGCAGATCTGTGTTCCTGGATAAAAGAAATATCTTTATGTTCCAGCTATGGCTTTATTACTTGTACTAGGATTTTTATTAATTTATTTCCTGAGTGCTTTATGGACTATAATTCTTACAGGTATTCACTCAGATTAATCACATTCTTTTCTTCTTCATTATTCTGATATTCCCTTCAGTTCTTCATATCAAACACCCTCCTGTGTTTACAGACAGGTTTATGAGAGCCTTTTTAATTGTTCTTTTGCCTAGTAGTTTAATGTAGGGTTTGCTATATGTCATTCCTAACTATAACAGAGTTCTTCAAATAACTGATTTGCTACAATATTCCAAGCACCCCATTTACCCAGCCACTGCTTTCTCCTTCCAAAGGCACCTTGTAAAGGATTACTCAGCCTCTTACCACTTGTGGTGCAAATTATGCAATTGGTCGCAGTCTAAATGCCCTCTATTGACTATTGGTGTTATTTTTAAGCCTGTTACTTTGTTTGAGCAGCATACCTTTAGCATGTGCGTGACACAGTCAGGATCAAGCAGCATGACGGAAATAGCTCTTGAAGCCCAGTCCAGTGCAACACGTTTTATAGTTGTTACAGGACCATTTGCATGGCTTTCTGCAAGACGCTGGAAAAATGAATTCTTAAATTGGCAGATGGGTTCCTGCCCCTTACCCATCCTCACAGAATCCAAAACCTGTGCTTCATCTCTGTGTATTTCTTCAGAAAATTTCCACACCACCATGGGGCCCCTGCTGCATCTCCCTGCTGTGGTTTGCCCCACAGGTGTTTGCCCTTCCCCAAGCCCAACCTACTTTCTCAAGTAGAGCTGCTAATGTAGTGGTAGGAAGGCAGATGCATTCCTGATACTGTCATCTCAATGAATCCCTTGAAAGCCTTGATGTTCCCACAATGAACCTAAAGGCTAGCACCTAGCTTTCTGACTTGCCTGCAAGTTTGATCTCTAATCTGCATCAGATGTTTTTTTCTGTTCTCTGGATCCAGCATAAAAATCACTCCTCCCTCCTGGATTCTTATCTTCAGCCAGGCAGAGGGTTACGTACGGTAAAAGAATTGGCTCCTTCAGTTTCATAACAATTGGAGGTTGTAGGAGGTTAATGACAAAAGAGATCAACTGGTGAGAAGATCCAGTCTTAAAAGTACCTACAAGAAAGGAACTGTCTGAAAGCTCTTGATTGAATATTCTGACACTAAAGCCATACAAGTGTTTTGTTCCTAACTAGAATCCCTAATTCCAGTTGGGTTTTTTTTTTGCTGTAGGCAGCTCAGATGTCATCATATAACCTTGAGAGCCCAGTACAGAAAAGCCATGTGTCACCTTCTGATAAATCCGGAGGGATGTAATTAAATGAACATATATAAAAGACACATGAATAAGAGATGGTCCAGGACCTCTTCTAAATTAGCTTAGCAGGAGAAAAAAAAGGAGTGAATCCCCATCAGTAGTGTAAATGAAGGGCATTGCTTTTTATAATCTAACCAAGTAGAATCACAAAGGTTAAGAAAACTTACAGCGTTCCCTGCCTCTGAGTTCTCTAGGTTGTTATCATATGCCAGCAGACTGAAGAGGAGGAAATAAAGTGCTTATTTAACCAGAAAGAATGAATTTTCATTGTTAGTCTTATACAGAAGAATCAAAACCACCAGGTGACTTCCGATGACAAATACTCAGCTTCTCAGGGTCTGAGGAACCTCCCAGTGGAATAAAGGCAAAAATCTGAAACCCACCTCCTGTTTTACATTTTTATACCTTCCCCATTCCAAATAGGTTTTTAGTAATAAAAAACCCTGTAACACAATAGAGATGAAAGCCCCTCTTTGTTTGCTCTTTAAAATAAAACTGATAATGTAAAAAATACCTCAATATATATTATTGGCTATGATTCAAATTGTTTACAGAACAGGGGTTCCAGCAGGCCCTAAAAATTTCTTCACACTTGTGTGAATCTGGTCCCCAGGAGAGCAGGGATTCAAAGGAGACAAGCTGTTGAAACAATACCAGGAAATGTGTGTACAAAGCTATTTTTTTAAATTAAATCTACTTATAAAAATGAACCTTAAAAGGAAACATCAGAGGAAAAAATTCTGCTGCAAACTGGAAGTCTTGAGATTTTCCAGCAAGCAGGCTAGGAGAAATCAGGTTAGAAAAACCAAAGCATGCTGCTTGCATTTTGGTACAGGAATTCATTCATGAAGGTGAAAGGCAGCAGGAAGAATCCAGCTCAATGCAAACGAAAATCATATATCTGAACACAGGGAGGAGATTTTATCATCTCGGCTGTTTCATGCCTTTATTTAAACCAAGTTTCCCTGAGGAGGTGAAAAACAGAAATCAACCTAACAAACCACAGAAGGTTCTTTTTCTGTGTGTGCGTATGTGTTTTTTAAAATCCAAATTCAGCTCTTAGTAGGCCAGCCCCAAACAGTTGTTTTAACAAGATTAGCTCATTTTGAAATCTGTGGTACTATTTTTGGCTTCCAGACCAACATGTCTCTGCCAATTCTCCCCAAGTGACAGTGCTTCTGAACTCTTTCATGTTGTGTGCCACTCTGTGTTGTCCTGAGGATTTTGCTCCAAAGGATACATCACTTCATAGGGGAGCTGGACAAGTTCTTTGTGCTTTGTCATTATAGAGACAGGTTTTGACAGGGCAGCTCATGTTCCCTTGGCACGCAGAAAATTTGCGTGAGAAGACAATAAAAGGAGGCGGGAGCAGTAGGGTAGGGAAAACAGTCCTCTGTCCATCCTCTATAAGACACCAGTGCTTTCTGGGACAAGAGCTGTGGATGGATGGAATTTATCCCATTGAGTCTTAATTGCAGCAAACTGGAAGCCCTTGTCTCTGGCAGAGAATCTGCAGCAGGCACTGCATGAGACCCTGGAAGACTCCCGTATCGCTACTATTCTGTGGCTGGCGTGGGCAAAAGAAAACAGTTAAATATATTGCATCCTTCATGTCAGAACCCTGCGCTGACTGTTTTCCCTAGGAAATTGGGTCTTCCCTGGCCATCTTTTGATTATTGATTCACACAGCCTCCAGCAGTGATGCTGAGGCTGTTGCAGAGTGGCAAGACAGTCCTGATGCTAGGTGGCCTCTGACTACTCAGATCGGGTGTCCTATAACAGACTGGGTCTTGGGGACAGCTGGGACACACAGGGTTTGACAGGATGGTTCCCAGGATCACCTTAGTCTGTCCAAAGTGATGCCTGCCCTAGTGAGGCTACAAGAACAAAGACATTCAGAGATGTCTCAGTGCCACTTGTCACCTCTAGATCTTTTCTTGGTCCCGCATACAAGCACAGCCCCCTGACTTGGCTTACTAAGCAAATGGTTTATCCAGGGATGAAATTACTGCTGCTCCAACCTCTGTTTAGAGTCTGTAGCTACAGCCCAGTAGATTACAGAGCAGCTAATCTTCCTACAGCCAGAATTATAATAGGCAGACCAGATTATGTCTACTTTCCTGGCCTGCTTCTGGGCAGGGTAAATAGCCATGCTCACTACTTCACCAGCCAGCTTGGAAATATGGCCTGTACTCAGATGGAGCTATTTTAAGACAGGTCCCCAGGAGCTTGTGGAAGTCTGGTCCTATGTACTATGATCCTTGCTGACAATTAGCTTGGGAAGCAAAGGCCAACCAACCAACCAGACCTGTTCTGATGCTCTCTATCAGGCATGTGCAGACGTTTAGTTTGTGCTCGCCTGAAGAGCAGGAGGGATACCTCCAGTTAGACTCTGAAGCACATGCTTGTTCCCTAAAAGCTGCTGCCTTCTGTGACAGCTACACAGTGCGGTTACCATAGCACAACAGAACAGTTAAAACGCATGAGATGCAACAAGGGAGACATTTAGAAAACCATCATTTCTTAGTGTTGTGAGTAAAACCCTACAAAATGGCAATAAAATTGGGTTTAGCAGCCTTGAATTTGCTTCCAAGTGCATAGTGATTACGTGCATTTCCCTTGCGAACTCAAGTCACAGTTTTGTTGTCACTTCTCCGCTGGCATCACAACTAAGAGATGCTAAGAAACCTGACCAGCTTAGATAACACCCTAGCGTATGCTCTATAAATGCCAGTGGTTTGTTGGCTAACTAATTGAACTGAAATGAAAAATATTTTTCATTTAACAGGTAATGTCAGAAATTTAAAGGCTTTCCCCTTTCCAAAAACAGTGTGAAAACAAACAACAAAAATTTCATGAATCTCACAGGAAAAAAGAGAATGTTACTTGCAACTGTTTCATTTGTTTCATGTCAGCAAGGAGATCAAACCACAGTCTTTTCTGCTACCAGAAGCAGCTCAGCACCCTGCAGGGTAGACCTTAAAGTGATACAGCATACAGGGAAATCGAAGGAACCTATGCGCCCTTAGAGATTAGAGCAACAGCAATTTCATTTGCCCTTCACTGTCACTCCACTTGCAGTTTCTTTTTCTGTTTCTCAATAACTGGTGTCCTGGTAGGGGGAAAATTCTGCTCCACTGTCTCTACACCGGCCCCTAAACAAAGCTTCACATTCTGGAAATGCCTGAAGAGATATGACCTTCTTAGAATCAATATACTTATGCTTCTCCTTGACAGAGGTGACCCTTACTCAGCCATCATTTGGTTTTGGAGGGGCATCTGCGCAGACTTTTGCAGGCTCTGACACATGGCCATGACCAGAGGCAAGCCATCTGCAATCAGGAAGCCACATAGCTGTGCTGACCCTGAAAGCCCAGGTCAAAATGAATGGCAGAGAGAGGTGTAGGAAATCAGGATTTGCTATTTTCCCATGCAGCCTTAGTTCCTGGGGCTCAAATTGGAAGACTTCAGAACAACATACCCATTTGTTGCATGCATACCAAATGGGCAATGCAACGGGTGCTTATACTCAAGAGACACAACATTAGATTGTTAGGCTCACATTAGGTTTTAAGAACACACACACAAAGAAATTCTGTGAAAAACAAAGATAAATTATGCCTAAAGCAGCTCCATGGCGTTTCTTCAACAACTACACTGTTAATCAGCTTACTGGAGGTTAAAACAGCCTTGTATGGTTTTAAGCTGTGGTCACATTTCCATAGTCTTCTCCATAATTTAAGAGCCATTTTATTCATCAGAAGTCAGTAAAATAAACCCAAACATGAGTGTATTTTCCCACGTTGGATGAATTTTGACATGGCAGAGAACTATTAGATAATTTACTCCATCTCAAATTTACTCCAGCCAATGCAAAACTGGTCCCAATAATGTATTTGTCATTGTTTTATTCAATGCAGTTTTAAAATTTGTAAGACTGCAGCTAAATCCTTCAAGTGAGACATTTTTCCTGACATGCAAGTCAGGCCTTTCCTGCTGGCTATGTTGCCTCCACAGTCCATCTCATGACTCCAGTTCTTTGGCTTTGTCACATGCTATAGGGGTAAATTGTTGTTAGTGCACTGGGGGAGTAAAGGATTGATGGCTCTGACATTTCTAAATGAGCAGCAGGCAAAGAGCAGAGAGAGTTGAGAATCCAGGCTCTTCTGCATATTGTTTCTCCCTCTCCAGGTTTCACGCATTCCCCATTTTCAGCTCTTTTACCTTGTTGATGAGGCTGGAATCACCTGGGCTGCTCTCATCATCTTCTGAACTCTTCTGTTCCTCATCTGATGTGACGACCTCCATTGGTATCACAGATACTGGGCACACCTTGTAGGGCTCAGTGTAGGCACTGCAGAGAGAAAGAAGAGACTAGCTCACTGGTGTTATTCCCAGACACTGGCTGTTGCTCAGACATAATGAATCAACACGTTGCCCAGAGATAACCAGTCAGGGGGCAGGGAATCCCTGCAGATCTGCTAGGCTTGGAAAGCAAGATTTCTCAAGATTTGTTTTTTCTGCAAGTAGAAGCATCTGAAAAGAGCAGTGGGAAGTTAGCCGAACTTGTTCAAGCTTCCCCAAAGGATCAATGTTCTGGCTCAGTTTGGAGCAGAAAGTTCATACTTAGTTGCAACCAGAACTGTGATGTTCCTCCCTAGTCAATCCTCAAAATGGATGTAATAAAATCATACTAATATCTCAGTGCTCATTAAATGGAAATTAGATATTGTAACAATGGGTTTTCTGGGGAAAAATCAAAAGGATGAGAAAAGTATAATTATAATACCAATGGCATCAATCAAAGCACCAGGTACTCAGATCCCGGAATCCTTGAGTTGTTTTAAGGGAATCTGAATTCTACTCCAGAAATCCAGAGAAAGCCATGTGATAACAGTACTGGATCTGGTATGTAATACAGGCCAGTGGCTTCCCAGCATTTCCTTTTAGAAAAAAAAAAAAATAATTAAAATTGCTAGTGATTTCAAAACCTCCACAAAGCATGACTAGAGGTAGGTTCTCCAGGTGGTGCCTGCCCTTTGTCTTAGAAAGATGTCTTTTATTGCTGATCTGAATATGTCTAGCTCCAAATTCCAGATACTGGATCTTGTTAAACCTTTGTCTGTGGAATTGCAGGTAGTCTTGCAAATTTTGTTACTGTGTGGATACTCACATTCTGTATTCAGGTTGTCCCTTCATTTTGTCTTATATGAAATAGGTGAAGATCTTGGTGTCTTACCATGTCATGCCTCCTATCATTTAATCATTCTAAAATCTCTGAACTTTATCCAATTATCCATTAACATTATCCAATTTACTAACCGTTTTAGCACCAGTTTTTACTACCAGCCAGTTTTAGTAGTCTTCTTGGTACTGCAACAGAAGACTCAATATTCCAGCACTGGCAAAAGAAGTGCCAAGTACACCAATGGTAACACCCATCTATTCCCACCTGACTTTACTGTGTTTTTACACTGAAGGATCAGATTAGCATTTTTGGCCACGGTATTATTCTGGGAGCTTATATACAGTTTATACAATGTAGTGGCCCCAAGCATTTTACATTTCCAGGGGTAGGTTCCAGCGTTCAGCCAACAGGGTAAGTCTGTTGTCTTGAGAAACAAAATCTGACATCTCCGTGTGTTCCAGTAGACAGCTTGGCCGCCTAGGTCAGTCTGTAAAGTGGGCCTGGCTTATGATTTCTTTAGTTTTCATTTCTTCTGAAACATTACTCATTTGCTTTTGCAGCTCTGCCTCATCTCTTTATTTTTCTTTGATCTCCCACTTGGGGATCCCAGATGTGAACAAATCCAAAGCTTCAAAGCCAATGCTAGAGTGACAGGAGACTAGGCAAAGACAGGTTAATGCAACTGTGAGGGCAATGAAGAGAGAGATTCCCAAGGCCACTGACCAGACTCATATTTCTTTTGGAAAAGGAAACTTCCTACATATCTGTATTCATTTCCAAGCTGCAAACAGGGCTCTGTGGCTCCTATGCAGGTGCGGCTGCCAGCCTTTCTTTTATACTGCCAGCTTTTCCCTCATGCACAGAGTCAAAGAGCTCTCACAAGCTGCCCGGTGCATTTGCCAAGGCTTGGCGAAGGGCCAAGCAGCAGCACTGTTCCTCACCATTGTCTTCTCTTGTTTATTATTAGTGTCTGCAGTTTTCCAGCATGGGCGGCATCACAGAACTTCTGAAACCCTGCCTAGCTACAACAGCAAAGGAGTCCCAGCACACGTGAAAGCAAGAGCAAGGCAGGTACAGGAGCAGCTCAGGAGGCTTATTAATAGTTTAGCCAGTCTCCCTCCTTACTTGCACAGCCCTGCTGTTACAAGCTCACATGTAACCCATGTGCCAATGGGCATACACTTTTTTCAGGCATCTGATTTTGTTTTTATTCTTTCCACAGAATGAAAATTGTTTTGCTTTTATTCTTTCTCCTGTCATTTCCCTGACTCTGCCCTCCCTCCCTCCTTGAAAGAGTGAGCAGCAGGGGTTGCAGCTTTGCTAGGAAAGCATGTAGGCATTGTTGATCATGAGATTTTTCTCAATCAAAATGTTGGACAGACCCCCTGAGATGTCTCCAGCATAATATCTTCGTGACCAAGTGTCTTCTGCAAATGTCAGTGGCATGACTAGGAAGTCTGGTTAAGGCTAAGAACTCATTAACAGTCATAAGATACAAAGTAAGGCTGAGTTTCAGAGGAAGTACACTTTGGTTTCTGGTGAAGGAGGGTCTGAGCAGTTCCTGGTAAGAAAACCCAAGCAATTCCTTGTATTTCACAATGAAATGGTCTAGAAAAGATGAAAAAAATCACAGACAGAGAGGAATATGGGAAACTACCTCTAAACCTGTGATTAGGTCATTGCAACTGAGGATACAGGCCAGATTTCATAGTGATTGCCACCTTGACTGGGCAGGAACAAGTGGAGGGGTTTGACGGAAGGAGGAGTGAAGTGTGAACAGGTACAGCTGCAGACATGATCAGTAAAAGACTGTAGTTATGAACCTCACCAGCAAGTCTCAGTGGTCTGAATTACAAACTCCACTTCTTGCATAATAAACCAGGGACACAACAAATTGGTAGTCATTGTCCCAGTCATTTACTATTTCATTTGCTTCTTCTCTTGAATCCAGATCAAGCAGGACCATGCTACTCCCTGATAGCTGATTAGGAACTTAACTTCTGTCTTTTCTCAAACAGCCTGTTCAGAACTGGTACCAGCTGCTGCACTGAACCTACAGTAGCTTGAGCCATCAGCACTGCAACATTTCTCAGCTCAGTTGCCATCTGGTTGTTCCCTACTGCTCAATTAAGAAAGGCAAAATGTCTCAGTGTTGCCATCCCCACAGCATTGGGGATGAAGGGTTTGCCTGTGAGTCCATCAAGTCTAGAAAGCCAGTGCCGCAAGAAACCCTCCTACTTTTGAGGGCAGCAAAAGTACACATAGTGTATAAAAAAGCCCTTCCTGATCATTATGGATAATCAGCATGAATTAGACACAAGTCAAGAACGTGGGTTCTCAGAAGCAACTACTATTTTGTTGTGCTGAATTGCAAGGAAAAAAGCCCACAACGACCCACAGCAGAGTTTTATTTGTTCTTTCACCAAGATTATTGTCAGATTCCTGCAAAGAAAATGTCCCCCTAATGGCTCTGAGAATGTGGATAAATAAGTAGATCTGTCACAAAAGGATATCTTACCTTTATTTTCCCTCTTATTCCTCCTCAAAGCCCAGTGTCTTTAAAGACCTGCCATAATAACATCAGTGTTTATTGAAAAAACATGGCTGTTCATCAATTTTCTCTTCCTCCCTTAGAGTTCAAATGGATCCTGGCACTTTGTGTGACTTTTTTAGGGCTTACCTAAGTGCATGTAAGATGACACCATGCCAAATTCATTCCCTTAAACTACACCGGCAACAAGGCTAAGATTTTCTATAAAATTAACCATTATAATTATATAGAATATAATTTATAATTAAATAATTATGCGTATATAATCCATAAATATATATAAATAATATATATATGAGTCATAAATGTTCAAACCTTTGTGTTTCTTTTTTCCTGCTAAATGATATTTTTCTTTAGCTCATTAAAAGCACTGCAATGGAAGATGCTAAGAAAAGCATGGGTGTGGAGAATAAGGAGAGAAATAGTCTCAGAGTTGGTAGTATCTCAATAGACATGGTAATCTCCAACTAATTCTTTTCCTTGTAGAAATGATATGGCTGAATGAGAGCAGATTGCAGACACATTATCTGCTGCTCCTCCAGCAATTGTCTGTAATCATTCCAAGAGTGAGCCAGCACAACAAAGGAAGTAATGCACCTTCTGGGACAGTCTAACCTTAAATTGACTGAATAAATGCAGGAGGAGGCAGTGCAACAAAAGTCTTTTATTTAGCACCAATTATGTTCTAATTAGCAGAGCTGCTGATGGGTACAGAGTAGCGAGAAGCTGTATAGATGCATTCTACTAGTTATCTATGTACCTTCACCTGTGTCCATGTATTGGTACACCAGGAAAAAAGTGTTCTGGAGTCTACAGACTCTGGTTATCCTACCCCAATAGGGGTGTTTACATTTGACCTCAAAGGAGAAGGATCTGTGGACTGAGTGGAGGATGAAGCTGTCAGGGAGAGGGAAGTTGAACCGATCATTGTAATAGCACTAGCTCCTTCATTAATAAAGTCAAGACACAAGTCTCTACTACCTATGATCCCTCCACAGCACAGGCTGGGACAAGCCTGAGCACAGATGGTATGTGCATGGGAAGTGAGAGAGCACTGTGGAGATACACTACAGGTGTGAGAGCTCATAGAACATGATTCACAGACTGACAAATACTGTATTTTGTCTAGCTTGAATGTGCAATTCTCAAAGAGATACTTGCCCTTCTTTTAATTCCACACTTATCCTTCAAATGACCTTGCCAATTTACCCCATTTCTGAGCAATGTTCACATCAATTCTTTAGGATTTTTGGAAGTTATTCAGTCATCATCAGTGAGATCTAAGACTTTAACTGGGGGATTTAACAGTGGCAAAAATACCCAACCAAGGTTATTATAATAAAGGCCTAGGAAAACCATATATTTTTGTTTGCATAACAACACAAATGCCCTTGGCTGTATGCTCATGGCCACACACACAAGTGATGTCTTGCTTCCTCCTTTAGAGTCACCAACTGCCTTAAAAAAAAAAAAAAAAAGAGAAAAGCAGAGTTGGTGGAAATCTAACCTTAAGGCCTGTCACTTCCACTACGTGATGTGGAACCTCTGTACCATCAGATTGACTGCAGTTTGCTTTCAATGAATCTGTACATCAAGTGATGCATCCTAAAGAAAGGCTCATAAATCTCACTTGCCTTCTGCTTCATGGTCTATGCTCCAGCAGTGATCATGAGGGGAAAAGGGGAGTGCTCTTTCCTCTAAGGTATTTATATTAATGTATCCCTGGAGCTCTCAGTTAATGCTTTATGATACCTGTGGAGTATCCATCCTTTCCATCAAGTGGCTCTTTGTAAATTTGAAATGCAGCTGGCTGGGCTGCTAAGATGTGCTGGCAACGTCCCTTCAAATGCCAGTGCAGTAGATCCATCCCAGTGTCTATAAGGTGTGATCATGTGTGTTGGGACAGACTTACAACATATTTCTGCCTTGCCACTGAACTTGCTCAGACAGTGTAAGCGTGCTAGAAATTTGTCAATCAGTCAAGAGCAATTCAGCATCTCCCTGAAGCAGTGAGCATTTGTGTAGGGTTCAGATGATGTGCAGTTTTAGTGCCCCAGTGATTCCCCCCCAATATCAATCATGTGGGAGGGAGCAGGCCAGCGGGAGACTCCTGTGAGTGGACCCATCTCCAGGGCAAAGCAAGTTTGATGGGGCCAGTGAGGACATCCAGATTCCCCTATCCCAGCTCCTGAGCACCTCCTTCATTCTCATGTATCCCTTCAGGGACAGGGAACTTCTTCTAAAATTGGATTTCAGTATTGCAAAATGCAGCTTCTGGAGAAAGAGACTGGATGGCTTATCATTAATCACAGGAGTGTAACACACTGTCACCAGCCAGCCTGAGTTAGCTTCCTTGGAGTAAACTGGTTTATTTGGGAAGTAGGTTTCAACATACTATCAGTCTAAAGAATGGTATGAACAAGTGCAGCACTTAAGGAACCTCTGCTGTGTTCATATTTGAACCGAACCCATAATTTGTCGCCATACAGTATATACAGCGTAAATGATGATCCAAGCTAAGAATACTCAAAAGAAAAAAGAAAAAAAAAAGGACCGAACCTTTTTGCCTAGAGATCCTGCTAGTTTCTTTTCTTTGCATCTGTTGCAAACTACAAATTAGATGATGCAACTTAATTACCGCCAACATACTTAAAGAGCCAAAGAGCCCCTATTTACTGCCTAAAAATTTCTTACGGTTTCAAAAGTGCCTGCACATAAAGATCAAAGCAGTATTTGGTCCAAAATGTCACCGCAGGATGAAGAAAGCAGTAGAAGAGGCTAGAAACCACATCCTTGGTCCCATTACTATGGTGGATCAGCTGCTATTAAAAGCTGGTTTTGCTAGTAATTATCAACACATGGCTCACCATATTCACTGTTTCCACATAGTAGGAATAGGAAGTAAGTGAACTCTCTGGGTTTCTGGGGTAAATGCTGACTTCTGCTCTGCCTTTTATTGAGGACATAATGTCTTTTTGTCTAAGACGTTTCACCCGTTCATTGGCAAAACCACGGTTCTGGACTGCTAAAAGACAATTCTTTCAATTCTTTGCTAGAGAGGTGTGTTGTGTTCAGTTAGGCTTAGATCCACCAAAGCTCTGAAATGAATGTCAGTAATGACCCTAAATATTTTTCTGCATATATTGGTGGTTGCATTGGCAATTATTTGCCCTGAGTCAGCAAAGCAGGTTTGTAGGAACTACCTGTGAAGGTACAAACAGTTATTCTCTGTCTGTGGGGTACGTCCTCGACAAGTATAACCTCCTTGAAGCCAAGTGAGTGGTGATGAGCTTGTCACATCAACTCAGAATCAGATATGTTCAGTTTACAAATTACTAGTAAGTTGCTGCCATAACCTTCCCATCGACAGACCCCAGCCTGTGCCCATTCTGACTCTTCTGTCATAGTGATCTTCACTCATAACTGGATATAAAGTACTGGATGCAAGAGGGAGACCAGAATCTCACCTGGACACACTTGGGTTATGCAAAGCCCACACATATAAAACCCCCTCCATCCACTGGGGAGGGGAATCCCCTCCGCTCCCCAAAGAAAAAACAAAACCCCCTCTAGTATTGGACCAGATGGATTGAATGCAACTTTTTCTACGTGCAGTATCCCTACCCTTGGCTTTATTTCGAGTCACATGCCCAGCAGTTACTAGTTCAAACTATCTTTCTCAGACAGTGATGTCCTTATTGCAAAAAAATAAAATAATATGAACTCAATGCAGTGATGTTAATTGGGAGAGGCAGTGGGGTGCTGAATGACCCTATTTTATTAAAACTGGTTATTTATTTTCTTGTATCCATTTGTAAATTATTTTTTTAATTCATTCTGTAAAATGAAGGCTCATTACTGAAGGAAATTATAGTCCAAATGCATTTAAAGCCAATAAAAGGAAATGCTTATTAGTGCAGCATGTGTTTAGCCAGTCAGTTCCCTGTTATGGCAGATCATCAAGGCAAATATTGCAGCTGAAGACTGAAAAGGGCAGGAAAGACATGGTGTCTGCTAATAACATATGCAGCCTGACAAGGCAAGGGAACACAGGGATAATCACATTTCACACTCTGAGGCATAATCTGTTTGCCTGCCAAGGCCAGAAGGGAGTTCTTCCTCATGCCACAAACGTTTCAATTTGTATTTTGCTCTTTCTTGCATTGGTGTGGTGCAGGATATAGAAGAGGGGAAGAGGATTTTCAGTCAGGTGCGTACAGCTTTTGCTCTGGTCTGAACAGCTGTAGGCACAAAACCCTCCCACCTCCAAGCACTGACTGCTCCTGGAGGTGCTCACAGAACAGAGAACACAGAACGCTGGTGCAGGGCTAGTTCTGGAAGAGAGTGCAGGCAGTGAGGGGCACACAGGGGTTTGGGCTCCATCTCAGGGCATGTTCTCTGACCCAGCCTGGGGCAGTATAAGTAGAGGAGGGGTAAGAGAAAGCCTGATGGTGAGGTTTCACTTGCCATCTCCCAGATGTGCTGGGATGGGCGCTCTGCTCTTGCTTTGAGGCACCTGCACAGCCCATCCATGTTGCGGGCTCAGCCACAGGTACCCCAGGATGCACCACTGTCTGCGAGCACCATTCCCCTCCTCAGTCCTCCCGCTTTAAACCGCTAGAAAAAACAAAGCAGCAGTAAAAGCTGGACATGCCTGAAAACAAAACACGGCGTCCTTGGGCGTCGGACAAGTGGCACACCCCCTCCCTGCTCTCCCAGGCACGCCAGAGAGGCAGTAAGCTGTGGCGGCCTCGGCTTGCGCTCGGCCTGGCCCTCCGGCCCTTGTCCTGCATTTCCTGTAAACAGGGAACACTTCCTCCCCAGAGATGACCTGGCAATGAACTAGCCAGGGCTGACGCTTGGCCGCGCCGCACCCAACGCCCCGCCATGCCAGAAGGTACAATGGGGCGGCTGATAATACATAATAGGTTATTAAAGGCAGCTCTGCCCTTTATAGACTCCTTTGAGCACATTATTTACATCGTATGTCGGCCACCACAGAGCTTTTACTTTCATTAAATCATTAGCTTCACAGGCACCCAGAACTCTTCTATACATCAGCACCAGCAGAGGTTTCCTGTAAGCCATCAGCACAGCTCTTCCTATGCTTCCCTTTTTCTTCTTTCCCTTGCTATAACACAGTCCTGTTGTTCTCCAGCACCCCACTGGTCCCCATCTCTGGTAACCCTTTGCTATGTTGAGTCCTTTCAGTGCTTGGAGACCTGAAGTGAGAGGGGCAAAATGAAGACCTGAGTGCGTGGCAGTGACAAAAGTCTCAGTTTTGTGCTGTGAAACTCTTCTTCCTTCCCAGACCATGCAGGCCATACATCTGCATCATGTTGAAACTTTCCATACTGCACATCTGTCAAGGGACAGAAGATAACAAGGAAAACATCTACCAATTATCAGGATGGGTTTCAAGTGATTTGCTGAGCAACTCCTAGTCACAGCACAAATGGCCTCTGACAATGAAAGCACTTGGCACTTTTGCCCTATTTTCCTCTATAAAATGACTGATCTTAGTGACAGTATGACTTTGGATACAGTGGTGTAAAACTGGGAGGATTTCACCCTGACTGTAGTGGAGTCACTTTATATTTATACTTGTGATCTTTGCGCAGAATAAGACCCTTTGATTTCACTCTGAACCCTCTGTAAGACTTACTCCTCTCATAAATCAGTGACAGAATAAGCCAGCCACCTAGAACAGCATTAATAAGGAGAAGGAAAAGATATCTCCTGTAAGAAGTTATCTTCAGCTAATCACTTGATAGTCATCTCAGTGCATGAGAAGTACACCTCTGTGGGAAGACCACTCTGGGAAGCAAAGCTGAAACCGTTCCCTTACTACAATTCTTTGTTATTGTCTCCAGCACGTTTCTTAACTTCTTTGTGCTTCAGCTGTCATTTGTGTAAAGGGGTTAATCCCAGAGCAATGTCATGTTTAAAATACAGGTAAGACTGAAGGCTTTGGACGCTGTAGATCCCTACCAGCGTCTAAAACCAGAACTGCTCTGTCCATCTCCTTTGGGGCACAGTTTTGCTCTTGTTCTTGTTGACTGCAAACTAAAAGGGATTTCACTATTAAGGTCCAGTCCTTAAGTCAAAGAGGGATGGGTACCCCCAGGATCATGCCCATGCTTGTTTAAGGCATGGATGTTTACATTCTTGTAGCCAAGCTGAGATACAGAAATCTACCTGGAACCATTTAACAGTCATGTTTGCTAGCGTTGCTGTTTTCTGCTGGGGGTGGGAGTTCTGGACTTAGAGGTTCTCAGTTGCTTTCAAGCAGCCAAGCTGGCATGATTTCTGCACAAAGGCACACACTGGAAAGCAATACCAACAATGGAAGATTTAGGCAGTGTTACTTGCCCAAGGAATTGCAATTATTTATAAAAAAATTACAGATAGACACTTCAGAAAAAGGTCTGCATACATCATCGTGTGGGAGTTTTGCAAATGGAGCTATGCAGAACAAGGCCAGGTTTGTAACACACAGCGGGCTCTCCTGGACATGCTCAGTATTGGTGGACTGGTTCTGCTGTCTTACAAGCATAATAAAGAGTTTTAAAGTTCTAAATATGTAAGAATCTGAGTCTTGATGGTTTTCGTGGCTGCACAAGGAGGTTATTGACAACACTGAGCTATACAGAACTCGAATATCTTTGCAAGTCCTGTTCCTTCGTGTCTTTAGGTTTGTACAATACAGCAGCTGCTCTGTACTTTTGCACCTGTAGTCCTGAAACTCAAGAGTACAGCGGGGACTACACTATTGACTCTAGAATCTAGCCTGGACTGAGATGTGATTAGGTGTCAATTAGGCAAATGTGATCATTACAGCAGGAAATGGATCTAATTTAATATAATCCTTTCAGAAAATCCAGCTTAGCATAATTCTTAAGTGATACTAGAAGTGAAAACTGAAAGGAGCATGCCAGCTTGGGAACGGTGTCAGTGAAATACAAAACTGAACTCGAATCAATCATCATTTGCTGCAGCCAGAATTTGTAGTGATTTATTTATTAATAGAAATCTGAATTCTTGGGCTTGATTCCAAAAGACGGCAGAAATTTGTATTCCTAAAGCCTTTTAGATAACAGGGAAAATGATACTTCCAAAGCAGGTAATGAGAGTTTTCAGTTTTTCTTTTCTTCCTTTTAAAAAAGCAGATTTTATTCTTAAATTAGGAGAAGTAGCAGTAACAGACCACTAATGCTTCACAAAGTTTGAATCTGCTACAATACTCAGACAATATATTAATTTCTTGCAAGTACGGTCTTGCTTAGAAGTGAAGTTACAAACACCTTGCATGATGAGTCCAAATAAGAGAATTATCTCTAAGCATCGTTATAGCAGTACTGATTTCAATTTCATTCGTGCCTAAGTAGAACAACAGTTGGTTATGCACATCGGGGAATAGGGGCAGAACATGGAATTTCAAAAGTGGTATTAGGAACAGTAACACACTCGTGATTCGTAATTGCCATTTCCAAAGCGGAAAAGGCATTTACAATGTATGGTTTTAAGGTATCCCTTTCAATGCAGTAGCAACATCCGTCTTTCAGATCCAGCAGTACAAGAGTGCCCAAGTGTGCAGTGTGAGTGCCTTCAGCAGCAGCTGGCAAGGGGATCTCACAGTGCTTTACATATTTCCGTCCCACAATCAAAGAATTAACCTTGCAGTAACTTGGCATAAACACTTCATTTGACATGTGCCTCAGGCTGAGAATGGTACTGAGGTTAGAGGGGAGTCAAGGAAGAGGTATAGGAATAGTGGATGGTGATAAAGTGTCAAACTGCATCCCAGGCTACCAACTCTGCAGACAAAGAACGAACAAACCTGTCGCTCCCATGTAGGGTTGCATGCCTGTATACGGGACTGGCTTCAACTTACGATAAATCAAAACAATAATTTGGTTGGACTCTCAGGCTTTCTGAGGCTTTATGAATGATTTTAAGGTTCCAAATTATTAACGGATCCCAAAAGTAAACTTTATGGGGAAAAATCTGTAATGAGGTGGATCTATAGGGTGAAGTTCAGGTGCTAATTTTAAACCCAAGAATTTTGATTTTGGGCAGGGCCCCAAAGTGATATTTAACATTTTCCGGACAAAATACTGTAAACCTATTAGCCTGTTCTTTTCAAATTCAAGCCCTAAGATCCACATTCTACATTTGCCTCAAAACAGCCAAGTCCACCAAAGTTGCTAGAGCAATGTGATACGGCAAAAAAAATACTATCTATTTTTATCTGGATGCTTGCTTGACATCACATTTTAATGGAAAGTGGAAAGAAAATTTTTCATGGTACTTAAATGGCAAGTAGATTGCAACAATGACACAGGTATACAAAACTTTCTTAGTTGAATCAGATGTTTAGCACTCCTGTCTCTTTATTGTTCAGCTCCAGAACTGGAATACTGACATAAAAAAAGTCCCAAAGCTTGAAACCTTAATGCTTATATGTTAAGAGGTATCAGGGAATCTCTTTAAGTGGTGGCTAGAACTTTCCTCTGCTGCATGTATTAAGGCAAGAAACAAGTCTAAATGCTGAGACGGACAGACAATTTGTGGCAGATTTCCTGACCTAGGAGTAAGAGGACTAACACATTCCTTATAAACTGTGAAGGAACAAGAAAAGATGAGGAATGAGCTCTGTTACGAAACAGCACCCCACGCAATAAGGATAGAGGAACAACCCTCGGAAGCATTTTAAATACAGCCTCCCTAATTCCTTAAGAGAGCTTGAGAGAGTTCCTCTGCACACCCCCACCAAAGGACCCTGTGCTTACACCTCACACACAGGCTAAACTAGCGCTGATTCTTGCCATAATTCTTCGAGTGGCACCTTCATTGACTTTGCTGATGTGGCAGAGAGCTGGGCAAACAGACCAGTGTGGAGCGTGCAGCCCAGCCTTCTGCTCTGGGGGCAAGCAGCAGCAGCCAGCAATATAAGTGGCATCAGAGCTGTCAGCCCAATGATGTGGCCAGAAGCCATGGCCCAGTTATGACAGCTTGAGGCAGGAACACAAAAGACAAGATCTGGCCCTCGTCAAGTGATTTTCTGTGGCTTAATCTTCCTTCTCTCTCTGTAATAGTGTTTTATGTGCAGGCAGGTTTAGGAATTGCTCCATGTTTATTAGTTCACTTTCCAGGGTACGAAACTCATTCTCTTTGTATGTGTATACTGCAGTCAGAGATCTGGCAATATAGCTGTAGTATGGAGAGTGAGGCTGTGCCACCATTACCATTTGACCAATAAAGCTAGTGTGCATGGCCTGGCTCCTCAATCTGAAACTCGCTCAGCACCAGAAAGGCAGATAGGTTTTGCCCGTTTAGCCATCTGAATGGGGTCAAACAAGCCCCTGGAACAATGCAGAGGAAGAGGACATGGACAAGGTCAAGGAGGAGGATGGGACTAGGTGGCAGTGGAATAGATCAGCTTAAATTGTTTTAACACCATAGTCTGGGCTTTAATGTGGGCTGCACAAGGCTGTGGGGCCATGGGGGGTACACACACACCAGTGTGTCCTGGTGTATGCACAGTCCTGCTTATCTCTGCAGTGTATTCTGCAACTCCTTTGTGCTGTTTACTTTTCAGAGATGACTGTGGACAGGAAGACCAGCGTATCATACAGTAGATCAGAAAGGAGACCAGTGCAAGGAAACGTCCATATAAGCCATGGAAAATGCAGTGAAGCTGCCTACTCTCTTTACAGATGTGAAAATATCCAGGTATGCACTGTTACCATCTTGTGTTGTGATTCTCTGCTGTGTCAAAGCATGGCTGTTAGTTCTCTCCCCACTCTGGGAATGAACGCACACCAGTAGAATAAAAGATGTGGTAACCTGAGTGATCCACACACTGCCAGGGGGTTGGGTACATGACTGACATGGGGAAATCACTGATATGCTCAACAACCTCTTTGCAGATAGGCGTTGCTTTACAAACTGTGGTGTTGAAGCCACTGGCAAAAAAGGTTGTGAAAGGTCAAGAGGTAACTCTATCCACTCTGAGAAGATCTTGTCTGGCCCTATACCATATGGTGTTGCATGATGTTTTGCAGCAGGTACACTGTTCTTTGCCCTAAACAATCTGTTTGCTTATCACTGAAATGAAAATCAGTATATTTAAGTAGGGAATGCTCCAAGACTTTCCAACAAATCTTCCCAACCTTCCCATGGTCCCATTCTCTGAAGGCCCTGGCCTGTCACACAGATTTCATGGTTCAAGTGATGTCTATGTGAAAATTCCTTAGATACCTTTTAAAATAGCATCCTGCTATAGTATTGCTTCTCTTTGTGCCCTGACGCTTTTTGGCTGAATTGTCATCCCATTCACCCAGCTTTTCATCTGAGACACTTACTTTTACACAGATTCTGAAAGTCAAACACTCCAAACTCCTTCACAGCTTAAAGCAGTGATGAAGAAGGTATTTTATCTGCTACAAGTAGAATGGAAAACTCTGATTACTGCAGAATCTGGACTGTTAGTTGAGTTTGTAAAGGACTTTACCAGGAGACAACTGTTGTTCTTTGCTGCAACACCTGAAGCTCAGAAATTTATTTTTGAGCCTCAGAAACCTGAAAATAAATTATTTCAGATGTTCTAGAAATGAAGCAGAACTGTGCCCAGTTTTCGTTCCCTTGAGACCAAAACCCATGGGTATTTCTTTCTCCCTATGGCTGGTGTTTTAGGTACTGGGTTGTGAGAAACCCAGAATCTAACTCCCAGTGCTGACTGATTCAAAGTGATCTGGGATGAAAACCAGACCCAGGAGAAGCAAAGACTCGGGTTTCTATATCTTAGGCTAGAGCATATAGGAGTTTCCCTTAATCTTTGTCAAATATATTGTTCACATGAATGCTTTTGTGAATTTTTCCCTTTTGGAAAATGTTTCAGCTTGCTCTATTTTCAGGTGCTAGCCTGAATTATCAAGCCAGTCAAATCATAAACAGCTGTTCAGATCCTCAGAGGTACAAATCAACAGACCATACCAATCTACCCCAAATAAGCATCTAGCACATTACTGTTTTCTCATCCAGATTCCACTTACATAGTCACTTTTCCAACTATGACACATTTACCAATGTTTTTCTGACTATGAGTTCTGGATCCAGTTAGAAAAGATGATACATTTCACAAAAAGAAATTGTCTGATGACATGGCACATATCATAGATCGGAGATCAGGGGTATGTTCCTGATTATTCTTTCTTTGTTTATTTTTGGCAGAGTAACCTAGTCACTAAAACTTGGAACCAGCATCTTTATGTTCTATTTTCATTTTATTGCCAGTTCATTATTCCATACTTTCCATGGAAAGTACTCACAGTAAGTTCAACATAATGAACACCATGCTGCCCTGCAGGGCTCTTACGATGGAAGGGGAGTTGTCATTTCCCTGTACTAGCAGGATCAGCTGCTTTATCAACACCATGCAGCCAGGTCTGGGAGCAAACCAGGGGAAAAATGCAGTAAAGCTAGGATCAGAAGGAAACCTGTCTAGATGACAGTAGTAATATTCCCTATTAAAAAAAAAAAAAAACAACAACAGAACAAAGTATTTTTGATTGGAGTGAGACTTAACAAACTCCTCTCTTACGGCTGTCAGCATTTACTCAAGCCATTGCCAGAGCCACAAAGGAATTTGTACAGATTATACAGCCTTTTTTGTTACTGACCAAAATGTCCTTCACTCTTGAGGACCATTTTCATAGATGGTCAGCCCTGGCCTAAATCTCTCCCACAGAGACTTTCTAAAGCAGTGGTAGTTTGTGCTAAACAAGTCTTAGCCTCATGCTAAGATCCCCAACATCATTTTGCTACTGGGAAAGAGCTGGGGGGTTTTAGACAGCAGATCCCTCGAAAAACGAGTTGAAAACTGAGCCACCTGTTGCTCATATGTTTGGTCGTGAGGTAGGAAAACACTGAAAAATGCAATCGTCTTTTTCCTGCATCATTGTAATCGTGCTGCTTAGTGCAGGTGCTGCAAGGTTCAGTGACCTCAGGCAGCGTGAGGGAGACTGTCCGGAATGCTTCTCTCCCCCTCACAAAGACCAGTCCTGAACAAAGCAGTGCCCAGACTCTTGGGTTTTAAAGTTCCTGAGCTCTTGCAAGCTGTGTGTGCATAAATACCTCCCTATCAGAAGGCCTAGAGGTTTGGCAGCTTTTCCTATCAGTTTTCAGAGAGATCTGGGGACGTACGAAAGGAACTGACACTACTAAGAAACCTCTTATCTTCATGGTTGTCCTTCCAACAGGGATTCCCTTTGGACTTGAAAGCACATATCGGATTTAAGACTCAACCAGCCTCCAGCCTTACCAGGGAAACAAATGGAGCTCCTGCAATTCTAAACTAACCAAGACCTTGTATCTGGCTTTTCTCTCCTGACATTTGCGGGAAACATCAAGTGAACTGAATTTTCTCACATTTCAGAGATTCACCCAGTTGTTAAAGCAGAATTTCCAGAAAGAGGGAAACACAGATAACTGCTAATATGTAGGGCTGAATGAAAGTGCTCAGTGGCTCTACTCTGTCTCCTAAAATGTCAGTTTCAGTTCCCAGATTAAAATTAGAGCTGGCTGCAGTTTTCAGTTTTGCATGGCTGAGGCTTTTTTAATTGAAAAATCAGGCTTTGCATGTTGAAAAATTGCATAGATTTGTTAAATTTGGCTGGGATTAACCTATTAATTCATTCTCTCCTCCTCCCCCAATAATTCTGGAAAACCAAAACCATCTTAATTCTGCAATTCAAAAGTATGTTTTAGTTCAGAACTTACTTCAGTATCTGTATCTTTTTTTTACTTCACTTGCAAATGAAACAATCAGAAAAAATGTTGGGAACTACAGAATTCCTTTATTTTGTAATTTTTTTTCTTGGACTTTTCAGTTAGGCACACATATTTTATTTCTCTTGCATCCACTGAAGCAATGCTTTTCCTTAGAAATGCAATCAAATGTCAAGATAAATTGTTTGTCCAGCACAGTTTAAAATAGGAATTTACATTTTTGTCATCTTACTGTCACTCTCACTGTGGCTCTTTACCCTGAGTGTATTCACTGTGATTTGTTTTTATTTCACTGCCATTGTCCAGATCTTTTAAACGTGACAATGTGAAAGCAGAAAGATCTGAGGTTCTCAGTTTTAGCTCACATATTCTCCTTACCTATTTAAGGTCCACAAGATTTTACTTCAAAGATGTATTGTACTGTATACAGTCCATTATTTCTGAAGGCACGCGCGCTAAGGAAGACACATTTCTGAGCTCCTGTAGCCTACTCTCAGAACTAAGAATGCCATCTGATACGTGAAATGTAAGAGGGTCAACAAGCCTCACTGTGAAACTTGCATCAGAAACACCCAACTAGCTCTTCTTGAATAGGTCCAGCTGCCTAGAGAGCCCATCAGGGAGATGTAGTGGGTTAATACCTGAGATTTTGGCCCAAATTTACTAAATGTACTCAAGACATAAGGACAAATTGCCAACAGACTGAAGAGGTATTTAATTTGAGACAGCTGAGAATGGCTTGACGGAGACTGCTGAAACACAGATCCAAGCAACTATCACTTGTCTCAGCTCATCAGAACCTAGTGGTATTTCCTTTGAGGAAAAGAATTCTGAGGCCATCCCTGCAATACTGATAAAGATGGTGTAGCGTGAGTCAGACAGACCACCAAAAGGTGTTCACTGATGATATGTCTAAATCTGTTTGCTCTAGGCCTTTGAAGGACAGCATCTAATTAACCCAGCCATTTACTCCAGTGAAAGGGTCCTTTTATAAGCTCTTTAAGAGGGGTCTTGGCAAAACAGACAGTGCCTCTTAAATATGTTCTTCCATCCATTAACTCTAATTGGTCGATTAAGATAAAATTAATTGTTGTATGCCCCTGAACAGCAAATCTTTAAGGCAGTTTTTACATTAACCCCCCTTGGGTCCTGTAAAAGAGTAATTCTTGTTGGATAATTAAAAAGGCGCTGTACAATATAAGTAACTTTGCTGGGTGGCATAACAAACCATAAACTACTAGATTAGATTTACATTAAAAATGCAATAGCATTCTGTTGTTTTTGTTACAAATCTAATCTAGAGATATACCCCATATCATTGAGCAGTGGATTCTGGAAAGGCTGCAGAATTGTAATGTGCAATCTCTCATTTGATAAATCTTCCCAGTAACGCTCGGGGTGGGGGTGGGAGATGAGAACGGCGTGAATAAAACACTCATTGACAGCAAAAGACCTGACCATTTCAAACCGGCTGCATCTTGCCAATCTGAAGTCTCATCACTCCGTCTGCAGTACATGCTTTTTTCTGTGTGGTGCTAGGAATGCTTAAATCACACCAATATCACCTCTGTGCCCCATAAACATCACCCAGCGCAAATCTGCAATACACAGCAGACTCTCTCCTCTTGCGTAACACCACTGAACTGTAT
Organism: Charadrius vociferus; assembly: GCF_000708025.1. Classification (NCBI taxonomy): domain Eukaryota; kingdom Metazoa; phylum Chordata; class Aves; order Charadriiformes; family Charadriidae; genus Charadrius; species Charadrius vociferus. The sequence continues at coordinate 3,891,261 of NW_009647846.1, forward strand.
TTCTGGTTCATATAATGGAAACAGGGAAGACAAAGAAGTCTACCCTCAGGACATGAAAATGGCTATGTGTACACATTCCTCCTTCTCTGTACTGCAATTTGATCAGAAAAGTAGCCATCAGAATAGAGTCCGGCTGCTAATAAAACCAACATCTGCTGAGCACTTGGGACCATTTCCTGGGAGGTGTTTGGGACTGTGATTCCTCACAAATAAAGCCAGGGATGGGTCCAGCATGTCGTGACTGAGCAGTGACAGCCGTCTGAGGCTATGCTGGGAAGTGTCTGCTGTGTGTGCGTGACGGTCAGGTGCAATGCAAAGCTGTGCTGGGGGAGCACACTGCCTTCCTGACTATCTATACTGTGCCCCCACACCTGCATCCCTAGCATGGACCAGGACAAATAGCTCCATGGATATGAGGAAACAGGAGAGCAGTCATGGAGCTGCTGTAAGATTGATACCTAAATCTGGACAATGTATTGAAATCTCTCCTTCTTCAGTATCAATATGACCTTACCGATACTGTCCAGAGACACTTCTCAAAGGTGCTTGTTTGAAAAGCTCCGTCATCAAAGAGCATTTAATAGCTGTCTTTCTGTCCTGGCTGTCATGGAAAGACAATTCCCCATCCCTCTAATGCCTTACAATGTGAAGTGCAGCATGCCTTCTGCCCAGACCTGAGCGGCAAGGGGTTATCTCCTGCAGACTGCTCCCTGTTTCTGAGCAGCTGGAAGTCCTGCATTAACCGCTATCACCTTCTAACTCCCGGTGGCAATTCAGACAATACTAAAGTAAACAGAAATAAAGACATGACTCATGTCAGAGCTGGCTGTGGCTATTGTCAAGAATTTCAATAGGCTTCGCACAAACTGAAGTCAGGTTATAATAAGTACTGGGATCCCGTGCTCTGCAATGAACTTATAAAACTTTCTTTCAGGTTTAAGCTGCAAAGTGCAACAACTAATGAAAGCTGCCGAGATTTTATTTTCAATCCTGTTCACCAGATCGCAAGTGAAAATGCCTCTTTCCCTTGTCTCTAGGCTTAATCCTTGATCCTCCTTCCCTCTGTTACAGCACTTTCATAGGACTGACTCTATCTACAAGATGCAGAGTGCAGCCCATGTTCCACATTGAGATAAAGAAAAGCTATGTGTAGATTTATGTAAGTTTTTAAAAATAATTTATGTTTCTTTAAAAATCTTTTCACAATGCTTATGATCACCATATTTCTCCTCGGCTTAATAACTGTCAGCAGAATTCCATACAATAGGCCCATACAGGTCTTTAAGGGACTTGAGCCCCATTAGTACACCACTTACGTGCTCCATAATTAACATTATCACCAGCCCTGGGATGTGCTTGACCTATAAAAAGGAAAATATCTCTCTTGTAAAACTTCTCTTCAATGCTATGGGTGCATGCTAGCTTAGTGTAGGCACAGAGCAGGGATTTATGGGGCAGAGAACTAGGAACTGAGTGGAATCGGCAGCTAGGATTTGTTTCTCTGAGAAAGCAAAAAGAAGAAAGGATGGAAACATCCTTCCCAAAACAGCTGCCTGAAATCTAGGCTGAATCTGTAGCTCAGGGCTTAACTTTCCTCCCAAGTCCAGATGCCTCAAGAGCCTGCTTTGCCTATGTTTGTCTCCAGGTCTAGTCTAGAGTTAACTTGCTTCTACTCCAAATGCAGGGCAAAATAGCATGAAGTAATGTCAGCAGTATTGCTACTATTGTATACAGCAGTAAGCAAAAAGACAGTTTCAACAGTGTTGAAAATGGGGATCTTTTTTGGGTATCCTCTGACAGCCATGCCTGTACCGAGCAGCTCTAGCTGGGACAAGCAGAAAAAACAAAGCATGAGTTGATTTTATTTTCTTGACAAAATTGTCCTTGAGTTTTACCCTAAACAGGAAACTATAACTATGGCTGTTCTTTGAGATATAGTATTGATATGGGCAGCATATGGGCAAGCATATTACAGAGCAAAACCTGCTCTTCAGCTAACATAGCATGTGATTTTCTTCTGCCTCTATCTTCTAGAAAACGTCAGAAATATTTGGAAATTTGGTGCTGCTTCTTCTTTCACAAGTCTTCCATGTGTATGAGTCTCTTCTGTTTCTGTCTTTAGAATTCTTCCCCCTCATTTGCTATTTGTTGAGGCAGAAACAACCACAGCCTCATGGTTTCCTTGGGGCCACAGTGCAGCTGAATTAATTATCAGTGGAAGGGGCAGGTTCTATCTGTATTAAAAGCAATCACATGCTTTTGCTGTACCTATTGCTGCTGCTGCATTTATCCAAGGAGTGAAAGGCTTCAAGAGTTTTGAGTGGCCATTCTCTGTGCTCATCTGATGCAATACCACAGCTGTGTTTCTTAGAGCTGGTCAAAGTGGTGACATTGCTGTTAGGATTCTCCTGCCAGCTGCATACCAGTACACTTCAAATGCTAAACGACTGCAGTACCTGCTTGTGCTACTTGTTCAGACTTTACCAAGGAGCCCTAATCCTTTTCTGATCAGCAATTATGTTCTTTGCCAAAGTGGTGATTCCTGCTTGGACCTACTCTTCCTACTCCTTTGCTTTCACAGAGGGCCTTTGCACTGTACCACTGCTGCAGGAATCAGGCATCAGGGGAGAAACAAGTCCTACACAGACAATAATATAAGGGATCAGTAAACGCACAA
>NW_009647846.1:3893982-3896909 GCF_000708025.1 Charadrius vociferus
GATGTGCAACTACAATTACTGTCTTGGAAAGGCATTTTGTTCCCTTTCCCCAGTGATCTTCCCAAAAACTTGGTTGTGTGCTGGGATCGGCAGTGTTAATGTCCCCAGAATAGCAGGGAAAACACAACTTGCAACAAGAATTACTTGGGAAAGCAGCATGGTCAGCTGCAGAGGGCACATCTACCTGCTTTCTCCCTGAAGGTGAGAAGTTTTAACCTCTCGCTGTTGAGGTTATATGAGTGACACTGATTCACAATTATAGCAAAAGATATATAATGTTCCTGTATATTTCATAGAATCATAGAATGGTTTGTGTTGTCCATGGGCAGGGACACCTCCCACCAGCCCAGGTTGCTCCAACCCCCATCCAACCTGGCCTTGAACACCTCCAGGGATGGGGCAGCCACAGCTTCTCTGAGCAACCTGCTCAGAGGGCTCACCACCCTCACAAGAACTTCTTCCTGATACCTAATCTAAATCTCCCCTCTTTCAGTGCAAAACCATTGCCTATTAACTCTTGCCCTATCACTACATGCCCTTGTAAAAAGTCCCTCCCCAGCTTTCCTGGAGCCCCTTTAGGTGCTGGAAGGGGCTCTGAGGTCTCCCTGGAGCCTTCTCTTCTCCAGGCTGAACAACCCCAGCTCTCTCAGCCTGTCCTCACAGCAGAAGGGCTCCAGCCCTCACAGCATCTCCGCGGCCTCCTCTGGACCCACCCCAAAAAGGCCATGTCCTTCTGCTGTTGGGGGCTCAAGAGCTGGAGGCAGCACTGCAGGGGGGTCTCCCCAGAGTGCAGCAGAGAGGCAGAATCCCCTCCCTCGCCCTGCTGGCCACACTGCTGGGGATGCAGCCCAGGATGTGGTTTGCTTTCTGGACTGTCAGCTCACATTGCTGGCTCATGGTGAGCTTCCCATCAACCAACACCCCCACGTCCTTCTCCTCAGGGCCGCTGTCAATCCATTCTCTGCCCAGTCTGTATTTGTGCTTGAGATTGCCTGACCCAGATTCAGGACCTTGCGCTTATCCTGGTTGAACTTCATGAGTTTCGCACAGGCCGACCTCTCCAGCCTGTCCACGTCCCTCTGGATGGCATTCCTTCCCTCCAGCGTGTCGACTGCACCACACAGCTTGGCGCTGTTAGCAAACTTGCTGAGGGTGCACTCAATCCCAGTGTCCATGTTGCCAACATATTTGTTTTACTATTTCAAATATGACAACACTGATTGTCCTTTCTTAGTCATTGCTATTTTGTTCTGTGAACTATTTATACTGAAGCTTCCATTACATAATTATCTCTAGACTTTCATCTTATCATTCATATGCTGTGCTGAGATACCACACTGTGACTCTAAGAGTTGGTGATTTAATCTTATGTAGCATATAACATATGTGCTTCTCATTTGAATGAGCAGAGAGAGCCAGGAATATAACATCCTGATTTTATTGGTTAAAAACATGTGCTGTGCTGGAGAAAATTCACTCTAATGGTTTAAATTTCATCTTAAGCTTAAGGACATGAGAAGGTCTGAGTAGCGTGTTATTCAGACCATTTTTAGGCAGAGAATTCATGTTCTAAGATGTTTATTATGCTCAGCTTTTGTTTGGTGTATGTTACAGAAGGGTAGGGAACAGGCCATCATACAGACTGTCCCTGGCTGCAGTCTTGGAGCTAATCAGTGACTGGTGACCTGCAGGGAGCAGAGAGGATATAATCACTTGTAATTTGATAGAACATAAGTTGATGACTCCAGTGGTGAGGCAAGGGGACAGCTCATTGGAGGGGGGAAGTAACTGCTCATCCATTTTCTCCTTTTAAAGGAGCAGGATTTGCATTCTATATGGCCCATCAACTATAAGCAGTGGTTCTATTGCTGTCTAACTATAATATGATTTTGGTATAGATTTTGGAATTGGTCTGCGCTGATGTAGTCCTTGTGGTCTTGCACGTAGACCTGGCAGAAGCCCAGACTGACTATGGCTATGCACAAAGAGGATTGCTTACAAAGCTTTTAACATACCTGCTTACCTATGAAGCATCCTCACTAACACTTCAGATGCTAACACTGTTGTATCAGTCCCTCAACACCCGTGTGCTCCTGCTTCAGTCTGGCCAAATTAAAGGAAAGGCATCACTTGCTTGACACACTTAAATCATGTTTTTTTCCTGACTTTCTGCTAAAGACAATTTTTTCTCCATCTTCTTCTTGAAGAAGCACATCCCTTGGGAATAAAACACGTTTACAGAGAATTGGATACTGAAGAGCTGATCAGCTTTCTTGATTGTACTAAAGATGAGAAGCATCAGATAGGTGCCGTATGTCTTGAAAAGCAGTGGGAAGTTGGAGCCTTGGGAGTGATTTACAGGCAGGAGACTGTAATTCCAGAGATTTATTAGGAATTACCATGAGCCTTGGTGCAATTGCACAGAGCACTGGAATACCCACACTGGTACCCAAGAATTCACTTCAGAGTCAAAGTCTGAACATGTCCTGCTGTTGGTAAAGCACAATAATCAGACTAAGGTTCTTCTAGTATGTGTCAATGATCATTTTATGTAGAAGGATATAGGAATGTACAGTTAACAGCAACATGGGCTTTGGGCTCATTTCTTATGAATATTCAACATCACAGTGGGATTAGCTGTGGAACTGCAGGTATACTCCTTTTATTCCTCTCCTCTCCCTATCTTCTTACCTCTCTGGATTTTGAGCATCTTAGCAGACAGAAGGATTGAGACTTAGCAAACCTGGTAAATCCAAATTACGGACTCTAAGTTGAAAGCTAAAAAGGGGAAATGAAATTCTGAAAACACCCAACCCATGCCATCTTCCTGACCTTATCTAAACCCTGATAAAAGACTCTCTCCATCTCTCCTAAAAGCACTGGAAGTGATACTGTGGTAGATGATGAAATGAGTGTTGGAGGTAACT
>NW_009647846.1:3896963-3900339 GCF_000708025.1 Charadrius vociferus
CTCTTTCCCATTGCCTTGATGTTATCACATTCCTATATGCATGGTTGATGCTCTGAAAGTCAAGCTGGGTTAGTGAAGATATTCTTTAAGACATGTGCCAGAATGCTTTAATGCTAACTGAAAGTTTAGCCAGTAACTCTGGTGAAATTGCTCTGACTTGTAGCTGTTGAGGGTCAAGGCAATGCTATACGTTACAGTGTACTGTCCCAGAGATGGGGCACAGCTGTCTTTTGCTTTCAGCCTGAACAACTGGTTTGTGTCGCTTTGCACTTTGTAGTGCAACAGTTCAGAAAAAAGGAGCTAGGAAGTGACTTTTCAAAAGCAAACAAAAATTTAGTCTGATTCAGGCTATGTGGAAAGATCAGGGGAATTTTGCCCAATTCTTATTCCACTTAGGTCCCATTATTTCTACACTGTACATAAGGCTAATGATGACCTATGTTGTCATACACCCAAATCAGAATTTAATTATTAATAACAGATAGCTAAATTTTGGGGATACACAATAACTGCTCCTCAGGGGGCAATATTCCCAGTTCCATTCTGGCAATGGCAATTCCAAGTTAAGATATATTTCTAGAACACTTCCGTTATTTGACTTTTTCTATAAATGTGATTGCTTCTAATTAGAAATTATTGGTTTAAATCTACTCCACATGGTCTTTCCTTTTAAGCAGGAAAATTAAACAGTGAATCTTCTCACCTGTCAATTTCTGTAAGCCCCCCTCCCATGCTGCTTTTCCCCAACCACACACAGTAGTGGAGGTTCCTGGATTATTATAATCTTTTACAGCACTCTCACATTCTCTTTGCTGAAATGTAATAAAAGAGTTGTACTTGGCCATTCATCAAAAACATAGCAATTCCATAAGGTATCAGCAGATGCTAAATACCAGTGCTCTTCAGGTGAATGCACCAAAGAGTAGTTCATAGACTCAACTCTCAGGTATTGCAAGGGTTTAATCCAACACACTTGTACTCTCAAATGGTTGAAATAAGCCCCAGGATATGAGCAGGCTAGAGTTCAGAGTAATTTTTATCCCTGTGTAGTTGTGGTAGAAATGTGTTTAACAGGTATTCATATTAGAAAGCTTAAATCCATTGAGAGATATTTTAGGCAGAACTGCTTTAGCAGGAAATAAAACATCCATGTCCATACATCATGTATGCATGTGTAAATAGGTTCATGTACATGTACTTGCACAATTTGCTTTGCTTTATGATTAGACCCTACACTGTTTCTCCAAGTATATTATGCCATTATATGTGTATTACCCATTTACATTTCATCAAAGCTTTTCAGGCATGTCTTTGTCCAAAACATCCTGACGAATATAGCAAATAATAGCTATCTCAGCAGCAATGTATGTATGTTGCTCTCTGCCTGATGCTCTTCCCCTCCACCCCGGTTATCTTGATAAAGGGGTTGTTCAGGATCCTAGCCTTCATTTCTCCCCCAACAGCAAAAACTGCATGCACAACAAGCAGCAGACTGAAAAATTATGTTCACGCCTTGACCTTGAAACTTCCTGAACCAGTTTGGATTGGCTCTCCCCTTGAAACAACAGGGTTCCACAGGAAGTTCATAAATGGGCCCAAGTCACAGCAATTGACGTAGTTTCAGTATTTTTAACTTGGTTCTTCAAGAACTACCTAAAATGGGCGGCGTTTCATGGACACAAAGAGCTGGCCAGCTTTTCCAAGAGCAAACCGCTGAAAGCAGTGTGACTAATGGGCTGTCGGGCCCGGCTAATGCAGCTTGTGCTGAGCCCTGCTCGGAGGACGCAGCTGTGCGCATTGTGAAGCTGCGCTGTACTCCACCATGTCCCAGTGTCAGCACCACTGGGGCCCCAACACTGCAGGCAGCCAACATCTCTGAAGAGCTAAACCACAAGCCTGAGTCCCAGACCCCTCAGCTTCAGGCACGTTTGGATCCACAGCTTAAGCACTGCTGCAATCTCTTTCCCCAGGTCGTACTCACCACCCCCACCTCCGCCAATTCTTGCCTCTCTCAGAAAGACAAAGCACTGTACATCATTCTTGTCTTAGAAATGGTTGGCAAGACTCATTCAGAGGTGTTAAAGAAAAGTTCTTTTACTCCCCAAGTCTGAAATATCAAAAAAGGGATGTGTGAAAAGCCCACCGTTTGTTCCATTCATACTGACAGGGGAGAGGACCAGAAAAAATAAATGTTGCAAAGAAACAGGAGTATTATACCTTTAGAAGGAGAATGATGGATGAAAGTGGACATGAAAACCTTGCTTTTAGGATGTTTATCTTTTTCACACAGCTCTAACAAAATGCAGCTGCATTAAAGGCATTCCTTTTCATTCATTTGCTTCGCACCTTGTTTTCTCATTTATCTGTTTAACATGAACCTAATGGAAAACACTCTTCTTATTTACATCTCTGCACTCCACTGATTGTATGCTAAAATCTGACAACAGATTCAAATTCAAAGGTCTTGAGTGCACTGCTCCTATGTCACTATGAAAAGGACATTTTCTTGTTTGCAAATAATCTAATGGAATGGGAGGAAAGATTGTTATTAATGTTAGCAATGCATATGATTTCAGATGGAGCTATTTAATTAATTTATAGATCAGCAGCTCTGTCAAAGGGCTGTAATGATAAGCTTTACAGCAACTTTGAAAATTAATGGTCTAGCCTGATTAGTTCATGATTTGGGATTTTCTGGTCTATACTTAACTGATGTACTTTGAAGGATAAATTTTATATATATATTGTCGCTTTGAGAAATTGGCAGGAATGAAAAAACTAAGCAGGACCCCTTCTAGCAAATAGGCTCTCTTTTCATTCAGTCAAGAAGTCAGAAATCTCTCTTACTGAAGAACAAAGCAAGCTCTCCTGCCCCCCCCCCCCCCGAGCCAGCAAAATTAGATCCACTGGATAAACCAAATATTTTTAAATGTCCTTTGGTTTGTATCTGTAAACTGTAGGATCCAGACCCACTGGACTTGCTAGTATGCATTTACAACGTAAAGAGTTAATTTGGTGTCTTTTTTTTTTTCACTGACAAAGGTTTATCTTGTATTCTTCCAACCTTTCTTGTAAGCATTTCCTGAGAGGGGGTATAAGCCAAGGAAGATGAAGGAGCTGCCTACAATACTTAGCAGGGGAGGCCTTGCCTGTTTGGCCAAGGCTAGCAGGTCTTACACAATAATTTATTACAGTACCTTTCTGTTTCCTGGTCTGTGGTTTGCTGCTTGTTCTCAAAGCCAGTGAAGCTGCTCATATCCACATAGCCGTCATTCTCATTAGCAGCAGATAATGCCCTGCTGGGATCTTCAAAAAACTCAGTAAAAGTTCCTGCTCTGGTGGATCTTCGAGGAGGAATTTGTATGTTTTCATAGTC
>NW_009647846.1:3900547-3913791 GCF_000708025.1 Charadrius vociferus
GCTGAAGGACTTGGGCGTTCCTTTTCTTTTACCATCCTTATAGAAAAGAACAGCTGAGGGAGACTCAGATGCACGAAGCTTCCCCACATGTGATTTTAGTTGAGGTGAGCTACTTAGGCTCCTCCTGTCCAGCTCCATCAGCCTGGGAGGCCCATGGTAGCTAGACTCTGATGAGGACCTTGAAGAGGAAACATTAACATCTACATGGACTTTGCTTTCAGTTTTCTTCTTGAATTTTAGAGTGAGGAACCTCTTAAAGGAAGATTTCTTTTTCTTGGAATACTTATCAGGTGAGTCATTCTCTATCAAAAGTGAAGGGGAACTTTTAGTGATTGGCTTTTTGGTGATGTAGGCAAGTTCAAAAGGAGGTGGTATATCAACAACTGAGGATGGAGTAGATACACCACATGATGAAAGATGGTTTCTCTGAGAAAAACTACCTGAGGAACCATTGACACAAGGCAAAGACAAGTTGTCTTCTGTCCTTTTCATTCTACCATCATCCAGTACACAGCCATCACTTTCTCTGTAAACAGAGACAGGTATCTCTCTCCCTTCAACAGAGTAAGATCGAGGATATAAAATGAAACATCTTGACTTGGTTGGTAATGTCCTGTTGGCTTCCATTGGTTTTCCTTCCACTGAAAATAAATTATTGCTTAAATCTTCTGTCCCAGAGCCATTGCGGGAAGATGGCAAATCATTTTCAGGTCCAGTTTCTTCTGGAACTGTTTCTGGGACATAGCCCGGCATTTTCCCAGAGAGCGACCGTGTTCTAGTGACAATGCTTTTACGATCAATGGGCAGCAAGTTGTTTTCACCATCCATTCCTAATTCATCCATTTTACTGTGATCAGCTCCTAAATCAGTCTGCCCATCATAAGCAATTTCATTTTCTGCGGGAAGCACATAAGGGTCATCTAGGGAATCACTGCTAGTTTCTCTTTCTTCTGATTCTTCAGGCACAATGACCACTTCAGGGACTGCTAGATCTTCATGCAAGAAACGCTTGACCCCACATTCTAAGTTCATTTTGCCATGCTTACAGACTTCTAACTCTTCCTCAAGTGGGACCTGTTGAGGTGGATTTGGGACACTTCTGGTGAAGCCGTTTGCTTCCACCTCATTGTCTTCAAGTTGCAGCGCATCTGACTTAGAGGTTTCCACAATGCTTTCCCTTTGCTCTTCAACAGTCACATTTTCCGGCTCTGGCTCCATCCCCAGATTAATAGGTAGACTATCAGAAATCACACAATCTTCATCCAGAGAGGTCCTTTCTGTTTGAAGACTCTCATCTGAATGTTCCATGGGTATTTCCTCACCACATTCATTCTCACAAGGAGTAATTTGACAGCCATCAACCATATTCTCTGCATTCACAGTTTCTTCTTCCCTTTTCCCAAACTCTTTGCTTGTTTCACAGGCTACCTCTGATGTCTTCGCCTCACCTCTTCTCTCAGTGATCTGGCAGCCATCACTGGCATTTCCTGTGTTTGTACTATTGTGCTCATCTGGGTCTGCTTCCTCCTTTTCAGCTGCTGCTTGATGGGTGGACTCTCCTAAACCATTTTCAGCATTGGGTTCATCTTCATGCAGTTCTAAGTCAGGAGTTGTTTCTTCATGGGCTTCATCGGGCAGCATGTCAGGGCCTGCACAGTCATTATTTTCTAACTCCCTTTCCATATTCAAATCAAGCTCTGCATGCGCACTGTGGTCACCATCATGTGCCAGACACCCATCTCCCGTTTCTAAAATCTCAGGCAGTTCCTCCTCCTCCTGCCCTGCCTTCTCACTACCTGGGACTGATTCATCTCCGGGTAGTGGCATTACAATGGTATCTTTACAGTTATCACCCACTAGTTCCTCATCTCTATCCAAAATGTTATCACTGTCAGTCTTACAATCACTATTGTCCTTAACCAGGTCCAGGTTGTAAGAAGTTTCCTCCTTGTTTTTGGTTTCACTACAATCACCTACAACATCCTCATCTTCATCTACAATCTTGGAAGCATCATCATCCCCATCAGGGGCATCTGAGGACTCCTCACAAAGTGCTTTGGACTGGTCACAGTCTCTGGTTGACTCTTGAGAATCTGGTTCCATTGGTTCAGCAATTTCTGAAGAGTTACAGTGCTCATCTTCAGTGACTTCTCGATTGCCGATATCCTCATCACTAGCAATGTTATCCTTTTCCTTCTCTACCTCTCCTGGAGTTTCCAAGACTTCATTTTCCACAGAGGAATCATGCTCATGTTCCAAGTCATTACAGTCTTTGCTGGTCAGCTGAGCTTCAGGAACTACAATGTATTCATTATCTGCCTCAGATTCTGGGCAATCTGCATTGCATTGGTTTCCTTCATACAGCTCTCCATCAAGATATACCAGTTTCCCATTTGAGCATTTATTTAAGTTATTGTTGGAATAAACACCGGATTTGCCCTCAGTGTCAGCTGAGAATTTTGGCTTGGGAGCAATAGGTGGTTTGGGACCCCTAGGCATAGAGTTCGGGTTATGAAGAATATCAGCCCTTGGCAGTGAAGGAGAAAATTTGGAGACAGCTACTGGAGAAAGATGACCAATAATCTTTGGTTTCGGTGCTAGTGGTGGCTTTGTGATTTCTGGAGAAAAGAGAGAAAAGCCATGTTAGTCATCTCGGTTTCTTATTAAAGCCAGAATTTACACAGAAATTTTATGTAGACTTTACAGTAGACTTTATCTTATACCAGTGACTTCTAATGCAGAAGGAGTCCAGCCAATAAAAGGCTCAGCTCTGAAAAGAGAACTGAAGGAGCAAAGCATATGCACTGTGCTTCGAAGTGGCACTGTAACTGCTCCAGGGAACATGGTTTAAGGTCAAAACTGAACTGAACTGAACTAGATGCAGCCCTAGCACACTTGGGGAGAGAAAGATCTACAGCTGCAGAGCCAAGGGTACGTCATACACAGATACTCACAGATGGGTAACACCTCCCGCACTCAGAAGTACTAACAACATTAGAGACCTTTTGATTCTGCCCCAGAAATCTGTTTGCCCTAAGATTAAGTATGAACACTTTGATTCAGTGACGCTGAAGTGTTTCACTGCAATGAAAGAAACACCTTTCAGCCATAGTAGCTGCTCTTATAACACAGTACAGACACTTTGTAGCAATGATTTTAATTTCAATATGTAGTTTGCAGAATTTCAGCATTGAACAAAATTAGTTCTACCAACAGATCAAGGTTTAACTCAACCCAGCGAAACTGAAGTGGTGCCCAGACAGAGTCTTCCCATCTGCCATTACCATGGCAACAAAATATGGAGTTACATTTTGTTTGTCAAACAACATAATCATGAGGGATAAAACGGTTTGCTAAAAGTTTGGCTAATACTTTACATTGACTATGCAGCTGAGCTATAATGCGTTGAATGAAATACTTCAACCCAAAACATGAAGAGAGTTACTGGTTTAAACTTAAGTTCAGTTTTCAGTGTACAGCTTCTTCAGTCCTTTCTTTAGTCAAAAGATCCTCCATCCTCCTGTAAATCCCAGGACCCCTTGCAGGTTCTCTGAACATCAAAATATACTTTAAAAAGTGAATTATCTTGCAAAATAAGGCCAGCCAGGGTCTCTAAACTATTTCTAGTGGAAGTGCTGATACACATGTAGAGGAATTCAAGCAGATTGACAATAAGCTAGATGAATTAAGTCGTATATGGCTATTTTACTCACAGTACAGTTTACATGCCACAGCCATTTCCAGCTGCCTTGGTCCTGAAATTAATATTCTTCAAATGACTGAATGAAATGCTGAAAGGCTGCATAAATAGGCAACAATAGGGATCCTCCCTCATGAGATTTTAGATGAGATGAAATATGAGGTGTGAAGAAGCCAGAACAGCAAACGGTTACAGATGGTAATAAGTAGAGAAGGATTTTGCTCTTACTAATGTTTCCTAGCCATCAATAGGTAATTACATGGTTAATCAATCAGAAATCTCTAATTCTTTTTATAATTTTAATTAACACATTTTAGTGGAAAAGGGGGAGCTCTCCATTGTAAGGAAAAGCATTTCACCATGAGAGAGACAGGAACAATTCTTTGTGCAAAATCTTCATGCCCTACACACAGGAAATAAGGGAACAGCATCTCAAGAGACACCATTTAAGATATGGTTCCTACGTGAAATCCCTATCCTAAACCATGGTATGAGTTTCAGGAAGTGTAGCTACTGTGCTGTTATATTTTGAGTATTTTGGAACGCAGACTTTTGACATCTGGAAGTGAAGACAATTAAAATTCAGCTGTGCACCATACTGAGAATAAAGTAATACTGAATGCAAACTGCTTAAAAATTATTCTCTGATTGTTCTGATATTTGGTATCATGGTACTTTTCTTATTGTTATCTTAATCCAACTGGAGTAATTTGACTGGCGCATTTGTTTGGTTAGACTCTCTAAGGTATAAGAGGCTGTTTCTTCTGATCTTCTTAACCTTGCTGAAATTTCTTCCAATATTCATAAAGATGCTGATGGTTTGGCAATCTGATGTAGTCAGAAAACAGTCTTTCTAGAATTATGAGACACCAGAGAGATTTCACCTAAGTTAAAAACTGAATTAGTGGTCTCGGCTCAGCCCAGGAGTGAAAAGTCTGTTCTGATCAGGCACCTTATCGCATATATTGATTAAGAATTATTCTCTATGTGGGGTTTTATCTGATCCAGCTTCACGTGTGGGAGGCTTAAAACAACTTGTGGAAAAGGAGGGAGAGAGAACTGCATATTCGCCAGTCTCCAGTACTGTAGTGTGTACTCCTGTTTCTCAGTATCCACTGCTGCTTTGAGCTGCAGGGCATCTGTCTAATTATTGAAAGCACAGAATGGGTAGCTAATCTTTCCCTCCAGATTATTTCGGAAACGTTATGTGCCAAACACTTCACCATCACTGAAGTACCATTGCTTCTGTTGCAGCCAGCAGCAAGTCTGCAGCAGCTGAAGGCAGCAGAGTGCTGAAAACTGTTGCCTGTTAAAAACCGGGAGGGAACAGAAGTGGGTCAAGGATCTTGTAAGCCTGGCTCTCCAGCAAGATATGGATTTTTAAATCAGTTATTGCAATGACTGAACATCCTAAACTAACTTTCTTGCAGTAAAATGCATGAATTTTTTATTGGCTAAAATAGATTTCTTACCCCTTTCCCCCCAGAAATCAGCAATGGACCCCTTACCACCATAATAAGAAATTTTTAGGACTAACCCCAAGGAAGAAACATCACGTTGGAGGTATTATACCACTTCCTGCAGTGTCTGGCTTTTCCTAGGAATGTCTATCCAAGACTAGGACACAAATATACCTACTCTATTCCTGGGATGTGACAAGGCTTGAGCACAGTCCCTGCATTCTCATCCTTGTTCTTATCAGATGGAGTGTCTGTACTGAAACACTGAGTAGTGAGAAAAAGACTGGACTGTAAAGACTGCCAGTATCTCCCAAGCTTGTCTTATAAACAAATTTTAAATAAAAATAACGTAATGATCTCATTTCCTTTATGTAAAATAACCATGCAGACATCCACTTTAAAAAAAATAATAGCTTAAACACAGATGCCCACTTTCCCTCCGGTGATAATTTTCTACAGCAAAAGGAATCAATTAATCTTGAGTTTTTCCTTCTGCTACCTTCAGTGACATTGCTATTGGAAGAGAACTTACGGTAATGGACCCTGTTCACGGTATGGCAGTAATAGGCATTGTGATGCCCTACTCTTACCCACTTGTGCCAGCTACTGGCCACTAGTGATTCCTTTCATAGTTCTTTCCTAACTGTTCTGTGTGTTGATCTTGCCTTTCACCAGGCTCCTTAAACAATTTTCCTTTTTTTCCTTTAGGTGGGGGAGGTGGCAGGAGGAGTAAAAGAGTTTGTTTAAAGAATGACCCAAACAATTACTGAAAAGAAAGCACCACTGTTTGCCTTTTATCAGGACTATTTCATTCTGCTTCAATTTCTGCTTCCTTTGCTGTCTGAGCCACTTGAAAGGTTCTGGCTGTAACTTCTAAACAGACACAAAATAACATTGCACCATAAGGAATGTGTATGTTCACAAATTGTGCATGTTTATTTTAGGATGTGTTTTATGTTGGAGGGAGACACACCCACCTGGTGCTTAAAAGGAAACTCTTGGGGAATAGGAATTTCTTTAGCCTGCTCCTCCCCTTATTGTTCAATGCTTCCTTGTACTGACAAGGACCGCTTCCTCTCCTTACCCACCTTCCTTCAGGCAAACCTGCATTTCAGCAGGGTTTCATTCCTGCCAGGGTCCATATGAAATGACATTACTCTCCTCCCCTCCAAGTTTCTAAGCAGTGAACATTAGCCTAGCAGCTCTCCGGGAATGGCAATCAATCCGTACAGCCTTCACTGTTCAAGTGTCACTTTGGAGCAGTAAGTATTTTGTAGTGGGGTATTGCCTGAAATGCTGCAACTACCCACTTTCAAATGTTCTGCAGATTTTGGAATTAGCCTAGAATTTAACTAAGGCTTATAAGGGACCATATCTACCCCCACTCCCCGCTCCCATCAAGCAGCTGGTTTTGAGGTGAAGACCTAATTAAAAAATGAGGTTTCACATTTCCAGGGATATTTGTAGAGATGTCCCAGGCCCACGGTCTTTGATGGTGGCCCAAGAAATTACTTAGCTCGATAGTGCAGATACTAGTTCCAGCCTTGGCTGGTGCCACAATGAAGTTCAGGAATCTCTTAAGATACTGAAAGTAGCTCTTTCTGACCAACGAGCTTTTGTGGACCTGTGTTTCCTTCGTGCCTTCAGCATTAATTCAACTCAGACTTATGTTAAAAGAGACAGTCAGGGAGAGACACTCAGAACAGAGGACAGAAATGCACCGCATAGTTCAGGGATCTGCAGAGCTCTTGGATAGAAATGACAATACAGGTGGAGAGACCACATTGCAACAGTGGGATGAGACTGCACCAAACCTAGAATCCCAGTGGAAACCAATGCACACAAGTCCCATCTGTCACTGCTTCTGCCCAGGAAGAAGGGACTGAAATCCACAGATGGAAAGTGCCTGAGAAACAGGAAGTAGAGGGAAAATATCCATACAAAGGTATCAGAAAGTCAGCTCCGACCGCAAGCTGCGTAATTTCACTCAGCTATATCAGAAGAAAGTTAAAACTTGTCTTTTAGAAGGCTTTGGTCTGAAGTCAGCAAAAGGTGGAGTGTATACCTTAGCGTCAACCTTATCTCATTCCTGTAATAAATTGCTCATTTTTAAAATAAAGTCCTTATTTCCAGTTAGTGCTGCCTGGCTTCTATCTCCAGCTTCTATCTCCAGTATTTGTTATTGTTTCTTCCACTGGGTTAAAGAACCTTTTATTATTCAGTATTTCTCTAGGGAAGACGTATACTTCCCTACAGCTATGTCGTGGTACATTCTTCTTTTTGATAAACTGAACAAATGAACTCATTAAATCTTTGCAGTTGGACAATTTCACCTTTCCTGAAGTCTTTTCTTTTGGATTTTTTCTGAACCTTTTCCAATTTTCCAATAGCCCCTATAAAATACAGGGGGCAGCCCTTTGGGAAGAATTCCACAGCGGGTACGGATGATGCTGTCTACAGAGTTCAGTTCTTTCTTATACCCAGGTCTCGCTATTCTCCATTAGCTTCTTACTGTATCAGGGTAACTTCCTTGTCCACTGTGACCTCTAAATTGTTCCTAAGGCTGTGTTGCCTGTTCATTGTCTCTAAACCAATAGCTTTATAATATGCATTAAGTGTAATTTGTTTGAATGAACTTAAAGATCCAGATCTGTTTATATAACTGCCCTGCCTACTGTGTTAATTACCCTTTCACCAGTCTTTACATCATAAAGTGAACTTTGTCATCTGATACTTTCTCTTTGCTTTCCTACCAAGGAAAATTTTGGACAGTATCGACATAATCCTGGTCCCAGCACTTCACAGTGTTACAGAGATAACTACTGCAGAGATTCGCTACTGCCAGTTAGCCAGTCCTCAGTCTAATTAACCCAGACTTTATTTCTGTTATATAAATGCTTTTCTCTTAAATAAGAACACCCTACTAAAATACTACACAGACATCAATGTATGTCTTTGCATCTATACAGTTGCCTTTATCAAGCAAATCTGTAACTTCTTCCAAAGATTGGGATTAAATTTCCTATTTGAAACAAGCAAAGTCCCACCATTGAGGAAATGAGAATAAGCAACCTTAAGAATACCAGTAAATACAGGAATTCATTGATACGTTACTTGCCGAAACACTATTATAGACATAAAAATTATTTGGACTGGGAAGGACAGAAGTTATTTCATGGTAGCATTTCTATTTTATGAACTAGGCAATGACATGAAACAACAAAGAACCTATCCTATACCAACAGCCATCATGCTCATGCTCCCTCTTGCATCAGAGCGTGACAGTGCTGTCTAACAGCTCATACCGTTGACGAAAGCCATGTGCTGCGCAAACCCAGGAACTCATGAAAAAAGTGTGACTGCACTGTACAGTCATAGTTAGAAGTTTCTACACCTCAGCTACCAAAACACTGAGTTCTTACAACGCAGGACAGAGTGGAAATTCTGTACCTGTGTCTATTTCAACAAACATGGGTTTATATTTTGACCATGGTGCTTACTCCTTAGAGAAGAAATTGTTCTGAAAGAATGGTAGACAGAGCTTCCTGTCAAAATAACACATGGAGCTTCACTGTAAGTGAAATGGACAGCTCTTCTTTGCAGATAAAGAGCTGGTTTTGGACCCAGCCAGAATATGGGCACCAGCCACTTCAGTAATACTGCCAGGAATGTAAGGCAAGCCAAGCCCAGAGTCTCCTAATACTCATTTATTACATTTCCAGTACAGGAAGCTGTAGGTTCCAAACTGTAATTACAATTCTGCCAGCTGTCCAAGTCAGACAGTGAGGGTGTGTTTAAGCTGCCTAGGTAGATAAGCCATTTTAACGTCATTCTGAATTAAGTACCCAGAATAAGCTGTGTAACCTGCTTCAATATGTTGGAGACTAAACAGATGAGGTAGCGTGATTTACAAGGCAAGTATAATCCCTTTGAGGGGTTCAACTCATAAAACACCAGCGCTGCCACTGGTAGGACCCCAGGACGTAGTGTAAATAACCGAGATGTCATTAATGTTGCAATATTCACTGCAAAAGTAGTTCTCTGCTTTACAGCATGTAAGTGCATCACTTAGATCACACTGTCAGAGAAAAGCTTGAAATGATAAAAGTTACATAAGAAATGAAAACAATTGCACGGCAGTCACTTGAAATGGAAAAGGTATTTAGACTAGGATCTTGTAATGACACAGGAGTGCAAGTCTTCCTTTCAATTGGGACCTCAGTCCAGATTTAGGTATCAGCTGCCACTTTGACTTGAACAGGAATTAGATACTTAAGTGTCTTCTGAGAACTGGGGCTTTAGGCACTTGAGATCTGAGGTCCTGTTCAAAGCCAGCAGGTCATTGGCTCCCAAGTGCCTTAGACATTTTTGAAAATGGTATTTCAGCTTCTGCATAAGTCTCACGCTTTTGAAAAACAGTCTTATCCTCTCTTATCAGTGTATGTTCTTCAAAAGTGTGATCAAAAGTACGCTGTGTATAGCAAGGCTCCACTAGTGTGACGGCAAACCTATAGTCAGTAGTAACTATCCCATGGGAATTTTGCCTTCTTACAAACCTTAATTGAAATATTAACAGCTGGGCTGTCAGAGCACATACCACTCCGCAGAAATAAAGTGCTGTTCTGTATAGTTACTGGAATCCATCCTCTACGATTAGATCAATGCATTATGACTCTGAGATATTGTATCAATAGCTTACAAATTTCTCTTACTATATAACTTTATTGCAGCTATCTGTAAATCATAGACTCATAGAATGGTTTAGGTTGGAAAGGACCTTGAAGATCATTGAGTTCCACCCTCCCTGCCATGGGCAGGGACACCTCCCACTAGACCAGGTTGCTCAAGGCCACGTCCAGCCTGGCCTTGAACACCTCCAGGGATGGGGCCTCAACAACCTCTCTGGGCAACCTGTGCCAGTGCCTTACCACCCTCAAAGTAAAAAACTTCTTCCTAATGTTTAATCTAACCCTGCCCTCTTCTAATTTATATCCATTCCCCCTCGTCCTGTCACTACATGACCTAGTAAAAAGTCCTTCCCCAGCTCTCCTGTAGGCCCTCTTTAGGTACTGGAAGGCCGCAATAAGATCTCCCCGGACCCTTCTCGTCGCCAGGATGAAAAGCCCCAACTCTCTCAGCCTCTCCTCATAGGAGAGGTGCTCCAGCCCTCGGATCATCCTCATGGCTCTCCTCTGGACACGCTCCAGCAGGTCCGTGTCTTTCTTATGTTGAGGACTCCAGAGCTGGACGCAGTACTCCAGGTGGGGTCTCACGAGAGTGGAGTAGAGGGGCAGGATCACCTCCCTTGACCTGCTGGCCACACTTCTTTTGATGCAGCCCAGGATCTGGTTGGCCTTCTGGGCTGCGATTGCACATTGCTGACTCATGCTGAGCTTCTGGTCAATCAGCACGCCCAGGTCCTTCTCCTCAGGGCTGCTCTCCAGCCATTCCCCACCGAGCCTGTATTTGTGCTTGGGATTGCCCCGACCCAGATGTAAGACCTTGCACTTGGCCTTGTTGAACTGCATGAGGTTGGCTTGGGCCCACCTCTCCAGCCTCTCCAGGTCCCTCTGGATGGCATCCCTCCCCTCCAGCGTGTCTACCTCACCAAACAGCTTGGTATCATTGGCAAACTTGCCGAGGGTGCACTCAACCCCACTGTCCATGTCCGCAACAAAGATGTTGAACAGTACAGGTCCCAGTGCCGACCCCTGAGGAACGCCACTTGTCACTTCTCTCCGCTTGGACAATGAGCCGTTGACCGCAACTCTTTGATTGCGACCCTCAAGCCAGTAAATATACAGCCAGTAAATATAAAACAGTACAACATCCCACAGAGAAACAAACACTGCTGGGAAAAATCTAAAGGTCATATAATCAGCAAAGGATGAATTTCAACACTGACAACAATCTTGATCCTGAAAATTCTCAGCATTTTCACTGTCTCTAGCAGACCATACATACAAGTCTTGGTAGGGCTGGGGGGGGCTGACTATGAAAATACACATATACATGACAAATAATCTTGGTTCTAAACTACTGGCATGTATTTCTTTTCAAAGTGTTTGTGATGTTTCCAATTTGGCTGTGATTTCACAACAGGAAGTTCACACTGCAGCAGACAGCTTATATTTACCTGTTGTTTCATATATTGCTTCCTAGGAGCCAAAGAACATGTTGGTTAAAATTCTCTGACAGGTACATATGGCAGCTTTTCCTATATCACTTTCAGCAGTAGCTGAAAGAATATATAGTCTGCTTACACCTCTGAACAGTCTGGAGTCTAACATCCGTACATTCTTCCTATGGGCAGCATCATTTCAGCACCTGGCAAACAAATCGGTACTTAAGAGGCTGGAAGGTGCTATGTATGAGGCTGGGAGATGGGGTCTGTCTCTTGTCTCCTACCGCAATTTTTTCCTCTGACCTTGGGTGGACTGCTTCATCCTCTGTTCATATCAGTTCCACATCTCTGAGGGTAATCCGTATCTCCCTTCCTGTTTTCTGTCTGTCTTTATTTTAACTTCTGTGGGATCAGGGCTGCCATATATGCCAGCACGTATGACTCTGCTTACTGGAGCTATGTGTTACTCACTGTAACTAATGGCTAATGCTGCTCCCCGAGTTGTGCCAGTTAATAAATGCCCCTCTCCTTCAGACTCAGTAGGAAGTTCTGCTTTGCACTGATGGGAGAGACATTCCTTGCATTGTGTGAATGTACAAAACAAAGGCTGAGAAGGGATATGAGCACTCTATAAATACAACCTGGAGGTAAACACCAGAGGAGGAAAAGAACTATTTTTAAGCAAAAGGACAATGTAATCATAAGAATAAATGGCGATTAATCTGGTCTGGAAACTAGAAGAACTTGCAATGGTAAAAGGTTCTCAGTTCTGTGAGAGGAATAGCAGCAGAGCTACCTAAACAGTTTTGCTTTAAGATATAATTTGATGAATTAATGAAAGGAGTAATATGACACTGTGTTCTGTAACAATAGGTACCGCTTTCGGTAATGAAGGTAGTCCCATTCAGTCCTACATTCCTGAAAAATAAAAACTGCTAATAAAATTTAAGTCTTTACAAATGGATACACCTGATATTCCTTACACCGCACTTCCACTGACAAAAGGATCAGATTAGAGATGGTCTGGTTTAAATAATGGAGAGATGAAGAAAGAGAGGTTGGAGCATCACAGCTAAAGCCATTTTTGGCTGGCTCGCTTAACTTTCAAATGAGCTTGTCTCCTGGGAAGGACAGAGTCCAGCCCAGGCAGGATCAGAAAATAGAATGGACACTTTTTGGGAAGGAGAGTGTCTCACTCCCCGCTTCGAGGGGAAAGAGAACCTTTTACTTTAAACTCAGAGGAGTGGTACGACATGCTGATACAACAGCAGAGGGCTGGGTTTGACCCAAAAGATCCTTTCCAATCCTATGTTCCTGTGCTTTGGCAAACAATGATTCACAATTTCCCAACACACGACAGTTGTAGGGCAAGGTATCTAGCGGTGAAATCTCTGGGCTTCAGGATGTACCCATGAAAGTGAGGTACCCAGCAACATTCACCTTCTGGAACAAGGGAACACAGTGGAAAATTTTAGGGCTAACACAAAGGGACTGTTTCTCTTCCTCTTTAATTCCAGGTGCAGCATTTGATTTTTCTAAATAACTCCAGAGTTAGTAATAATTGCTTCCTGGATTGTTATGGTTTTTACACACGTGCCTCGCCCCTGAAAATCAGAAAGTGTTGGTGGAGAATTTAAAGGCTGCCCCAATTCTCCAGTGACTTCTTTTAATGGTTAACTGTTGAACATCTTGTCTTTAATATCTGTTCCCTTCTCATCCCGTCTCTTTCACCTGCCCAGTTTGCACCAAGGAAAAACCCTGGGAAGTTAACGAAAGAAGGAGGAAGGGTTGGGGTCTGCTTTGGAGAGAAAATCCTGCACAAAAAGCACTACCTCCCCAAAAAGGAGGCTTTCAGACACTAAGTCACAGCAAATTTCCCAGGGGCTCTGGGGAGGGCCGAGTGTCCCCGAGGGCAGAGCGGGCGCAGAGCCGCGTCCCTCGGCAGGCGCAGCCCCCCGCC
>NW_009647846.1:3915032-3949055 GCF_000708025.1 Charadrius vociferus
GCGGCCACGGGCGGTCCCTCGCATACAAACCACGCGGGCTCAGAGCGGTTTCAGACAGCTCCAGGCTGCTGCCTGCCCTCCTCTCGCAGCCCCTGGCTCCATGAAGTTAACGCAGACAGCCTGCGGCTGGGCCTTTCTCCCCGTTTTCCGGCTGGCAGCAGCACTGACCCCCAGACAAGGCTGGATCGCCCCCTTCCTCTCAATGGAGGCATTATGCAGCCCTGCCGCCTCTGCCAGTGGAGCTGGTATTGCTCACGCAAGAAAGTACAACTGCGCAAATTTCCCTCCCCTGGCCAAAGAAACACCAGGAGGGCTGAGCTGGCCCCAGGGGTCGCATCCCTAGTCATCCCTCTCACCCCTGGCTAGGGGCCTTTCCTCCCCTGGGCAGGATGGTAGCCCAGAACCCTGTGTGCCAGCAGGCTGAACAGGGGGAGAAAGCAGCACCTTGTACCCTCCCTGTGTCCAGGCCAGGGTGTGTGAAGCGGTCAGGTCCTACTTTGACATTCTGAATCCCACAGAAATCAGGACTGTTCCTAACACCATCCAGAGCAACTTCATTTTACATGCTGTTACTTCTGTTTTTGCAAAGTACCTAATAACTAACATCATCCTGCTGGCAGATGCTCTGTAGTACAGTCAAAGCTCTTTTTCCTGACCTTTCAATGCTGTCTCACTGTGACTGATGGGGTGCAGAATGCCTTGCACATTAGTGCACAGACCTCTGAAGAGAGAAAGCAAGCAGTGAAGGAAATGGGAATCAAACCGTTCTTTCTGTGGGCTTGAGTCTCTCCCACTGAGGCTGGTATCTGGGAATGGTGGGTTCTGGTTCTCTAGTGGACCCTGGTTGTATCACTACACCTCTAAGCAAGCGTTTGCAATCCTGTATGGTTTTGGAGACACATAAATTCACAGTAGCAGCTCTTTCATTACCATTCTGACTGACATAGATGAGGAGCTGGAAAAGCCTATATATTCCCTCATAGCGTAACATACCTGGTGCATGCCCTGGTGCAGGGAATGAAATGGGCTTCCCTGCCCAGCTACAGCCAGCAGTTGTCTGGCCTTCTTCCATCTTCACGCACTGCTCCCTGATTTAGTCTTGCCACCTGCAGCCTTGATCGCTGTGTCAATCAACACAAGTAACTTCTGTCAATAGAAAGCATCATCTGAAGCAGCTTCAGGAATACAGATTTAGGGTCTTGCAAAGCGTGCGGAAAAGTTTATGTGACACAATGGAAAAGAAAGCACAAGTAAAAAAGTCAAGCACAGGGCACGTGACTTGGAAAAAAATTCTTAAATATGTTTTCCGGGAGAATAACTTTTTGGTTAAACAGCTGCAAAATACTAATGCACTCGGGGAGGGGGCAGCAGGAGGGAAAGAAAAATGTTTTCATCGGAGAACTGAGAATGTGGGCTGGAGAATTTGGGGGATTTGCCTAATAACCTGAAAAAAATAGTCTAGGTAGCAAAGTTTTCTCATACCTAGGTACATAATGGAAAAATGTTGGTTAAGTATGTTTCTAGCAAAACAAAGCCTTTGTAAAACAGATTCTGCGAACAGGCCAGGTGGTCTTGTAGTTGCTGTGCTATTTCTAACGTGGACTTCACCCAAATTCCTTTTTGGTCTGCTCTAGGCCAAAGAACTATGGTACTTCATAGGTTTTGATCCAAACAGCCCATTTGTGAAAAATCTTGTGGAGCAAAGTGACTCTTTGCTCCCTCCCGTTTTCTGTGAAAGGAGCTAAACACTTCAGCAGAACTCCATACTTTGTGACAAGGGGACAACTCCTGCTCCTAGCACTGTGCTCAGGGTCTGGCTCAGGGGCAGGCGTTCCCCATGATCAGTTTTGCGACCTAGCCCTGGAGATGGTGAGTGCTTCTCACAAGTTCCTGTCCACCCATTCTCCAGCCTGCTTCCTGCCGCGAAGGGCAGGGTGCCAGGGTACCTCCGGGAGTCGCTGACTCCCCTCCTTCATCGTATCACATTGGTTTGAACTTTGAACTGGTTTGTGATGGTTAGAAATGTGACACTTGCACTGCTACAGGATTTTGCACAGGATTTTGCACTGTTCACAAAGAAATGCATTCTTGAGAAGTTCAGACTAGTTTTGGGCCCCAAGGACTCTGCTGCATAGGCAATTAAGCTACAATTTGGGTGCAATAGGGAAAAAGAAACAAACATCTGTGCACTGATAACTATCTTAAAAAAAAAAAAAATCTCAAGTATATTTAGTAAGCAAAAGGCTTATATTCTCTTTATTGCCAGTCTAAAAGACAACCCAGGGTATAATTTCCTGTACTGAAATGGTGAAAAGCTTTAGGAGCTTTATAGCTAAATGCAAATAAGAAGCATAGAAGAACTGCTTGAAATTTGTCAGTTTATCCTCTAACCCTCTTCAAAAATAATGGGGAATGATCTGTATTACAAGTGGAAGAATGGGAAGGTGAATGCATGTCAACATGTTCAGGAGTTGCTGAAGGGTCAAATCAAACTTTTGCAGTCAAAAGAGGAATCTCCACTTTTGCAAACATCTACTGCGATGTAGGGTATTGAAGGGTGGAGGCCACACCACATAAAACACTCCTCGAAGCAAGCAGAGTTCAGCACAGAGGAATCATTTTCCCCAGGGAGAATCCGTGACTTAATTGACTAGAAGGGAAATTGACACATCTATTTTCATTACTCAATTACTGAAATAAGTGAAGCATATACTTTTTAAACAATTCCAACTTAATTTTAATAGTAAGACAACTTTCAACAAAGTATTTCCATCAAAACGTGACCCAAATATCCATTTAATAAGTTTGATGAATTTTAAAACTCAGATGGATATTCTAGGCTTATAGGTCCCCATCCAGCAGATGTTTTAAGTACATGCTTAAATTTAAGCAAACGCATAATCTGTTTTAAGTAGGGCTACTCCGTATACATAAGTACCCTATTAGATCAGAGCTATGTGGCATGTCGGAGTCTTGTTTTTTATCATTGTAACATAAACTACCACTCTGTTTGCCATTTTAATGAAGCTCTAGAGATTCTTGTCTATCATACTACACTACCTATGCATCCTGATTGTTATGTTTAAGCCTCTTTATGATATTACATAGACATGTTCTTCAAGATGAGGTCTGCTGTGTTATAAGCAGTCTTTCAGGGCATTTTTCATGGTCTTTCATCCTGCTATCTCTTCTTCATTAGAGTCTCTACGTTTGCGTTTCGGGTTTGAGGGTTTCTTTTTTACTGTTTTGGTGTCAGTGGCCTTACTAAAAGACATTTTCTGGCATCAAACTAAGAATACAGCATCGGGGAGGGAGGGGGGGTGCCCCCCAAATGACATTGAACTAAATAAACATCCTACTTCCTAGTAGCAACAATTTCAGAGACGAACATCGCCTTATAAATTTTTACATGCATCTGGTCTTAATTGCCTATCACCTATTCTCATGTTATTTTGATATTTCCTGCTGCTTTCTAGCTGGTAGTATGCCACCCGGGAAACCACGGGACAGGGAGAGGTGGTTCAACAGCACTCATCCCTGTTGGTAATCTGGCAAAGCCCAAGCGTGTAGATCCGTAGGACAGAATACACGGGGCAGCTAATCCCTTGTGTTTGTCTCTGTAAGGGTGCCTGGGACATTTGAAAGTCTTAATATATGGGGGAAAGTCTGTTATGTTGGCATGGATTAATGCTGATCAGGTCTGCTTGAACATTATTGTGCATAAGCATTTCAACTATTCACGTGTAAGCTGGTGCTGCATGTCACAAAAAGTGAAATCAGTTACTAAAGCAGGATGGAAAAAAGTGAATACAGGTTAATAACCACCTACGTTCCTTGGGATGGCTGATAAAATTAAATGTAAAATGCGGGCAGCTGTGATGGCCTGCATATAGTAATAGCCACCTATGGTAAATACTGGCAGGTAAACATTTTTTAGATAGTTATCTTTGCTGTGATGGAATAGCACGGTAGACTGATGCCATTGCTGCCTGATGACAAATTCCTGTGTCTGTGGAACTTTGTATATCCTGCAGTGACTGGTATGTCAAATTTCCCTCACTTTCTTGGGTTTTTTTTACCTCTCTGCTCAAAAGCCTGCATGGCACTGAGAAGCTCAGAGCCAGAACAGTAGGGAGTGCTGTACGTGAGATCTTGGCACTGGCTAGTGGCCTGGGGAGCCAAGAGACCTGTTCCCAGAAAGATGTTGTGTTAGGATTTAAGGTGCATTGGCTAGATCTGTAGCACTGCAGCTCTCCAGGATCCTGTAGCCTGAAGTCAATGCTCTCTTGAGAGGTGTTGGCAGAGAAGGAAGCTGAAGGACCATCACTTGAATGAGATCTCAAGGATTAGTGGTGAACCATTCTTTGGAAGAGAGAAATTCAAACAAATGTTGTCAAGTCTTTTGGGAACAGAGTTGAAATCCTTGACCCTCCAGGAGCCCATCAACTACCTGAACTAAAAGTGTCCTAAAGTGAAGCTTGCTCATGTCAAAGTTGACAGCATTATCTCATCTTGGTGCAATTTGGTACAATACTTTCTGGCATATAAAGGTCACTTCTTCCTGTTTTTGAGCACCAATGTACTTTTTATAATAGACAGTTTGCTTGCTGACTTCACTCTATATTTCTGCTCTTTACATCAAAACTGATAGCAAAGGACCTGCCAAACATATGTCTCAGCCTTTGCCTTGAAGAGTTTACATCCTAATCAAAGGCAAGGGAAGACAAGTGAAGAGAAACACAAAGGGAGTGGAGAGGAAGAGAAGAATAGAGGAGTTACAGCTACAAGATGATGAATATTCTCTCCTGTACCAGCAGTTCATTACTTTGTCGCATATCTTTTTTGCAGTACCTATTTTTTTGCAATAAGAGAAAAGGGATTGCAATTAACAGTTATTCATTACTAACACTGAAAACATGCTGTCCATTATTAAGAGAGCTCATCACAGACTGCAGGAGATACTAGATTTTGAAGGATGGCTGATGTGTCCAGACCCTGGAACGCTTTAGGAGAGAGAGGCTAGACAGATAGTGGAGTCAGTTCCTGGGAAACCAATCTGCGTTTGTATTTCTTACAAAGGAATACAACTGTGAAATACTCTAAATATGTCTTTGACTCTCACTGAATCAAATGAACATCTGATTGTTTCACTCACCATATTCCGTAAAGAGTCCCTAGCAAGAGCACCAGTCCTCTCTGGAAGGAGGTTTATATGCTTTCATTCAAGTTCATAGTGCCATCAAGGTTCCTCTGATGCATCAAGTTTCTGAGATTTCTATTGCTTAGTATTTGTAGAATGTTTGTAGGCAATGGTACAAAATCTGAGAGTTTGTACAATGCCACAGTTGGGTCCACTTATTCACGGAATCACAGAATTTTCAGAGTTGGAAGGGACCTCTAGAGATCATGTAGTCCAACTCCCCAATTCCTCACTGCCATGGAGATTTTCTTTCCTTCTCAGCTGCCCAGATGCCTAATTCTTAAGTCCTTGCTCAGTTTTGGTCCATGTCTTACCGAGACAAAGCTTTGTTTAATGTAACTTAGCTTGGGCAAGGATGTGTCCAGAACATGTTTATCTTTACTCAGTGGGATGTCACAATCCTGCACTCCAAAGCACTTGGTGCCCATATTTGCAAAATGTCAGTAAAGCTCTACTGGCAACAAACAGAGAAGTAGCTGAAAATACACTTCTATGGATTAACCTACTGCAGTCAGTCTTGTTTTTCTCCAGCTTTTCACACTGTCTCAGATGCTGTCTGTTACAAAAAGCACTGGGGGAAATAATACCCCAGAGTATCAAATTGTGAGCTGGGAGCTGAAGGATGGCTGATGGGTGCTTCCGACATCACTCAGAGTGAGCAAGTGTGAGGAGCAATACCATTGAGGGTCAAATGTTATGCAGGTGTAAAAGTGATGTCAGTGAAAGAAGAATTGGGCATTGAGTCCGAAAGGCTGAGATTTGGCATAAACAAAGTCAACAGCAGTTCTAGCTTCACTGTGGCCAGAGCTGAATTCCAGTCCTAGAGGTCAGCAAACAGTCTTGCTAAATTCCATCTGAAAAAGGGGGGAAAACCCCCACCCAGCTGGAGAAATTTTGACTGGTTTTCTGCATTTGACAGGACCACGCGTTTGACACCTCGATACATGCAAGTCTCCCTCAGCAGTGAATCATCGAGAGAAAAGGTTACGGCAACGATGACTATTGCTACCTCTGAGCATTGTTCTGAACCACAACAATTAATTTCATGCCTCATTTTTATCAGGTCCATATACCAGCTGCAATGTGCTGTGTGAGAGGTACATATAGGGAGGAAGGCGAATGCCCATTTCCTCTCAGTATTTGGATTTGTTTTGGTCTCGCTCCAGTGTCAGTCTCGCTCCAGGCACCTTCCACCACAAGTCCTCCCCTTAACTCTGCAACCCCCTTATCACTGGGGCCTTTTTGGCCATGGCAAGCCTTGGCTGCATCAATTAGCACGGCTGCTGCCGTGGAGTGGGGCTGGCAGCTGCATTCTTCATTTCCTGCCCAGGCATCTGCTGCCTGATTGGAGGAAAATAGTTCTTAAACCTTCTTCAAAACAGGAAACTTCTCTTCTCCCTGCTTCCTGAGGTACAGGAACTGTACAGGAACCGTCTCCGCAGCAACCCCTGGACAAAGAAGGCTCCTATTAACCACTGGGGTGCCATAGCGGATACAGTGGGAGGTCATAATTCAAGCCATAATCTACCCTGAAGGCTGGAAGGTGCCCCTCTGTGCACTACTGCTCCCACCCCTCTCTGCCCACGCTCCTGCCTCATTATACAGTCTGGAAGTTAATTAGCAGATGATAATCCTATCCATTGGAAGCATTTGTAAACGCTTTTCATCTTCATGACTAAATTCACAGAATTCACAGAATTCACAGAATTGTTAGGGTTGGAAGGGACCTCTGGAGATCATCTAGTCCAACCCTCCTGCCAGAGCAGGGTCACCTACAGCACGTTACACAGGACAGCGTCCAGGCGGGTTTTGAATGTCTCCAGAGTGGGAGACTCCACCACCTCTCTGGGCAGCCTGTTCCAGTGCTCCACTACCCTCAAAGTAAAGAAGTTCCTTCTCATGTTAAGATGGAACTTCCTATGTTCAAGTTTATGCCCATTACCCCTCGTCCTATCACTGGGCGCCACTGAAAAAAGACTACTCCCATCCCCCTGGCATCCTCCCATTAAGTATTTGTATGTATTAATAAGATCCCCCTTAATCTTCTTTTCTCTAGACTAAAGAGACCCAAGTCCCTCAGCCTTTCCTCATAAGAAAGGTGCTCCAGTCCCCTAATCATCTTTGTTGCCCTTTGCTGGACCCTCTCCAGCAGTTCCCTGTCTTTCTTGAACTGGGGAGCCCAGAACTGGACACAGTACTCCAGATACGGTCTCGCCAGGGCAGAGTAGAGGGGGAGGATGACCTCCCTCGACCTGCTGGCCACACTCTTCTTGATGCACCCCAGGATGCCATTCGCCTTCTTGGCCGCCAGGGCACATTGCTGGCTCGACTAAATATTGATCCAGTGTCAGCAACTCTGGGACATAATTTTGCAATGTAGTTCCTCCACCTTTGCATCAGACAGGTGACTGAACATTGTCATCCTATCAAGTTTTTTACATGGTGTATCTTAATATGATGTAGTCGTGATTTTTTTTTTAATGACTACTTCTTGTATCCCACAAGTATTGTATGACTAAGAAATATTCACATCTCATGCTTTGCTCATTGAGTAGTTTCCCACTTATGATCAGGCCTCCCTGAGAAGTCTGAAGTGGAGCTTTCAGAAAGTCATTTGTAGTTTGAATGCAGTCCATTGGAGTCCTGGAGAAAACTACGCACATGCTTATAATTGGCAGTTTGCATCATTGAATGGTCATTGCTAGCAGAGCCAGTGGAGCATAGCTGAAATGAGTATTAACTTCTGTAATTCTGTATTTGCACAAACAGTCAAAAACTTGGCTTTAAAGTTCAAATTTGATGGGTTCTTTTAAAAAAGCATGCAGGTTATCTGTATCTGATTGGGTGTTAAAGCGCACCTCACAGAACAGAAGCAAATGCAATAGGTGAAAATGGTAAACCATGAGAAATTTGTGTTCTTATTTTTAGTTTTGGACATAAATTCTGCCTATCCAATCACCTTTTCACAGAAAATGCAAAGCCACAGACCTGTCCCTGACTGCTCCACCCATAAAACTGAGCCACTTGGATGTCTTAGTATTTTTCCTGGTGTTCAGGATTAAGTAGAGCAGTAGCACACAGCAACATTCAGAAGTTATCCTTTCCTTTGCATTCAGCTCCTTTCTCACCAAATACTTCCTCAGAGTAGACTGCTACAGGGGAGGAATCTACCTGATTTCCTGCTGGCAAGTTATGCTGTTGATCCTAGAATGGCTGCCTCCAAATTTTAGGCTAATTATTTCGCATTATGTTTGTACCTACAGTGATCTGCCATGTGTTACTGATCACAGGGGGAAGCTGTTATGTACTTGTGGTTTATGTCTGCTGTAACCCAGGTCGCCTGAATGCCTTTGCCAGTGGTGGATAGAGAGGCCTTATAGCAGAAGGGTTTCTCATTAAGTTTGCTGTCATTTTCATACACACAGAAGCATGTCCTTTCACTGCAAGTGACTTTCAGAGGGAGAAGCAAAGTTTGCTGAGAGAAGCAATTTATTTTGACAGATTGACCAAACTGGGTCGTAAAGCAGACAAGCTCACCTTCATTCCCCTCACCAGATTAGGTGAAGAAACAGTAGGTTTTAAGGTAAATGCAAGCTGGATGTACCTTTTCTTGGTTTAGTCTAGTTATAAATGTAAGAAGAATGTAACGAGACACAAGATTGCTGCTACAGTATTTCCAGTTCATCACTGTTTCTGTGACTTGTTCTTTGGGAGAAAAAGCCCGAAACCTAGCTCTTTAAATCTGATGTTATGCTGCATGAGGAGAGGTAATATAAAAGTGGTGTGATCAGAAAGTTGGAAACATTTTCCACAATGGCCTGAATTGTGGGATAAACTGCTTGTGATATATCTATCCCCTGGAGCCAGCTCTGCTCGGAGCCAAAACTGGGATGAAGTTCTGAAATGCCAAAAATTTCTTATCTTGAGCATCTCCCTCCTTGTTTCCTCAGTCTCTCTCCTAGGCAGCCAAGACCATTTTTTTCTATTCTTCCATGTCTAGAGCAGGCCAAGTGCTTTCCAGCTTCTAGGGTGTTATTGCATGGCCTGTCTGCAGTGCAAGTCAATGTGCTTCAAGTGGAAGTACATGTGAGGAAGGGTGTGAGGCTTTCCTGCAATGCTGACTCACTTCTCACTGAACCAGGAAATTAACTTTTTCAGCTTTCTCTTGAGCGCTGGTATGTATGCAGAGAAGCCCGACCAATATTGATTGTAGTTTGCTGGATAAGCACCACAGGA
This sequence comes from Charadrius vociferus, assembly GCF_000708025.1. NCBI lineage: Eukaryota > Metazoa > Chordata > Aves > Charadriiformes > Charadriidae > Charadrius > Charadrius vociferus. The sequence goes on from NW_009647846.1 coordinate 3,924,469, forward strand.
TGCATGAAAGCCTTATGGAACCAGTGCACTCAGGTGTGCTCCTCATCTGGAGCATGAGCACTGAGATCTCTCTTCTGCCTAGCATGGCTTTAGCCTCTAGCAAGCATTTCGAAGTCATTGCAGCTGTTCAAGGATGTAAAGACTCCTTACATTCCTAATTTTGATATTAGGTTTGTGAGAGTGGTGAGACGCTGGCCCAGGTTGCCCCATCCCTGGAGGTGTTCAAGGCCAGGTTGGACAGGGCTTAGAGCAGCCTGGTCCAGTTGAACATGTCCCTGCTCATGGCAGGGAGGTTGGACTAGATGACCTTGAAAGGTCCCTTCCAACCCAAATTATTCTATGATTCTATGATTCAAGCAGAGATATAGATGGAGATACTTTAATCAAGTGACTTTATTAGAAGCTATTTAGTTTTCTCAACTGTTTTGATTTATAAGGACAGATATGACACACTAACACCTCATTATTCATATGCCTATGAAGCAGTTGGACTCTCCCTACTCCCTCTTCTCCTATATCCATTAATGTAATTGATTCTAATAATGGAGACAGTGTCATCATTGTCTCTACCCCTTCTCAGTGCCTGTAACCAGGAGACTCCGATGTGTTCCCAAATGTTCCTGCCCTGCACCATTTTTCAGTCTGTTTGTTCAGAGCTATGGAACACCCACTAGCTCATATATTCTCAGTGTGTTTAACAGTACTTTGTATTCCTAAAATCAGGATATTTGATTTTTTTTTTTTTTTTTCAGGAAGCTAGACAATATTTTACTTGTGTTTCCATCACTCCAGAACACCTTTGGTTTCCTCTAGCTGTGGCTGAACCAGACCCTTTTCATGGTCAGTCTGAGGACATTTTTTGTATGCCTTAGTTAAGGCAATCGTGACAGAACCAGTTGTGTATCAGGGTAGGCTTAGCCCATTACTTCCATATCATTACAACACAGATAGAGTGGCGTCCTTAAATTTCTTGCAGTGCTCTGCACACCTCTTTACTGAAGCCATTAGAATTCAAGTCATGCTAGTTCTGGGACATTCATGCATCCTGCCGTAATAAAGGATTCTTCACAATCTTGTGAAGTCCTGTGATTTCAGCATAATGGACACTGAGGAAATCATCGAATCATAGAATGGTTTGGGTTGGAAGGGAGCTTAAAGATCATCTAGTTCCAACCTCCCTGCCATGGGCAGGGACATCATCCACTAGACTAGCTTGCTCAAAGCCCCATCCAACCTGGCCCTGAACACTTCCAGGCCAGCCACAACTTCTCTGGGCAACCTCTGCCAGTGCCTCAACACCCTGAGAGTGAAGACTTTCTTCCTAATATCTAATCTAAAGATGCCCTCTTTAAATTTAAAACTGTTACCCCTCATCTTATTGCTGCACTCCCTGATCAAGAGTCCCTCCCCGCCTTTCTGTAGCCCCTTTAAGCACTGGAAGGGGCTCTAAGGTCTCCCCGGAGCCTTCTCTTCTCCAGGCTGAACACCCCCAACTCTCTCAGCCTGTCCTCACAGCAGAGGGCTCCATCCTGATCATCTTCATGGCCCCCTCTAGACTCGCTCCAATAGGTCCATGTCCTTCTGTTGTTGGGGGCTCCAGAGCTGGAGGCGGCACCCAGGGGGTCTCACTGCGAGTGGAGTAGAGAGGAAGAATCCCCTCCCTCGCCCTGCTGGCCACGCTGCTTTTGATGCAGCCCAGGATATGGTTGGCCTTCTGGGCTGTGAGCACACATTGCCAGCTCATGTTGAGTTTCTCATCAACCAACACCCCCAAGTCCTTCTCCTCAGGGCTGCTGTCAATCCATTCTCTGCCCAGTCTGTATTTGTGCATGGGATTGCCCCGGCCCACATGCAGGACCTTGCACTTATCCTGGTTGAACTTCATGAGTTTCGCACAGGCTGACCTCCCCAGCCTGTCCACGTCCCTCTGGATGGCATCCCTCCCCTCCAGTGTGTTGACCACACCACACAGCTTGGTGTTGTCAGCAAACTTGCTGAGGGTGCACTCAATCCCACTGTCCATGTCACCAATGAAGATGTTAAACAGTGCCAGCCCCAATACCAACCCCCGAGGAATGCCACTCGTCACTGGTCTCCACTTGGACATTGAGCCATTGACCACAACTCTTTGAGTGTGACCATCCAGCCAATTCCTTATCCACTGATAAGGTCCATACATCAAATCAATGTCTCTCCAATATAGAGATAAGGATGTCTTGTGGGACAGTGTCAAATGCTTTGCACAAGCTCAGGTAGGTGACATCAGTTGCTCTTCCCTTATCCACCAATGCTGTAACACCCTCGTAGAAGGCTACCAAATTTGTCAGGTATGACTTGTCCTTAGTGAAGCCGTGTTGGCTGTCACCAATCACCTCCTTGTTTTCCGTGTGCCTTAGCATGGTCTCCAGGAGGATCTGCTCCATGATCTTTCTGGGTACAGAGGTGAGACTGACTGGCCCGTAGTTCTCCTGGCCTTCCTTTTTTTCCTTTTTAAAAATGGGAATATGGGAAAATAAAGAAAAGGAAATATAAAGAAAAATAAATTTAAAAATAAAGCGGGAAAATAAAGAAAAGGATTTTGTTCAACCTTTTTTTTCTTTCTTGGGCACCTGTTTGTGGGAGAAGAGTTTAAGTCCATTTTTGGCAGATCCTGTTGAGCACTGGTGTGGAAGGTCTCAGAAAACAAGTGGTTTCCTTTGGGAGCAACTTTCCCTGATGCAAGCTGAAGAGAGAAGGGAGCCAGAGAGGCTAGGAAGAAAGACATCTGTTCCCAGGACTTGCTGTGAACTATGAGAGGGATTTAGTGCCTAGTTTATGATGTCCTTATACACTGACAAGACCATCCTGGATCCCGAGACCTACCAGGGTGCTTCCATTAAACCAGAGAAAGTTTTGGGGTTTGGCTTTGGCTGGACTGTGGACATGGTGTACTCTACATAGAGCGCCTCCACTGTGACTCCTTCATCCTTCAAAACAGGGGCCTTTCTGAGGGCAGTCTGCCAGGGGTCTTACTGCTCTAGCTACTCTGAATGGTGTGGGAACAGCCTGTCTCTGCCCACGTACCCATCCTTGGCAGATCATTCTACTAGCCAATTATTTACAGCAACTAGATAAACTTGCATCCCAAAGAGAAAGAAATCAGGCAAGGGGAGAAGGAGACCTGCTTGGCTGAGCAGGGACCTTCTGAAAAGGCTCAGGTGGAAGAAGGGAGTTTACAATAGGTGGAAGAAGGGGCTGACTGCTTGGGAGGAATACAAGAATGCTGTCAGGGTATGCAGGGAGGAAACAACGAAAGCCAAGGCAGCCTTGGAATTGAACCTGGCGAGGGATGTCAAGGCCAACAGGAAGGGTTTCTTTAAGTATATAGGAGACAAAAGGAAAACTAGGGAAAATGTGGGCCCGTCGTTGAATGAGACAGGTGCTGTGGTGACGGATGATGCAGAGAAGGCGGAGTTGCTAAATGCCTTCTTTGCTTCTGTCTTCACTGTTCAGGCCAGTCCTTGTGAGACCCCGACTTTGCAGGTAACAGAGAAAGTCTGGGGGATACAAGACTATCCCTTGGGTGACAAGGAGCATTTTAAAGATCAGTTAGATAAATTGGATATACATAAATCCATGGGGCCTGATGGGATGCACCCTCGGGTGCTGAGGGAGCTGGGGGAAGTCATTGCTGGGCCTCTCTCCATTATCTTTGAAAGGTCCTGGAGGACAGGTGAGGGGCCTGAGGACTGGAGGATAGCCAATGTCACTCCAGTCTTCAAAAAGGGCAGGAAGGATGACCCGGGAAACTACAGGCCGGTCAGCCTCACCTCCATCCCTGGGAAGATGATGGAGCAGCTTGTTCTGGGAGTCATCTCAAAGCACCTGGATGAAAAGAAGATTATCAGAAGTAGTCAACATGGATTCACCAAGGGGAAGTCATGTCTGACTAATCTGATAGCCTTCTATGACAAAGTAACTAGATGGGTGGATGAGGGGAGGGCAGTGGATGGGGTCTACCTTGACTTTGGCAAGGCTTTCGACACTGTCTCCCACATCATCCTCACAGGAAAGCTTAGGAAGTGTGGCTTAGATGAATGGACGGTGAGGTGGATTGAGAACTGGCTCACAGATAGAGCTCAGAGGGTTGTGGTTAGTGGCGCAGAGTCTAGTTGGAGGTTAGTAACAAGTGGTGTCCCTCAGGGGTCAGTACTGGGCCCAGTTTTGTTCAACATATTCATCAATGATCTGGATGAAGGGATAGAGTGTACCATCAGCAAGTTTGCTGATGACACAAAACTGGGAGGAGTGGCTGACACGCCAGAAGGCTGTGCTGCCTTACAGCGTGACCTCGCCAGGCTGGAGAGTTGGGCAGAAAGAAACCTTATGAAGTTCAATAAGGGTAAGTGTAGGGTACTGCACCTGGGGAGGAATAACCCCATGCACCAGTACAGGTTGGGGGCTGACCTCCTGGAGAGCAGCTCTGTGGAGAGGGACCTGGGAGTCCTGGTGGACAACAGGATGACCATGAGCCAGCAATGTGCCCTGGCGGCCAAGAAGGCGAATGGCATCCTGGGGTGCATCAAGAAGAGTGTGGCCAGCAGGTCGAGGGAGGTCATCCTCCCCCTCTACTCTGCCCTGGTGAGACCGCATCTGGAGTACTGTGTCCAGTTCTGGGCTCCCCAGTTCAAGAAAGACAGGGAACTGCTGGAGCGGGGCCAGCAAAGGGCAACAAAGATGATTAGGGGACTGGAGCACCTTTCTTATGAGGAAAGGCTGAGGGACTTGGGTCTCTTTAGTCTAGAGAAAAGAAGATTGAGGGGGGATCTTATTAATACATACAAATACTTAATGGGAGGATGCCAGGGGGATGGGAGTAGTCTTTTTTCAGTGGCACCCAGTGATAGGACGAGGGGTAATGGGCATAAACTTGAACATAGGAAGTTCCATCTTAACATGAGAAGGAACTTCTTTACTTTGAGGGTAGTGGAGCACTGGAACAGGCTGCCCAGAGAGGTGGTGGAGTCTCCCACTCTGGAGACATTCAAAACCCGCCTGGACGCTGTCCTGTGTAACGTGCTGTAGGTGACCCTGCTCTGGCAGGAGGGTTGGACTAGATGATCTCCAGAGGTCCCTTCCAACCCTAACAATTCTGTGAATTCTGTGAAATGCGTGGATTTTTAAATTCTCTTCTCCATGGATAGCTTTGGTGGCATCCATTCATGAAGAAGGATGACTGTGACTGACCAGGAGGCAAAAATACACTGGATAGTACTGCAGATCTAAGCGGCAAAAAAACAGCGGCAAATAAAAAACATGTTTTTCACAGCAGGGACTTCAAATGTCCTACATTTTCAGTGAAAAAAGGACCTATTTGTTTCTGGCTTTTAAAAAAAAGAATATTATTTTTTGTGTGTTTTGCCAACAGCTGATAAATATTTCTGTGGATGGACTTTCAAAGAAAAACATGTTTTTCAGTCTCTACCAGCCTTTTACTTCCTTGCTTTACACAATTGCAGGAGAGAGTGAGCAGTGAGGAAGGCGGGGGTAGTTGGCCTTTTACTATATGTCTTTTTTTCCCAGATCCAGTTTTGCTTACAGATATAAGACAAGGCAAAACATGTTTTCCTTCATCAAGAAAGGAAACTACAGCTATTTTTTTCTGCTGGCTTAAATATATATATATATTCTTCTTCTCCAAAGGTCAAGCTAAGGACCTGCATTTCATTTGTAAATAACATTTTGAGACATACTGGCATTTTCCAGATTGGCAGCTGAATCAGTGCTTGTGAGGGCTTGTGGTTTTGAAGAATAAGTGCCAAAAATACTAAGAATTGTTGTAATTAGTCTTCTGATTATGTATATAAACACAATGTTCTTACAGGTATTGGTATGTCTGTGCAAATCCATAATCTGATTCTAAATTCAGAAATGGACTTAAGCTACCAGCATGGTAAGCACTGAGGAACTGTGTAGTATTATCTCATTTATATTGCATTTATTGTAGATCGTACTTCTACCAGAGCAACTTAATAACAAACATCTTGGGTCTTATTTAGACACATGCATGACATCGAGGTGAGCTTTTCCTTAGTATATATGGTGTAGATATACCAAATGGAACTGCATTAATTATAGTGGTGCAAGACCTTAGTAGGTCTTAGTACTGCTCATGACTACACATGTTCTAGAAAATTGGGGGTGTGCATGTAAGTATAGAAGCATGTATTATTGTGTATCAAATTTTCAGATGCAGTCAGTGGGCCTGAATGCTTTAATTTTGTTGAGTCCAGCCTCAGCTCATTTGAACTTGACCTGCGGAAATGCTGACTGTCTACAGCTCTAGTGGCAGCTGTAGGTGCTGTGGGATGTTAATGGGCTAAAAATCTTTAACTGGCCTTGCAAAAAGTGGAAGAATCTGAATCTTAGTGGCCACTTTGAAAGTCTCTTTATGGGTGTTTTCTGCTTTTAAATTCTCACTTGCAGCGTAACTTTACACAGGCTAATTAAAATATGATGGCTTTTTGGTGGAGTGATAAGAGTAAATAGAAAATTATATGACTTTAGACAAAACTATTTTTTTATATTTGCCTGGAAAGCCGTATGCCCGATTAAGTGATCTTGTGCAGATAAAACATGGCTAGTTGGAAATTTAACAAAGGTAAAAGTGAAATAATATCTGGGGGTTTGACAAACCTGTTCATAGTGTAGTAGGTGTTGGTGAAATAAAAATACTTGGTCTGGTTTGACAGTTTGCCTTGGTGAAACGGATATACAAAGCAACAGCAATTTTAATGTGTGTTAAACGTCAACTACTGTGTGAAATAGCATTCCCTGTTACCTGTAGGGCAGCTGACTCTCATCTGTCTTCTTCAGTTGATTATTTGTGGCAATAATGACAAAATTTAAGTGCTGTTAGTGACATCATGCTGGCCATGGTGTGATATGCAAAAGGAAAGCTTGCTTTTTAGCTGGGTATTGGAAGAACCAAAATTTGCATGGGGGCTGGAAGCTGCTATGAGCTCCACAGAGTGCAAAATGTGTCCCTTCCAGCTGCCAGGGGGATCTCTTGGGATCTCACAGCAAAGTTGTGTGTGGTGCCACCAACTGGAACGAGTGCAATGTGTAAAAGACAGGAGATGAATGCCGAAATAGGCCAGCTAGCTCACACATCGTGCTTTTCCCAAGGATCTGACTAGTACCCCGGTGGGATTGTTGCATTGGGAATATTAGTTTGATGGACAGGTAAACAAATTTGGCAAGTGATGCAATGTGTGGCGGAGCAGGTCATTTGTCCTATTACCTAACTTAAGCCTACGTGTTGCACCCCTGTCACCACTGACTCTACTGTCCAAGCAGTTCACAGAGCTAGTTGCCTTTTGTCCAGGGCAAGGTCTGCCTTTCATTTTAATGTGCCCATTTTCCCTGGGAAACATTCATCTTTCTGCTTATGTTTGTACCTGTTGACTTCCTCCTGCTCAGATGCTTTGGGGAAGGCTGTTGGGGGCTGTACCCATTCCCGGGAGTGTGACTTGCATTAAATGTGTCACGAGCATTTTGGCAGAGATTTTTCCACTCAAGCAGTCACCAGGGACAGGCAGAGAGGAATGCCATCTTCCCTTGACCAGGCAGGTGCAGCGGGTTGCTTTCAGACATGTGCTACTGATTAAACAACTGCTGGTGAGCACCACAGTAAAATTACCCTGCTGCTTTTGAGCACTGAGTTGATGTTGTGCTTTTTTACCTCAGGGAGGGTTCTGGGAAAGCAACAGAAGTCTCCTTCCTCAAAACCCAAGCACTTCTGTATAATTATTTCCTTGGAAAAATTAGCTTCCTGTTTTGAGCCCCTCTCCAGAAGAGCTTCCTCACCCCCCTGTGATGCTTTCACTTTGACAGCCTCATGAGCTGACGGCAGCATCTCTTTACCCCAGGACCACAGGCCACAGAGGGCCTCGGGCCTTGCAGGCGCACTGGCCGCCCGCTCTGGCCATGGGCGCTTGCCCCTTCGGCCCTGCAGTGCCCTGCGCCTGGTGACTGTGGAGCGAAGGGTGTCAACTGTTCTTGGGCTGCCTGGCAGAGAGAGCCTTCCCCCTCGCACCTCGGCAGGAGACGCTGCCTATGTGAGCTTGAACATACACATACAGCTGCTGTTTATTGCCTTGTTTGTCAAGGAAAGCCTGCAGTACATTCAGAGACTCAGGGAATTTCCACTATTTTTCTCACCATCCCCGTCCTCCCCCCCCTCCGCCTCAACCTTCGGACACACACATTGTGTTGTTTTGACGTAATTTCAAGCAAATATTTTGCCACGGAGAGGCAGTGCAGGGTCACAGAGGTCCTCCAGGCTTGGGCTTCAGGCTTGCAGCCCTCCCCAGTAAACAATAGCTCTATAACTCATTAAAACTCCCTTTTGATTACTTTTTCCTGTTTCTGATTGTTTTGGAGCAGCAGGGGTGGATTCCACACTCAACAAACTTCTTTTTCCTGCTGCTAAATTTAAATGTCTCTGAACTGAAAGGAGTTGCTAATCTCTTTGACAATAACTCCATCAAATAGAAATTACAACTGTAAACAAGATTTTAGGCTATTTATGAACACTACAAGGGATTCGTGACTTGGTTTTGCAGAATAATTTTTATCTCTAGGAATTTTTTTTAACTGTCTTTTCTTTTCAGAAAGAAAAGTTACCCAAACCCTAACCCTTTCTCTCCTAGTTACTGTAGCCACTTCATTTTCAGATTTAGTGGTAGTCATGTTTTCCCATCATGGCCTGCATGAAACAAAGCTGGTAATCGCCTTCCTTGCTTGTCTCCTGTCCTCTTCAAATTCATGCATTATCTTCTGCTTCACATCAGTGATTCAGCACTCCTATCACTGTCTCCCCAGTTTTTCACTGCATGGTTTTCTCCTGCTTGCCAGACTCCTGATTTATATGATCTACCCGTAAAACTCCATTGACCAGCTGAATTTCTTGCGAATTTGTACATTCCACCCTTTTTTATACCAGGAGTAAGCTCCTGATTTTTTCCACCTCCTCCTTTTCCTTGTAGGCCAGATATAAAATAATCGATTAATAATTTTATTTAATGGGCAGGAAGGAGAATTTGGGAAAGTGATTTGCAAAGAATCCAATTCAAAGGAAAAATGTGTGCATGTTTATCCATCCACATCCTTGTATCACATACACTGCCCACGCATATCTACACCCTAATATGCTTAATCTGTACTAATCTAGCACAAAATATTTTTTTATAGGTATAGTGCAAAAAGTGATAAAATAACCAGTTGAAATAGAATCTATATAGCATGGGTCCACATGTGGATTTAATTAGTATGACAATAGTTCATTTGTGTTATTTTTAAACCTACGACTAGGATCTATGGGGGGACAAAGTGTGAACATGTATAGAAATACAGCATGTCCTGAAGACCTCTTGGTCAATTTACTGATATTATTTGTTAAGCATGCCAAGGAAAAATAGATTTTTCCTGCTGGAAGAGCTGACATCTTAAACAAAACTAAAACAGACTATAAGAAGCCGATAAATACTGATTAATTTATTACTTCTCTTGCTATTGGCTCAGTTTTAAGCACTAGTTTTGAGCAGAACATCTGTAAGAGGACACAGTGTGGTAGATCCTAGGGTGGACTCTGTGCCCAGAAGGCAGAATGACAAAAAGACACTTGCTGGAAAGAATTACACAGCTTTTTATTTTAAGCAGCCAGGCTACCAATGTTGTCCCTTGCAGTAGGGTCCAGGGACAGAGAAGGAACTGTTCCATCTTTAGCTGGTGCTATGTAGTCCTGCAAGGTTTGCTACCACAGTAATGAAACTATGGTACCTGTCCTTAAGGACTATGGATCCAGGTGTAACAGGCAAACTGGATAATCTTTGCTCTGAACTTCACAGAAACCCTTCCATATACCTCCTGGAAAGATCCGGAGGATAAAGCGGTGCCCTCCAGAGGGGTGAATGCCTGCCACCGAGCAAGTACACAGCTCTTGTGTCCTAATAGGACATGCTTATTCTCAGCAGGTTTCCAATGGCTTCACCAGGATTACACCAGAAGAGAGTTTGGCCCTATATTTGTCTTCAAGCCACCTCCCAGGACTGTGCTCACATAATGACATGATTTGGAGAGTTATTGACCTCAGTTAAACTACTGATTGGTCAAGTCAGCTTAAGTGGCTGATCCTGGTAGCTGATACATGTTGTAACTTGCCATATTGGTATGACCTGGCCACCGAACCACCTCACAATGCCTGTGTTTTGCTAGTTTGCAGCCTAGTTTTGAAGATTATGAGCTTTTCATCGGGTTCAACTGGACTGTCAGGCATCTAAACATACATATAATATGCTTATTTTTCATAGATATTTACATATGTGCTTGTATATGTATTTACGTGCATACACTGATTATTGTGTGCATATATACATACATATGTTTACTGTATTTAATTTGCACACACTGATAATTGCTTTTTAAGAAGAATTAAAGAAAATAACATCCATATGCTGTCCTAAAGAAACTTTGAAAATGAAAAGGAAAATAATCGTTTTCCTGGAACAAATATTTCCGTGTTTTGATTTTTTTTTGGCATGCTATGTAAGAATGTGACTCATATGTTTTTGTGGAACACAATCTAAAAAAGCACACAAATGAGATATGAATTTTTACAGCTTAGCTTCAAAACTGTCTTTCCAGCTTAACACCTTGAAAAGACGAGCTAAATATAGGAGGTGTAATTACTCTTCCCCATTTGCTGTAGCTCTGCTCTCCAGTTGTATTTTCTATTTTGATTCTTCCATGCTGCATGCAGTGTGACCTTTGAAAGATAGCAGTGAACTTCCTAAGTGTGTTGGCAGTGTCTCTGGCAACACATGAGGTGACCCCATCAATTGCAAGATCCAGATGTGAAGGACTGAACAGTGTTTTTCCCAGCAACAGCATCTGGGTCTCTCAGCACCTTTCTGACTGCTCTATTACAAGCATTTCTTGGCTGACTCTGTGGCTTGCTTTGGAGCAGCTGTGAGGCTCATGGTTAGGGTTGTGTATGGGAGGAAGGCTCTTCCTTCTCACTGTTTAGCCAAGGGAGAGCATGAGGAGCTCACATTTGTCTCTGGAAATCTCCACATTCTGCTCAATTTCAAAGGAGATAAGAATGGGGAGTGGGGAAGAAATGACAACAGCTGGCTGGAACAGGGTTTGTTTTCCATAATGAGGTCATTTAGCCAAGCCATACGATAAAAGAAACCCTTCGTATTTTTCCAGCTCTTCTGAGACCTTTCAGAACAAGCTTGATAAGATGCAGGCACCATTCTGACTTCTAATAGTTTCAGATGGAGTTCGATCTCTGAAGGATCATCTAAGCTTTTCTATTAGCAATCTCTATCAGAGATTTTGCAGTATGCATTTTTCTTCTTCAGCACCTTGAGAGAAGCATGTTAACCTCTAGGTTAAATCTAGAGACAAAAGTAATTAAGTCTCTCTTGGTTTCTGGTATCTGAGTGTGTAGTAGTATTATGAAAAAGTGCAGATGGAACAGGGAATTCTTCCAAATGGTGAAACTGCTATTTCATGGAGTATTACAGTAACTGCCAGATCATTGGTCCTCTACATCTTAGCGTTTTAGAAATGTTTCACCTAGACCATGATTCTCCAGCTCTTTTGGATCCTCTTTTCCATATGCAAATGACTCCACCAAGTAGTTTTTCCATCAAAGCTTTAATTGGAAAAGTTGTGAAGGTAATATGACTCCACAGGGATCTGACCATGGACCATCGTTTCTGTGGCCTCACAAACCACCACGTGGAATCCAGCTTGGAATCTGCTGACTGAAAAAGCTTCCTGCTGGGGAAAAAAAAAAGAGTTTTCAGCAAATGATGTTTTCCTGTGAAAGTACCTGCTTTCTATGACCAGTTTCAATTTTTCACTTTTAAAAAATGTGAAAATGCCCTATGCTTTTAAACACCAACAAATCTCAGTTCTGTATGGCATGAGAGTGTCCCGTGGGCGCTGTGCACTTGAATGAGAAGGTTCCCTGCACTGGCTTCTCTTTTTCTTTATTGTACTTGGGCCTTTTTGAGGTAAGGATCCTCTCTGCTATGTTTGTGTGCAGTATCAAGGGACCCCCCCATCTCTGGTTTGGGACAATTTTGGGCTAATGCAATATCCAATGAAAGCTGTGATAGTGATTATCCACCTCAATTTAGAATGAAAGCAATTAAAATACTTTCTACAGTAAAATATGCCCATAAGGATGAAACTATCTCTCCCTATCTCTTTGGTTTTACCAAAATTCAGAGATAGAAAATTGATTTCACATTTGCTTAACTTCCTTGTATTTTCTTTCTTTTTTCTCTCATTTCATGCTGTATTCTCTCTTTTCTTTGACAGAGCTGTTTTTTCAATGAGGTGCTGGATAGTATGGTCCTCTTCCCACACACATAAGCTGGAGCAAATGCAGGATTTACATGCTGCATAAGCAGACCAGCAGTTTCTGCCCATCTGTTGGAAGATTAATATGGGCATATTAGAGCCAGATGATCAGGAAGCAGGAAAAATGCTCTGAGAAACATTTGAAAAAGATTCCTTCCTAGAAAACCTCCCCCACTTGCATGCATCATGCACAGTTTTTCCTATGCAGAAATCTTGCTTTGATGGAAAGTTCTTTATCAACCTAAGAAGAACTGTCAGGGTTATAGCTGTGATTCCGTTTATCCTAACACTGATGCCTCCTTTTCTTAACAAAGAGTCCTGGGTTTTAACAAAAAAGAAAGTAAAAAGGTTTGCATTTTCAGCTTGATCATCTCTGCAGAAAGAGCTGAACCCCAAGCCTGAACTGAGACTCCCAGTCAAAGGCATTTTTAAAATCCAGATCCATTTTTGCTCTTCTGATCTTGACCTAGAATAACTCTTGTACAGTTTGGCTTATTTGTGAAGAGTAATTTTCAACTCTGGATGTGAGCCCAGTTCTGAAACCAGGTGCTCAATATCATAAAATAGGGACTATATTCCATTAGATGAAGATATGCAGGGGACAGAGACAACCAGCTTCTTTCGGTTTGTGAACCAAAGCTGTCGAGCTGTACTAAAAATTCATTAGCACGGAACAGTACAGTTTTCTCTCTCTAAACACGGCAGGTTAATCTATAGAGTATGAAATGAAAAGGAGATGCTACCAATATAAACATGGCAGATCAAATCTTCTGCATGGACTGAGCTGTGGAATGTTTTTGATTCCATTTAGATGAGATGTGAGCCCATAAAAAGTATCTTAGTAAAAAACAGTTTTTTCCAGGGTTTGATACCATGAAGCCAAACAAACCTCGCACCCATCTCTGCAAGCAATGATGGTTCTCTTCTTCCTCTGTGGTGCAAAACTCTTTTTCCCCCTCATTGTATCAAATCTATTCAGTCCTCTCTCCTAAGACCTCTCTGGATGACCAAATAATTTCTTCTGCTCAAGTATCTCACTAGCTTGTCATACAGCCTCATTTTTGCCATTTGATATTAATTTCTTCCTTCTTGTTTCTTCTCTAGGTGCTGCTTGAGGACTTGGTGAAAAGGAGATTTCTTCACCACATAAGTTATCCTTCCTGAGAAGACTGGAAGATTTGGAGGAAGGGCCGAAAACGAAGGTTTGAATTTTTCCACCAAACAGGGAAGAGAAAGGTCTTGTGGAAATTCACTTTCCTCTTGTATAATTGCTTCACATTAAACTGAAATTACTTTCCATACTGTGCTGTTGACACTGAAGTATCATGAAACATCCTTAAGGTTAACAATCTGGCATATTTTGATCCTGAAATTTGATTGTGGGATACACGTGTCCAAGAGGACATTAGAAGAACCTAGTAACTGCATTTCAAAGCTGAGTTTGCTGAACCCCATTGTCTTTTGAGGAACCTTTGGAAACCTTGTGTAAAATTTTGTGGCAAACAACCAGGGTCTCATGAAGCTGCCTTCCTTGATAGCCACAATTTGGGGTTGATAAAGTTACCTGATGACGGCCTGGAATAAGCAAATCTGTGTTTGCAGTTATCAATGCCTTGCAAAATGAGGAGTGATGTTAAGTTGTTGTCACTGTGATCAAACTAGCTGCTTTTTCAGCAATGAGCACTTGCCTCCATACACCAGCAAAGTCCATTTGTATATTCCATTTTACAGCCGGGAATTCTGTGGCATTTTCATCTTCCGTGGTTGGAGCAATTTATTCAAACTAGGACCTCAGTAGGACTTTGCTTCACTTCCACTCTCACAAGCTGGCTCTGTGGAGCTAATTAAATCAAGCCTTAAATCAAGCTAATTAAATCAAGGACTTTCCGGCCTGGATGTGATTCCAACTTGACTCAGGTGTTCAGGTTGTGACCTGATCAGCAGGCTGACCTGAGGAATGCAAGCAAGGTGATTTATTGGGGAAGCATCCGAACTATTCATCTTACATAACCCCAACCCTTTAGCATACTTTCTCTAAAAAGACTAAACACATCCAAACAGCAAGGATTGGATTCTAGTTAACCCCTCGTAAGTGATTAAAGGGGGTGCGAACCTTGCTGGCTCTGCATTTCTGTGGCCAGGGCTAGCTGTAGTCTCTTTATGGGAAGTTGTCTCTATGTCTACATGACCCAATGGAATAAGCTGTACAGAGGTATAAAACACTGAACAGCTTAGCCTAGGAACTATTTTAGCCTATATCTCCTGTAAGGCACTTGAAGGTGGGTCCAGTGTCTTCCAGCTATTGCGTCTCTCACCAACCTAGCCCTCATGGTCTGGAATGCTTCCAAGTCCAGCCCAGCTACAGAATTTCTCTGTTGCCTCTGTTTCCTACGATGCTTCCCTTGGAGTCCTCCTTGCATGCCACAAAGTGGATGCCTTGTACTAGTAACCAGACCATTTTTGCTGGCCATATATTTCCTGATTTTAATTGGTTTTCCTTATGGTGCTGACTTGTATCCACCAAATATTCAGGGCTTGTCAGTGTTTGTATTATGAAATCTGGTTTTCCAAGAATTTACAATCAAGCTATAAAAATGTATTCCAGACTGGAAGTTTGACCGTGTGCTTCTGGCTCAGTAGTTGAAAGTTGTAAACTGCAGAGTCACCTTGGCTGTCTTCAATGAATGCACAAGATTGGATTTCTCTTTTTTTCCATTCTAGTTCTGGTGAAATATTAACCTTGGTGCAGTTGTGCTATATAAATTCATACAATTAATGTATTTGAGAGCTTCAGTACTTTGTGAGATCATTGGTGCATTTGGGCAAACATTCATTTTTTAGTTTAGTGTCTTGTCCAAAAACCTCTGAAGAGGCTATGAGGAAGATTGCTTTAGTCCAAGCTAAACTAAAGTGATTTTGGGCCTGTAAAATACAATTCAGAGAATAAGATCATTACTTGATAATGTATAAGTCAGTATAATTCCCTCAGCTGGTTACCGGCCAAAGCCATCTCGTCTGTTCACTCCTCCTCCCTTTTATTTCTGTGATTATCTGTGTCTTCCAATTTTTTTTTCCTTTCCCCTTCAGGACAGGTTTTAAAATGAAAATGCTCCTTCAAAATGAGGAGTTGGAAAGATTTGTCTGGGGGAACACTGAGAGGAAACATTTTTGTATTTTTCAGATTAAATGGTTTATTTATTTTATTTCTGCAGCCACCAGCCCTGTCCTCTGTCATGACTGTTCTCTGACACTACATCATACACTCCCTGCTGCCTCCCCATTGCTGGATTCTCTAAAGACCCAGAGGTTGCAGCTTGCATTCTGCTCCAGGGTTAGAGGGGAAGTTATCTCCCTCGCATTCCTACACTTGTCTACAGGGTTATATATCTGAGAGACGGAATTAGTGAGTCCTTTAGTCTTTAAGATGTTATTTCTGCTGCTGCTATCTTTTTTATTCTGCTGTGAATCAGTGAACTTTCTTTTGCTTACCTAAGGAGTCCAACACCTGCAACCAACCTGTCACTCGATGGCAATCCACCCATCCTTCCAGATTCCCTGACTCCTGTCCTGTGCAGCTTTGACCCCATGATGTCAGCAAGGATCAACTGCTTCCATAAAGATCTTTGGGGGCAACCACTTGAGAAACAAGGTGACCTAAAAAAACTGCAACCCATGCACAGAAGGCATAGGAGCCATCAGCTGGCTTTGATGTTGAGAAGACAAATCTTCCTGGACATTTGTTTTAGACCAGACTGGAAAATCAGATACCTTCGGCCATCATTTATGGCACAGACCAGACTTTGTGGAACAAAGATTTGCCCTTGGGTTTGCCTTGGCAACTTGCTGTTGAACCAATGTGCTGTATATGGTCTGCATAAATTAAAGTGCACCTTTCACTGAGTGTTCAGGAATAGATTCCATGAATGGCTTGTGTACAAAACAAAGATGGCTCCACTCAAGTCTATATTATATGAGCGAGAGTGGATCACCAAGCTTCCTGGGGAGATCCAGATTATGGCTATTTCCATGAAAATAAAAACTGATCTTGATTCCTCCTAGACAGTTCTTGCCAAGGAGTTGAACTGACTTGTCTTAGAGTAGCAGCTCCCACAAGCACAGTATAGTATTTATATAGAAAACAATCGTAAGGAGCCTATGGTGCTTTGGAGCCAGCAGATTGCCTATGATCACCCTTGCAAGCATGGGTTCACTGGCCATACATACAGAACTGCAGCTGCATCCCAGTTAGGGAAAGGATGACAGCAACAGTCAGTGAGGATATGACATGGGGAATGAAGAGGGCCAAACAGCCTGAAGATCTTTGTGTCAGGTTTTCTCATTTCTCAGATCTGAATCTATCTGAAATTGGGCTCATTCCTAACTGCTTTATGAGGCATCTCAAGCTGTGTAAACAGTAATGCAATAATGGCAGATCACAATGCACTCGTCACAGACCATGAAGAATAGCCTAGCAGCTAAGCAATATGCTCTCTCTAAATGATATAATGCTTCTTGCAGACAGGAATATTAATCACCCTGGGAACTGACAGGATCTGATGGAAGAGGCTGTTGTTAATATTATCTCCCTTGGAAGCATTTGCAATTGTAATAGTAATTTTAATAATGCCAAACAAAATAAGCTTGGTTTGCCGGTTTTGTGGCAAAAGGGAACACTGAGAACAGCAATACATAAATAGAGAGACTAATTCATGAAGGAGGTGGACCAGATTTCTCTGGTCAGACAGCTCAGACATGACTGAGGGGGGGGAGGGAATTTTTTGTTTTAAAGGCTGTATTTGCTTCATCAATCGTCAAAATCTTGTTAAAAGTCTAATTCAGTTATCATGCTCTTGTTGCTGTCCAGAGACTGAATGTATGAGAGGGACTTTATATGCAATTTCTGCCACAAGCAATTTACTATTATTTTATTATTCTAATCTGGCTGGTTCCCATGGAGTCTCTGAAACCAAATCATATCAGAGGAAGATGAATATTAACAATCTGATCTCTCTCAGGAGAGCTAATAAAAGAATGGGGATCCTATGCCTTGGTTCAACATAGGGCGCTATGAAATGGCCATGGAAGTGTTGACATTAGTTCTCATGATTGCTAGTTGAGTTACTTACTGCTCAATTTGAGCACAAACCTTTTCTACACCTGTGCCAAGACACAGCAAGATTACAGTGTAAATCATGAATTTATAAGCTAAATAATGAATGTGTGGTAGAAGTAGAACTGTCATCAGAGTTAAGGAGCAAACCAAAGAGCCAAGAGGACTGCATTTGATTCCTTCCTTTGTTACATTCTGCTTTGCGTGTATGTGCAATCTGCCTCAGAGTATTATATACCAATTAATAATGAACAAACAGATAAATTGGAGCAGCATCTTTAGACAGGTGGCAAATTGCCCAACGTTTTTTTTTAAATATTAGAAACATCTATGGGTTAAGAGTTAGCTCTGAGTACCAAGTATGAGACATTCAAGCTGGGCTGGTATCTGTGACTGGGACTGAGTCCACCAATGCTGTGTTACTTTCGCAATGGGAGAACCGTAATCAGGCATTTGGCTTTAAAATTTCTCACGCAAAAGGAGGAAAAAGAAATTAAACTGTAGAAATTGAGACATTTTTAAACCTTTCTTTCGGGACCAATTCTCTTTAGGCTCCTCTCAATATATTTGCAAGATGCACAGAAAATGATTACCCAGATCTGAATTATCTTATCCCTGCAAAGGGAGTGCTAAGACCCTTATTTAGTTGCTTGTGTGACAAGATGCTGATAAGAAATTCTGAGAAACCTCTCTCCCTGGCTAACCTCCATTCCAGAGCTGAATTATTTAAATAGGGAGGTAATGCTATTGTTGCAGCCTCTGCATATTAGTGCCTGAGATGGACGTCAAGCTCCATGAAAGATTTTACAGCCTTTGGGCTGAGACTTTGTTGTTACTGTGTCCTGATATCTCAGGGCTCTGTTCACAAGAACAGCCACTCAGGACACTTTGGTTAAAAGGGATTTCTGTTGAAAAAGGCCAGCTTGTCTGAAACATTTTGAGGAGGGAGAGGGGGAAAAGTAGGAAATTATTAATTTGTGCCTTTTCCACAAAACAAACACTTCACTTAAGACCTTCACTACAAAATGAAGGAGTTGACAATGGTGGCTTTGCAGTGCCTGCTTCCAGTGTCTCTCCTGAGCATGAGAAATATCACATCAATTAAAACAGGCAACAGTGTCTATTTATTATTTCCTGGTGACTGCTTGGTTTGTAGCTGGCTGTGGAGCTGGAATATTCCCCTTTGCCCTGCTTAGCTTTCTCTTGGTCCTGGTTTGAGCCATGCCTTATTCTCCTGCATGAGTCCTCATCTAACTTTGTCACTTGGTCAAAAATTGTCAGGGCAGGTCCCCAATAGCTGGTAGCCTGATGTGCTGACTAAATTGTAAAACCAGGATCAGTGACCATGGAGTGATCATATGGATAGACTGTGTAAAGGACGGTGCCAGTTTTGGATAAATACATCTCCAGTCAATACTCTCAGGTTCAGATCGAACACAGCATGCACATGTGACTCACACAGCCACCTCATACGTGCACCACCATTTAATATGCTTTCATTTTCATTTGTCTTCATCACAAGTGTGAAAAAAAGGTATGCACAGTGCTATTTTCAGCTTGTGGTTGCTGGTTTCCTCCTCCTTTACCAGACTAATCAACAGGCTTGAATTAAAGTGACACCATGGGTTCAACTGTTTAACATGGTAAAATGAGGTGACATTGCAGGCTTGCAATGTGGACACATTTTCACTTGGAAATAGTACTTTCAGCCTTTCCACTTGTTTGTTGTTTTGTTTTTTTTTTTTTTCCTGTGATAGAATCTACTTTATAAAACTGGAAGCAAAAGCATTTCCAACCCCACTGTAGATATTTCACTCATTTCTCCTGCCTTGCCACCTGTTTTACAGAGATCTAAGCAAGCAGCCTTCACACATGTTCCTTCTCTGGTCCCCTGACTCAAAGAAAGAAGACCTCTGCCACTGACAGGAAGGCACTAAACAAAAGCAACCACATGAGATGACCATGAGTCTCAGAGGAGTAGCCCCTGTTAGGAAAGAATACAGCTTTCGGGAGCAAACACCTAACATTAGTACACCTTCAGGGTAATGTTGTGGGTGCTGGAAATCAAAGCCAGCAACACCTCCGTGCCACTGGCTGTCACTTCATGTCAAAAGAGTCACAGATAATTTCCTTGCACTTAAGAGCTATTGAAGGACCAGACAAGGCTGGAAATGTATTACCTGTTGAGCCATCCCCTCCTTCATTTTGTTCTGCTTCTTGTAACCCTACTGTGGCCCCACATCTTTCTACTCTCAGGAGGGAAATGTCTCTGTGAGGAGAGAGGGTATGAGCAGTGCATGCACAGGATTGGGTTTGTCTTTGTCTTCCCACCCTGAAGGGCTTCAAAGTAATTTACAGTGGGAAGGTAAGACCCAGATTTATAAATTATGTCCTCATAGTTATATGAGGAGGGTTCCCATATACTAGGTCAGTGTTTAAACACATCCCTGACTCCTGTCTATGAAGGACACAGGAAAACTCCTTTCATTGCCAGATTTTGTCTCACAGACCTAGAGAAATGATTTTAAAGAAAGAACAGGAAAGTAGTGAACCTGGTATAAAAGGAGGAGGACCTTTTCTGTGTTGATAGCTCCTAATGTATTTATTCCCATGCTTGTTACATACAATTGTCTTCTAGGGAGTTTCTGTCTTCTAAATGAAAAAGGACGTTTAATTAGCCTTTTCACTCCCTTGTAGCATCCGCTGTAGTTTGGTAGTATTCATAGGTCTTTGCAGAAGGGTGTTGTGCTGAAGTTAAACTTTGTGCTCCAAACCAAACCAGTGCCCACGGAGACATGTTTTCTTCACCTTCTGCTCCATCAGGTTTACTTACAATCTCCTGGGAAGAAACAAGAAAAATCTCTATGGGCCAGAGAGCTATTTGAGCAGTATTGAGTGCCGGCAGCTGCAAAAGCCATGCTGAGGAATGCGCCCAGGTGCCACCTACCATAACATAGCTGCTGCCAGAAGAATTCGTACTCCTCCTCTCACCTGGTAGAAAATAGCCAATATGCAGGAGGAGGATTGTGAGAACTGGCATGCTTCATACCAGAGAGGCTGCTCAGACTCCCTGCTTGTCCCAGCTGGTCCATGCTGAATGTACAAAACGATGCCTGGATGAACAGGGGATCAAGTGTTCTTGACTTATATCGATGTCGTAAAAGCAGACATGCTGTTTTCCTGTAGCTGACAAGGAAAGCCTGCAGGAAGCATGGTGTTAGCTCAGGATGAGCATGTGCTGTGAAATCCAGGTCTATCTCAGGAACAGGCTGTCTAGTTTTGATACTCTGGACCAAGCACACACTGGGAACAGGTGGTAAAAAGAAAGAGAGGCAGAAATTAGGCATAGACCTGATGTAAATTTATTTTCTTGGTCTATTCTTAAGTTGAAGGGGCTCAGATCCTGTGCTCCTAATGGAGCCATCCATCCTATTTCTTTAAAACCCGCTTCTTATTCCCCAGCCTTCACTTCCCCTGAGTTGTGGTGACATGAGGAGAACTGCTTTGCCTTGCCCTTTAAGAGGGAACGCAACACCTTCAGCCCTCTCACAGGTCACAGCCTCTGCCATCTCCAAAACTTACTTCTTTATCATCAGGCTTCAGCTGGGGCTGTCAGCAAAGGACAACTCAAAGAATTAGATAGAAGAAATGCCTCCAGCCAGGTTGACTCGAATGATGACGAAACCATCCCTTAGTCCCCGTCGTCCTCAGGCATAGCGCACTGTATCTCTGCCCATTGCAGCACCAGCCAGGCATTGCTGACAACTTATTACTGAATGTATTAAGATATTTTTGCTGCATAAATAAGAGCAATAAGTCTATGGCATTGAGAGTTTGTCTTTACCTTGCAGTAATTTATTATCCTATTATCACTCTTTGCAAATATCTGTGCTCAGCACTTCCTTCCTTGTAGCACTGAAATACTAAGCGTTTGTAAAGCTTAACCATCAGCCATAAACTCAATAAACTGCTGTACGCACTAATGTGGAATTAAAACCTTTATTTGGGTGATTTATTTTAGGCACAGGTGTGACAAAGGAGCCCATAAAAATTACAGGCTGCTTGTTTTCTTGGGTTTTTTTCTGCTGCTGTAACACTTGCAGTGATTAGTTGGCATTTTAAAATGTGTTTGGGTGTTGGGGAGGGTTGTTTTTTTTGGATTCGCAGACAAACATGGGTAACCCAACAAAACCGAGAAGCTAAAAAGTGACATTTTTTAGAGTTGGAATCTTAGTAACTATTCAGTCAATCGGCTGCCTGCTTGCCATGCATTAATGCTCACCTATAATGAGGCAAAACTTGCAGACCCATGTTTTCTCATACAGCCTGTGTTGGGGACAGAACTCGAACGGTGTGTGAACTAGGTAGGCAGGGATCAATGGAGGCAGGTAAAGTGGGGAGAGAGAGACAGAAAGTTCAGTCTTTCAGCCCAAGTTTCCAGTTCATACCTGACTGGTCTCTGCACTGACTGAAGGGGGGATCAAACAACAGGTAGCCTCTCCCCTCTCTCTCACAACCTGAATAAGGATTATGAATGAATGAATGACTAAGTTTGTAACACCCTAGGAGAAGGCATGGAAGAAGGTTTGCTTGGGTTCAGCGTCATAAGAACATGAATAGCTGTTGTACTCGGTCAGACCAACAGCTCGGTGTCTTGTATCTGGTTGGACAAATGTGGAGGAACAGCAGGGAGTACGAGAATGCATTGAGTGCATCACTATCCTCCTTGAGAATACTCTCACTCTCCAGCATCGTCTAGTTCATTTGTTGCCAAAAATGGCATCTTTGTGTTAAAAAGCCTTTGGTGGATTTTTCTTTCATGGGTGTGCCTAATCAATTTTTGAATCTATTTAAACTTTTCATCTTACTATGGCTACAACATGCATTGTGTGAAAGCACGTCTTGAAATCTCTTTTGTCTATTTTAAATCTAATATCTTCTAGCTTCATTTGCTATCTTCCATTCTAGTATGAGAGGAGAGCTGAACACATTGTCTAAAGAACAATTAAACAAACCAGGTGTGCTCACCCTGGAAAAGAGTTGCTGTTGCTGGGATTATCAAAGTCACTCCACAGGTTTAGTTGTCCCATTTACTCTTCTTTCTACCTTTTCTAGTTTTATAGCCTTTTTATGCCAAGGGGTGGGACCATGGTATTAAAGGTGTTACCACAGCATTGCTTTTTCTGTTGGAATAATGTCTGCTTCATTGATTCTTCCTCTTCTGAACATTCCTAGCAGCTGACATGCTTTTTGACCATTGTTAAAAATGTCTGTTCCATAGCAGAATAGCAAGCATTGAACACAGCTCTGTATTTTCAAGAGCTATCAAAGGATCAATTTTAACGTGATGAACAGTTGAACCTGCGACAAGTGACAAGCACAATGCAGACCTGTATAGAAATGGGAAGAATGTGACTTCCAGTGTGTTCCTCACTCCCAGGCTGACTTGGATAAACACCAGATCTTGGCTTGCATCTGGATTCCATACATTCAAGGTTTAGAAGAATTCTTCAGTGCTAAGGATCAAGCTGGGAAAGCTCAGTGTGGCTGGCTGATGATAATAACTGCCTGCCCCTCATCCTCACTCCTCATTCAGAAAGTGACCCTGGCAAACACAGATTGTTTGTCCTGTATGTATGTTCCTTCATACTTTATCAGTAGTGTCTTGCATTTGGCCTTTCCTCAAAGGAAAAGAGGCTCACAGATGACTTCTAAAGAGAAGTTACCTTTCCCTGAATGCTCACTAATGAAGGACAGAGCTTTCACAGCCAAGACCAGTAGCTGATTGTGCCCTTTGCAATGACCTCTGTTTTCATAATCTAATGGCTTTGCACTGATATATGAATGTGTTTACATCTTGAGGCAATTGCTGAAAGCAGTAGAGGGCAACGGTAAATGTAGTCAAGCATTAGGCAGGGTCATTATAAAGAAATCAGGAAGGTTTTAATGAAATTCACTGCAACATGAAAGCTTCAAGAGGCTGCTTCATGTTCTGCTTTGTTTTGCAAAACAAAATCCAGCACAAATTAAAGATGTAGAAAGAGGTAGGATTGTTCATGCACAGCTGCAGTTTTGTAATCCAGCCGTGTATTGTAGGTTCCTCTAAGACTAGGGGATTTTCCATCTAGGATTTCAGCTCAGCTCCTAGTTAAAGGAGACAGGAGAAAGGTGGAAAAGTAAAAGACTTTATCCTGTGTATGGCTTTGGGGCACATTGGGAGGTGGTGACAGGCTAGTCTATGTGTGCGATGGCAGGTGCAAACTTCACTATGTCCTTTAACATCCAGTCTGAACGTAGGGACGTTGAGCAGTTATTTTGAGGGATTATTATTTATGAGTGATAACTGCAAAACTCTGTGATCAGATTAGGGACAGGCAAACCTCCTGAAGTGCAGCAGACCTGTTTCAAAAACTCCCATAACAGGGGATGTTTTTGCAAGTATTTTGAGCCTATAAAGTAAAGATTATCTCTTTTCTGTATCCCTTCCCCAAAAGGAAGTCCTTGCTACAAAGTTATTTTTAAATCAACCCACACTAACCACATCTAAAATTCTGTTTGTGTATGTGGGGTGCAAGGTGAACGTGAGTCTACAGTGTTAGTATGTTGTAGAAAAGGTGAACAAATACTGGGATGTTTAAACAAAAGTCAATTCTGTAAAGTAATTGTTAAGTAGCACTTCCACTCTTAGTGCTGACAGGGTTTCTGTTGGAAGCCAGCCTGGCTGGGTACCACATTTCAGATGTGTCCTAACTGGAGAAGAGTGGTAACATGAATAGAGGTCTTGCAAGAATGCCTAGAAGTAGATGGGTGGAGTTGAGGTTGTTCAAGAGACGAAGCGCATGAGTGGAAGGATGCAGCAAGGAAAGACGAAGCAAACAGTCTAATCTTCTTGTCACGGTTGTTGGGAAAGGAAGTGGTGAACTTAAATGACAATGGGGGTGTTCAGTTTAGAAACTGGGGAAAACCATGGCTGTGGTGAGGGAAATACTTATGTGGGTCATTTGAGCAAACAGCAGTGTCTCCACTGCTCAGGGTCTTTCAGAGCCAGCTAGGCAAG
>NW_009647846.1:3949227-3967614 GCF_000708025.1 Charadrius vociferus
ATGGACTGGAAGAATGCCTGGGCCCTATGAGTCTGTAATAAAGAAATAAGTACACATTTTTGCCACAGTATGGGTGAATTCACAAAGGATGTACATTCCTTTGCATCAACTGTGGGAAAATGGTGTTATTCCCCCTGCCCCTCGAACTGGGAAAGCACCATTGCTGGAAGTGCAGTGCCTCAATCAGGTTGATTCCCTTGGAGATCTTCCAGCGTGTTTTGCAAAAGAAATCAAGTTAAGCATAGTCACTGGGCTAATTTTCAATCTGCAAAATTGTATTTTGTCTAATTCCCTTCCCAGGCTATTCCTACTGGATACTGTCTTAAACTGTTCTGCAGTGTCAAATGGCTGCTACATTTCATCCTGGGGCATTTGGATGATCCTTTTGCTATCATTAGCTTTCCTGGTTCTCAGTTTTTCTCCCTTTACACCCAATTAAGCTAAGTTCCTTCAGTAAACCTTGTTTCTACATACAGGTTATTTTCTGCAGCCTGTAACAAAAAAATGTCCTCCTTCATTGCCAGTTTCTTCCATAAGGGTCATTTAATAATGTCGGTTTGTTGGAGAAGTGTCTGACATAACTCAGGCTGTGAAGGTTACTTAGTGTTTCTAGGTAGACTGCTATGGCACCCAAGTAGTAACATAAATCCTACTACCATTTTGCTTAACAGTACAGATTAATTCATTTTTCTTTGCAAATTATTCAAGGACAGTATATTCTAATGACTGACATTTATTTAGGAAACCTTCCTGGAACTGATGGTGTTTAATCACTGTGCAATTGTCATGTTTAGAGATAACAATTACATTTCATATTCCTAATTACCCTGTTCTCTGGTAGTCCTGCTCAGACACAGTGGAGGCAACGTTGCCACAACCCAGTCAGAGGTTTCAGGATGTAATAATTCCATCCTTTGGACTAGCATTGGCATAGAGGATTTGCCAGTCATACTTTATGGTACCTTCTGCAATGTGTTAAGAGTGGCATTTACAGACCCTCTGGGGAAAGGGACGTTTTGTCCCTGTTAGAACCTCACCCATGCACTTGTTCCAGTCAATAGAAATAAGCCCAACAGGCACTGAAACACAATTAAATATTCCCTGGAGACCTGGGCAAGGGTTCTGCCCACCAGCTGTTCACGTGGGCTTGCATGCATGGATGGGAGATGTCTCAGGACCTGCAGTTGCTGCGTACGACTCTCCTCAGGCCAAGGACGTAGTGCACTGAGGGACTGGTGTTTTCCCTGCACGTTCCCCCAAAGCGAATTCAGCCCAGGCCTTCACCAGAATGAGGAGGGATGCAGAATAAATGAGAGAGGGGTGAGGCGCAGGAACAGCACACAATCACAGTACAGGCAGGTAGGTCTCCACAGCTCCTGTGGCTTAACACCCAGCCTCCCAAGATGAACTCGGAAGACGTTTGAAGGCTATTTAGATTTGGAAGAACTCACTTACTGGTAGACCTTCTCTGCTGTCAGACAGAGGTGAATAATTTGAACGTTCCTTTGCTACCACATACTAGGCATGGCTGGGAGGTGGTGATGTTTCTGGAAACGGTGTCCAAAAGTTTTGCAACACAGCTCTGGTTCCTAGATTCCTGAAGCGATCAAAATTGGTTTAGTAAAGCTTCTCCTTCCTCTGGACTATCACTGCAGTGGAGGAGCACTGTAAGGAAGGCTGTTTCCAAAATTTCTGTTAGGCAATAGTTTGGTAAAACAGAAATAAGATTTAACCCCTCCACATAACTCTTCAAAAATCTATTATTATTTTTTAGAGGTTTGTGAGTGACAACGTTATGAGAATATGGTTTTCAGGAGCAAGAAATCTTGCATACGCTATAAATACAAGGGAGGCACAAGTTCTGTAGCACTGTGACATCACATTTCTAGGAAAAATACCATCCTGTTTGTTATGATAGATGCTGACGTTTTATGTAAAACAAAGTTCCTGTGCTGTTTGGGTATTGGATTAGGTGTGGCCAGCACACAGGACAAGGGTCTACAAACTCCTAAGCTCTAATCTTCACTCCAGTGGGATATGCAGATACTCAGATGTTGCTGGGTCCATTATAAAGATAAAGGCACATCTATAAAATACAGTTATTATTCCTATTTGTGGACTGCCCACATGCTTGAGTACAGCAGCATTTTAGTGTGAACTGTCAGTACAAGCCCGGCCTGTTTAATTTGGACTTGTTCCTGTTTGTGCTTGTTAGTCCAATGCAAACAAGCTAACATCATGTGTAAAATGACACTGCATGTAATGATTATCTCCCGTCCTAGTAGGGCTGTCAGGAGAGGAGGGCACATTGCTTCCTCCCATCCTGGAAGGACTTCTTTTGTGAGGAGGATGAGAGTCTATGCAGAAAGATTACGAAATGTGATGAAATAGAGATTTGAGCTGCATGGACTGCTATTTGTTTTTTCAGATCCACTGACTCTCTGATTCACTTGCAAGTATATCACGAGTCGAAAAACCAAGAAACAGATGATTTGGAGATGAAATTCTGTACTTTCCCAAATAACTCATGGCTCTGTAATCTCCCTTTCTCAGATGCTGCTCATCAGTCTTTAAAACTAAATCCTCATTCTTCTTCAAAAATACACTGCTAAGTAGAACAGCCTCATTGTGAGACATGTAGTATTGGCATTTCTCCATGTCCTCGATCATGTAAAAGCTAGTGCTACATTAAGCTACAGTGAATTATTTACAGTTGATATTTTATCTATCATCAAAGCTGTTCTTTCATGGTCTTGACTCTCTGTTTGGATGGATTTATGAGATGCTTTATGTTATGTTTCTCTGCATTTTTAGTACTGCAGTTGAGTGATGAAAGGGTAAAACAAATACTATCAGTTTGTCTGAATGAGCTGTTTACAGGGAGGGAGAACTTGTATGAACATTAGTCTTGAGTAAACAGCATTAAATATCTTTAAAGACAGACTTGTGATGTTTCAGGGAATGCATCAGGCAGGAAAAAGCCTGCTTTGATGCAATATCTGGTGGCCTACTGGACCTATTTCAAAAACTGCTAGGCTGAGACAAGTCAAGATGGGACCTGACGGAAGGGATCTGGGGAAGGCTTTTGTATTAGATTCTGTTGCTGGTTTGCTTTGTTCGAACCCTGCTGCAGATCCTTGTATAAAGTGTTAAAAATTCAGTGGCTGGATGGTTAACTCCTGTCTGAGCCTTGCCCAGAAAGATCATTTGCTGCATGGACACTTTGGATCTTCTGGTCCATTTTCAGCCCTCCCTTGTCGCTTGTAACATACAGATTAATGATATGCTGCCTTCAACCAGAACACATAAAAGTTCCTATGAAATTTTAATGGGTTGGACCACAGTTAGTATATGTGGGAGGGAAATGAACTTGGACTCTCCTTCTGGGTTGTGTTGCCTTCTTTTTCTGTGCTGCAGTTGTGTACTGACAGCTGCAAGAAACCTGTTCACACTGAGGGTGAATAAATGTTTGGGAATTTCCCCATACCAATGTCTTCAAGGACATGTAATATATCCTAAAATTAATATTAAATTATTTTTCCCTGTGTTTCTGGGATGCTTTTGGCTAGTCTTTGACTCAGTGTGGGACAAGCCTGAGCTCTGGAAGAGAAGACTCACAGCATTATGACAGACATCCACCCATGTGCCTTTCACCACCTTTTCTCTGTCTCTCTCATCTCTCTGTCTTGCTACTGTGCTCAATCTTTAGATCTACAGGAACAGCACCCACCCTAGCAACTCATCATCTAGTATAAAATACATTGCATTTCCAAAGTGCTTCCTCAACTGTACTTTCCTGAGCTCAGACATACAGTCTAGCACTGTGCAGAAGTGTTTCTCTGTGCAGTAGGTTCACTAGCAAGCCCAGCACTCAGGTTTCCACTGTCATAAGAGAAGATGTCATTACATGCCAGTATAGCCATCTGGCTTGTGCTCTGACAGCACCAGGCAACCTTTTTGCAGAGAAGGAGGGTAAGAAATACTGCGTTCTGTGAAGGTTTAAAAACACAAATAGTTTGCATGCCATCTCTCCATCAACAAGGAATCTAGTTCACTGATGTTATGCACAGTGAGAACCACCATCTTTGGGCCGGTATCTTCCAGCATGGAAGGAATAATTTACTAAACTGTGTAATAAATTGATGTGCATTGCAAGGTTTGCTTCAGTAGTGCACATGCTAAACTGGAATGATTCTATGATTTTTAGCCAGGGAAGAAGTTCACTGGTTCAGCTGCCTGCCAGAATAATTTGCCTGGGATTAGGAAGTACTACACTGTGCATGTTAGCAGGTTGAGATCATGAGGGTTTCTTAGTACATACCCTGGGAAAAGGGTAAATGGTGTCGGTTATGTCTTTGTTCTTGGTGCTCTTACCTCTTCAGGCTGGCAGAAGATTATCAGTGAGAATAAACAACAAATATGATGGTTTGGACTAGAAAGAGTGAATATTGGTTTATGATTTTGTGGACATGATGGCCAGAATCCCTAGGGATTTTCAAGACTGCTGCCATAGAAAACAGAGAGGATTCTTTGTTCTCCTCCCTGCAGGATTGCTGAGAAGACATTTTCCCATGGAGGCACAAAGGCAGCGTTACTCCACTTGAAAGGGAAGAGGAGTGAACAGACAAGATGATTTTAGCTGGTAACTTGTTGGGAATTATACTGACTTAAGTCAAGTAATGATCTTATTCTCTGAATTGGATTTTACAGGCAGTAAATACTCAGTAGTTTTCCACTGAAGCAAATTCATAACTCTGCTTCAACCTGTATACAGATTATCCACTTCTCCCCTTCCACATGATCTGTCTGTCTGCTTAATATACCCAGAGCTGCCTGCATCCTACTTCCAGAGACCCAGCATAGTGTATCTCAACCCTATTTAGTAACCTAGAGATCCAGTAGCAAAACCTACAAAGGGCTATGCGAAGTAATCACACAGAAGATGCCAACAGCTTCCTGAACTCCTTGAGGAGGCAGGACCAGCAGGATGAAAAACTGACATTGACACGTCTGGTACTGAAACACATCCTGACAGCTCACGTCATGATGCTAGTAAGAGGGGTCAGCAGAGAGAAGTTAGAGGAAGTGCAGATAGAGTAAAGGATGGAAGAAGAGCTGTGGGAAGCTGGGAAGCAGGAGGTGAAATTTTATCCAACCTGGCAAACAAATAATATTGTGCCCCCTTCCTCCTATAGATCTGTTCAGAGGTTGGCCTTCTTCTGTACTGCCCTGATGCCTAATTAAGGAAACCGCTGTTTGAGGACTGGCATAATAAGATGACTATGCTGAAGATAACTGCAGAATGATAACTTGTTGGGGGAGAGCTTGATACTTGCCAAGGTGATCTATGATGCATCAAGGGTACTCTTGCCTATTGTCTGTAGCTTTTGCTGTGGTGGGAAACATCTGTCTTTCAAAGAAATGGATCTCAAATCAATAGCCTTGTAACCTTAGGGTGATGATCTTAGATGTGAGGATGAATATGGAAAAATTATTGGCATAGAAGGTTTCTCTAATTGCGCTGAGCCATCTTAGTAACCAATGTGGAAATGTCCATGTAAAAATCTGGCTCTTTTGACTTCTCACCCCACTATGAAGGTCTTGCCCTTACTTGGACTTCCATATTCATAAGCATACAGTTATGTCCAGGAATTCAATATGCCAGTGATGACCTGCAGTTCTGGTGCAGTCCTCATTGTTGCAGTGGTTTTTTTCGAAGCACAGGTGGTTTGTATGCATGCTGTGTTACATGGTTTTTGATCACAAATTAATAACAGGCAGCAAGAACAGGAACCATGCTATACAGCTAAAAATCCTGCAGCACTTTACAGACCTTAGCGAAGCCTCAACATACCCTTAAGGTTTGTTGGAAAGAAGCTAACTCCAAAGTCACTCAAGATGGTTATTTATTTGTGGATATAGTTTGGGATCCCTATGGGATCTGTCCTATGGGACATGTAATATTTGGGGTCATCTCCACTTCAACATGCCCAGCTTTGAACAACTAGTTGTCTCAAAGACTAGGTGCAAAACCGTTGTCTATTGATCACAGTTTTGATCTATGTGACTTACCAGAGGAGACTCAGATTCAGACCTAGGAGCTCTATCTTGAGTGATGCTGAAAGATTTAGTGGAATTAGAGGGCATTGACTTGCATTAGAAGGAGCAGGTTTAAAGGAAGAGCAGTATTCTTCCATCACTTGATTTTGCAGTGTATGAACACTTTGTGGCAAGACAAAACTTCCCCATCTTCATTTCCCTGAACTGAGTGTGACATGAAACCTAGGCTAAATTTTTTGGGGATCAAGCTGGTCCCAAAACAGAAAGCCTGTATTTCCTGGCTATGTCTTTCATATCTATATGCAATCAGTATCCTGCAGAAGAATAGCGTATTTTTGTTGAAGGCTTTCAATGCCAGAGGCAGTAAGACTTGCGTGCAACCAGGGAGGGTTTCCCAGAAGTGGTGTCCTTGCATTGCAAAACCTTTCTTGTATTGCCCAGGTATGCTTCCACCTTGCTGGCATTGCAGTCCCTGGTCACTGTGGAGCAGAACAGCATCACCATTCCATGTCTCTCTCACTTGGACGTTGTTGATCATGGGGGAGAGGGGGATAGGTCATCTAGCACAAGGCTATTTCTTGGACAGGACAGGAAAACGAAAGATCACAGTTACCTTGTGAAAATGCACGCCTGACTTGCGAGACGTGTGAAGACCCATTCTGTGTCCTTTAGCTGCAATGGATCTCCAAATGACGGAGATCAATTAGTACAATAACTTGCATGAATAATCTCTGATTGAGCTCTTGAAGTCTACTTATTAGTCTTTCTGTCTGACCACTGGATGGACCTCTGTGCTTTTGCGTCTGCCTGTATAAAACAGAAATAATAGTGCCTCAGTCCCTAGAAGAAGTGGAGTTGCAAGGCTTGATGTTGGAAGCTCATGCACGTGGAGAAGCTCTGAAGTTGTTAAGCATTTTCACTTACAGTCCCAACAGAGTGTGAGATTTTGCTCTTAAAGCTTAGAATCAGCCATCAATGGATGACTTTTTTTGCATTGCATAGCCGACAGAACCATGTCTAACATTTCCACACCTGAAACACATCCAAATCAGCATTGATCTGAGAGATGGTTCATAGTCTTGTCCTGACACCAACAGGAGGAGGAGTGGATGATCTCAGCATTTATTCTCCCAGATGGAGTCTGGCTTGTGTCTGTTTCATTCAATAAAACATTGTAATTTAGGTGGGGAAAAGAAAGAGTGAAAAAAAGACTTGCAGTGCAGATAAAGAAATGAGACTGTGAAGATTATTTCCTGCAAGGCAATCAGATAACATGCATTT
The DNA here is from genome assembly GCF_000708025.1 of Charadrius vociferus. Classification (NCBI taxonomy): domain Eukaryota; kingdom Metazoa; phylum Chordata; class Aves; order Charadriiformes; family Charadriidae; genus Charadrius; species Charadrius vociferus. Next base: position 3,956,569 of record NW_009647846.1, read on the forward strand.
TGCCCAGACAGTTATGAATATTAACCAGTGCTTTTGTCAGATGTGAGTTACCCCACCTCTCTTCTACATTTCCCATATGATCGGAGGAAACACAGTGACTCATAAACCAGAGATGTGGCACCGATTAATTTCCCCTCTCATCATACATACTGTACAAATTTTTGAAATGTGATGTAAGATATATTGCAAGGATTGAAGATTGGCTGAAGCTTGGAAGGAATCCATGCCCTTTGACGCGATGCTTATGGGTGATGAAAAAGAACAATTAATTGTTTCATCCATTAATGCTGCTGCACAATGAAAGAACATGGTATCAAACTAATGTTGTTCTCATTATGCTTTTTTAAAAGACCCTATAATGAAAAGATTGCCTGCAATGTATATTATGAAGCTCATAGAAGCACTTTCAGTGTTTGGTTTCTATAACAGAAAAACTCTCTGCCTGACTTTTTTTAAACTTTGATGCTCATTGTAAACAGAAAAGCAGAGCAATTCCTTATTCAGGTCTGGGAGACTGATAAAACTGGGATCAGACCTGAAAAAACAGAAATGTGACAGATTTTTCTCACAGCTACTGCATACACAAACAATAGGAACAGCAGTCTTTCCATTTGCTTAGCAGACCTGGTGCTGGTGGAAGGTCTCGAGGCTGACAGCTGTAAGGATGGTCAGTGCAAAGAGTCAGGGCAGTTGCCTTCATCCTTTCTTGAGCCTGAGGAGCCACCTCCAGTCATGTCTCCATGTCTGGTTTTTGAGTGAAGCTCAAATTCGGAGCTGTAATTTTTCATTACCTGCGTGCATTTGCATAGGCTGCCAAACAGTGATTATGTAGTAACAGCAATACTTGCTGCTAATCTGGGTTGGATTTCAGCCTACAAGTGAAAGGCACTATATATGGTTATCAGACCCTTGAGCCATCTAGTCCTCTATAAGCATATATTTCTGCTCTATAGTCAAGCTTATGAGCAGCAATAAAATCTATTTGTTAGGCAATGTGTATCTCCCTCTCCCACAGGTGTATATAGATTTGTACAGTTGGTTGGGTTCAGGAAGACTGCTTGGGTTGTCACACTCCTTTATAAAGGTTAATTGTTTCTGGAAACCCCGCTAGGCTATTAAAGCAAAATGCAATGGATCTGTTTCAAACTTTCTTGTTCCTGTTGACATGGAGGGCTGTGAGACTGTGCATTGCTATGTGAATCATTGTACAAACATTAACAAGAATTTCTACCCATGTAACTCCTAGGAAATCTGGAACAAGAAAGGGGGACAAATCCTATAAGTAGTGAGATGGTTTAATATATCAGTAAATCAGGTAAATGTTTGGAGGAAGAGACATAGTTATTCTGCTGTCGTTTGTCTTTCTAGTGTATTTGCTGGCTTGGACATGGTTTCAGTATCATTAAAAACAATCAGAAATAGGCCCAAATCCAAACAGGATTTGCATCTAATTAGAGACTAGATGTTCTGGTATCTATCAGGACATATATGTTGTGATACAGGACTCCAATCTATGTATGTCTACATTTATGTGTATGGGAGGCAAGTATACGCGTGTTATGTTTCTCCCTGTCTACTTATTTAAAAATCCGTATACCTGATGTCTGCCCAAGCAGCTGCTACTCCCAGGAACAGAGCTATTGCGGCCTTTGACGAGAGACCTGTGCAAACTATGTACGATTGAGACTTTAATTGCTTTCTTTCCAGCTCTTTGAGTCACTTGAAATGGAAGTATTCAATCTGAAATGACGCGCTAGCTCTCTGGGAGAAAAGACAGTGATCACTGGGCCAAAGCAGATACGCGTATCAGCAGAGAAGCATGTAGAATCCATACCTGAAGGAGGTAAAAAACCCTACCTCCAGCTCTGTGTGGAGAGCTATTTAGTAGAGAACCTTTACAGGTCCTGGATCTCTAGCCCTCATTGCCAACAGACCTTCACCGTAACTGTATAAACACCATCAAGTAACCAGCCTTTAAAAGGTAATCAGTGTCAGTTGGAAATACCACTCCAGAGTCAGACTCTTGTGGGTATTAAGAAAGCATTATATCTACTACTCTGTTCTTGTTTCTTTGGCCTGTAATTTTCATTTTATATTGAACTCCTCCCTAGAACTGTAAGTTTTCACTTGGCTTTAAATGTTGCCTTTCTCTCAGCAGACTATGGATGAAGCAAAATCTGTAATAAAAATAAAGATTTATTAGCTTTCTCAGCTGTCCCCAAGACTTGAGAGGGAAGATTATTGTAGTTACCACACCAGATAGTCAATATGCTTGCAAGAGTCATAAAACTTATATCAGATGTGGTTGGGTAGAAGGCCTAGTGGCAGACATTTACTCCTAGTGCTGTGGTAAAATCCAAAGATAGTTTCCTTCACAGTGTTTTGATTCCAACTGTGTGTTTTAAAAATATAGAATTAAAGAAAATACCGAAACATATTGATGACAGAGCTTCTCGTGTAGCAAAACGTTGAACACGAGTGTTTAGCCTGGGACAGTGGAGGTTCCCATCCCAGCACAGGGGCTGCAGAGCAGGGCCCCAGCTGTGCTGGCTGCTCTTAGCTGGTGCTGCAGGAAAGAGGACTCTCTTGCACATGAGATACATGGAGAAGTTTTCTGAGAGTTTTTTTCTAGCTGCAGAAGTCAAGGCAGAAGTTATGGCAGATGTGTGTGATGTGAGCGCAATCCTTATGTCTTGCCCATGCTGTATATTAATCTATATTGGGCCAAAATCAAAGCATTGTAAACAAATACCACTTCCTTTGACCTGGGTGGATCTGCAGCTGCTTTCCAGTGGTCAGCATCTGGTCAGACAATAAGACCTAGCACTCAGCACCACCATTTTCTTGGGCATCTGCTCAGGATTGCACTTATCCTAACCTTTCAAACACCATTGAGAGGGAGTGGAGAAACAGTTAATTACTAAAGGGCAGGCTGAGCCATAGCTGGATTTAAAACAGCTCCAAGAGGGAGTCAGACCACACATGGTCCAAAAAGGAAATTCCTGCAATTTGCTGATTTTTTTTTTTCCTGAAGGTTTGCTGAAGGGTGTTTGTTAGCTTTAGCTAACAGCAGCCATAAGAACTATGGCTGCTCTATTTAGACTTAGGCGAATAGAGAACAAAGGCTTTTGATTTTGCTGCGGTGTCTCAGTGAACTTAGAGCTATTGGACAGTAATATCTGCACCAGCGGAAAAAAGCCTTTGCATGAGGACTTGGCAACTGTGGATGCTTTAGACTATGCCACCTGGTGGCAGGGACGTATAAGACCAGGCAAATGTAGATACCTTATGATCATTTAAAAGATCATGGTAAAGATAGAGCAGAATCCCTGCTTTCTGTGTTTCTCCAGAGACACCACGCAGCCATAAACTCACTTAACTAGCCAGTTCAATGGATTTTTTCATTATGCTTCACAGTATAAGAACAGCATACAGCAACAGGAATATCACTCAGTTTGAAACCTAGTCAGGAAAAGCTAGAACCCTTTCTTCTACATCCAGCCATCTCTTACAAACATGTTGCTGCAGCATTACCTCTGCAAACTCAGTTTATGCAGATGTATGACTATATACCTGTGTTCACACACACTCTGTCTTGCAGTCATGCATGTAATGCTACTGGGGAACCTCTTCCAGGGTAAAATAGTCCCTTGCTAGAATACAGTAAAGTGTATTCTGGAACAGCCACAGTATTCATCATTTCCCTGAAGTTTCTGGATGTTGCTTACAGTGCAGTACATGTCTCAGATATTTTTTGTAATGCCCTATGTCACTGTAGGATGGCGGGTACAGATACATCCTCTCAGTAGCTGTCATTAATGAAGCTGAAGACTCTGGGGACAGTGCAGCAAATTTATATATGGTTGTATTGGTGAGTTTGGTTGGGGTGGAGCTGACATCCCTGCTGGGTGCATCCCGTCTAATTCAGGAACTGCACATCTCACTCATCATTCAGTTACTAAAGCAAGACGGCTGCTCTAGCATTGACCTAGAACACCAGCATCCATCCAGCAGCCTCATCAGCTCTCTTCCTTCTTTCTTGGGGAGGTTCTGCCTCATCCATGGCCTTGGGACTCCTGTTCTGTCCTCCAGTGTGTTTTTTCCATCTTCTTGCATCACATCATTTTAAAACGGACCAGAGAAAGCATTTAAGAGGGACTATGCCATGGCTGAATCTTGACATTGCTTCTTGGCTTCTTCCCTGCAGCTATTCCCTGCTCCAAGCATCTCAGATGAAGGGTGCATCCTGCACCATTGAGTATGGAAAAGGCTTCCAGAGATATCTCCTATTTTAACATATTCCAGTTTTTTTGTGGCTATATTTAAAGCCCTCCTATGTAACACAGGGAAAATCAATCGTTCTTTTCCTTTGTCAGCATTTAGTTGCTAATACCTCCCTGTCGAAAGCTATTTTGGGCCCTGTGAACTACATCATTAGTTGATATACAGGTACCCCTATAGGCGAGGGAAGATGACCCTTTTACTCCAAATCTGAGCAAAGGCTTGTCTCCAAGAGTTTTATCTATAAAATGGTGAAGGCACAGCCGGTGCAATGGCTAGTTTCTAAAGCTGCATCCACCTCCCAGTTCTCCTAGCACAGGCAGGCCTTCCATGGGCGCGTTGATCTTCCCATATTGCCAATTTCTTCATGAAGCAGCAGCTATCTTCTCCACCCCCTCTGTCCCTGCGGTGACAGGGCTGGCTCCTCTGGTTACCAAGTAGCCCCCAGACCTTCATCCTAGACCTATCCCCATTCCCAGGGCAAAGCAGTCAGCCCTGGCAATCCCGGTCCTTATCCTTCTGTGGACAAAATGCCTCTTGCCTGTGGTAGAGCCACCTCTTGCTGACTCACTTTGCTGTCCTCGTTCTGTGAACAATGACAAAACCTCATTTTTCCACTCTTCCTGGAAAACACCAATGCTGAATCAGTAAGAAAAAGGCCACAAAGTTGAGGTGGAAAGCACAACAGGAAAGTGAAACTTAATTCAATGCAACCAAAAAAGCCTCCTTAATTAGATATTTCATCATCTGAAAACACTGCTTTCATTCTCACGGCAAGAAGTAGTCAGACCCCTTGCGCCTCCTCAGATACCTTGCAATAGTCCAGAGGAGATGACTGCTGAAATCCCAGACCCTGCTGTATGAAGCTAACAGGAGCTCCTCAAGTGTTTGCTTTGTTAGAAGGAAAAATGAAATAAATTTTTCCTTAATAAAGAAAAATAGGTAACATTTTTAACATAATGAGATAATCATTGTTTACTCCTCTGGTATATTCATTACACCTGATGAAGTCCTGTCATCGTAATCTAGGTGCCAGGAGTTGATCTATTAGATTTACACTGTAATTCAGCATTCATTAGCAGCATCATTACTTTAAAGTGTTTCTAGAAATGGGGTGTCAGATTTATGTTCTATTTTTTCAGTTTTGGCCTCCTTTTTTTTTTTTTTTTTAAAGTAACACTGTCAATTTACAAGCTGCATAACAAATGTCTTTGTATAGCCAACTGCACAATTTTTGAAATCTAATTTCACGTGCACAATCAGTGTCTGCTGTTTTCTTTGCCTGCCTCTGCAAAGGGAAAGCAAGACAGCCAGCTTCATTTTGCTTTATAGCCAATTTCACATTCAGGTTCATATGGTGAAAAATGTGGAGCAAGCAAAGTGGAAGGATCATCAAAACCTGTTTAAAAGCAATTGTTTCGGTTTGAATGAAAAGAAAAAAAATGCTGCTGAATGGTTCTGCTGCATTATATTTATACACTTAGTTATTGAGTATTAGAAAATTCCATGTGTGTTGACAATTCCTAAATTACCTTCCCTGGCATGAATGCAGTGTTGTCACCAGTCTTGGCTTATAGTTGATTTCTTTTTAATAGCATAATTTAGAAATTCTTTTAGGTTCTGTTTTACTGAAAGATTTGTACACAACACAGATTTTAGATAATTTTATCCCTGCTGTGACAGAGTAGGTAGGCAATACCAGAACCAGCATTAAAGCTGTTCAAAATACGTCGTTTCAGGCTGGCACAGCACACAGGTGGCTGTAGTGGTTGTGATCCAGTTCTTTGGAGTAGGAACTTCTTTATAGTTCGGGTGACAGAGCACTGGCACAGGCTGCCCAGGGAGGGTGTGGAGTCTCCTTCTCTGGAGATTTTTAAAACCCGCCTGGATGCAGTCCTGAGTAATGTGCTCCGGGCAATCCTGCTTTAGCAGGGGAGTTGGACTAGATGATCTCTAGAAGTCCCTTCCAATTCTGAAAATTCTGTGATTCTGTGAGAGGGTCTAAAATTGTTACTGTATTGTCACACTGGGGCTCGGGAGTACATCAGCAGGGCAGTGGCTGCAGTTTACACTTGTACCCTTTAAACCTGCCTGTTCAGGATTCGGTTCTGGCTTGGGTGTAACAGGCAGCTGAACACGAGTTGAGGGTAGTAAGTGCAGTTCTGTTACACTTGCTGCCCCTTCTGCCCTTACCCACCTGGCTCCAGTCTTCTCCTTGCTGTCTGCCTCTCAGAGTGAGATGGTAGTTTCATCTCCGTGGCCTGGTTGGTCTTTTGCATCTTAGCTGAAGTGCGTGCTGCGAATCCCAGCAGTGGTCTTTGGGGTAACATTACGATCTATAAATTCTAATAGTGTCCTACATGGCTGCTGGGAGAATGTCGTCTCTGTGATTAATGAATCTCCTTTAACTGCCCACTTCCCAGACTTATTACAGCCAGTAAATCTGGATGGATTTTTTATATGGTTTCCCGTTTTTTTGGCCAGTGCTATCTTAGCATATATAAGTAAATCTGTTATATATATTTTTCCTGTCCCTGCTCAGTTCTGCCCTAAAACCTGTTATTGGTGGTTTCCTGGAGCGGCTGTTCTGTCGTGGTAGCAGCTGATGAGGTTTTGTTGAGTGTGCAGCAGTGGCAGGGCAGACCTGAGGCCTGAGCCATTGTGAGTTTGGGAAAACCTGTGCCTTGCTTGGGCTGAGGAGGTCTGTACAAGGAGGGCTGCATGTGAACAAGCACCAGGGCACTCTCCAGTGGGTCACAGGTATGTGTACTGTGTCATAATGCAGACACCATCCCAAAGGAGTGAGGGCTGAGAGGGACACCAGCCCTAGCTAACTCTAGGGTCCTTAGAGTAGACTAGAAGAGCATTGTGGAAGCAAGGGGAAAGAGCACGGGCTCAGAACTGGAGCTCTTCAGAGCTTTGCCCACTTGCCTGGCACCTGGGGCAGAGCCTGCTCTGACATGTCTCCAGGTGATCTGGATCAGAAGGTACTCTCCTATGCAGAAAAAGGAGAGAAGTGCTTTTCATTCCCATGGTGCCTGTCATCGGCAGCCTTCAGTGCTCAGTAAAATTGTTGATCACATTGGCAGCTGCTCTCATCCTGCTTCTTTTGAAAGAAAGGATTTCTCATTCCTTGTTTCATCAGAAAATGAAAGGGAGGATCTAATACTCTATCTGTGTACTTCAGAACTCTGTGCAGGCGCTGTTTATGCCTGCAGCTCTGCAGCCGTTCATTAGTTGTCATAATCACATGTTGGTTTGCCCAAGCACAGATGTGAAAGCTCAGGCTTAGCTCTCATGGATCGCTGTCTTTCGCTGTAATCAGTAGATCCTGCGGGCCGAAATTCTCCCATACTGACAGAGCATGGAGTAAGCTCTTTAAAAGATACTGACTTTCACATCATGATACTAAATAGAGGTTTAAATGTGTTTTACACCAAAGATTTTCAGGATAAATATTCCATGCTGCCTGCAGAACATATGGTCCTGAAGTGCTCCAGATGGGTTTGAGCTGCTGAGGTTGTAAACTACATTTTCCCAGCTGGAATTGGGTCCCATTATGGGAATGTGTTCCTGACTTACAAATTGTCAGTATCTCTGTTACAGAGAGGTGGTGAAGGGTATGTCCGTTGCAGCTGCTGGGTCCATTTCCTAAAGGCAGCAGCCCAGGACAGGTCTGAGAAATCCCTTGTTCTGGTCCGTGTGATGCAGGACACTATTAGCAGCCTCTACAGAGGCAGAGGTGGCTTTCCCTTGTCCTCCAGTGCATTAGAGGACAACTTTCCCTCCATGACTGGGCCAGCAGTGGCGGGTTGTTGGGGCAGGTGAGAGTCACAAAATGTCTGTAGCCTGTATCTGGCCAGACGTTCCCATGGTAAAGGACCATGCTGGTTATTGTTGCCTGTGGCCTTGCAGGACAGTCCTGCTTGGTGTATGCCACTCTCCTGGAGTCTCTCAGGACTTTCATCCACTGCCTAAGGAGGTAAATGCGACCATGCAGGTCAGACCAAAGGTCTAGCCAGCCCAGCATCCTGTGTCCCAGGGTAGCAAATAGAGATGCCTTAAGAGTGCAGGTAGGTGATGATCATCCCCCAGGCTAATTTCCCATTCTCCAGAGATCTGTGGCTCCAGGATTTCCTCTAGTGAGAGGAGTTTTCTTTCTATCCAGACTTCTTTTCCCATTTGAGCTCTGCTTAAACTATTGGCATCCACTTGACCTGTGACAAGGAGCTCCATGATTGCATTATGTGAGCTGCAGAGAAACACCTCCTTTTGGACGCTTGGACTTTGCAAAGAGAACTGGTATATTTAACTGTAAGGACACTAAATCTTTGATAAATACTTGTACTATTGTGTTCATGTCTGAGGCAGAGTCCTTTTCTTCCGCCATTGCAGAAGTGCACTCCGTCACAGGAGTCGTATCTATTTGCTCCTTCACAGGTGATGTCTGGATTCAGGCCTATTAACTTTACGGTCAGTGCTTTAATAAGGTTAGGTCTTAGGGCAGTATGACAGAAATCCAACATTTTGCATGCAGCGAGGGGAGACAGGGAGATACCTTTCTATGGCCCGCCACAATTGCACAATTGCCTGGCTCCCAGGGGGAGGAAGATGTTCGTAGCAAATGAAAATGGATTGTCCTCTCCTGATCTTAGAAGTCTATGAGGATCTCTTACTGTTTTCTTTCTCTCTCCCCTTCTTCTTCCCCCACCCTGCAGATTTATGTAGTTGAGTAAAATCATGCAGCATCTCTTAGATAATGAGAATGAGTCTGCATGGGGAATAGCTAGACATCCACACCAATAAAATGTTGGTTTAATGATGGCAATTTTCTGGCCCATATTAATTTATCTCACTCTCCAGAGAGCACTTTGTTATGAAGATACCCTGTCAAATGCTTTGCCAGCTTTATTGAAAGGTAAAGAGCAAAAAAGCTCCCAGATCTGGAAAAAAAAGTTATAATTGTTCTCAGAACCTTGGTGATTTGCTGTCTTTATTGAATATGTACATTATACATAGTATAATTTTCTTTTATGTAGTGATTTCTCATTGAGAATGTCTGTGTCCCCAGAACTTCTGGTATTCCAGTTCCTCAAACTAGGACAATACAATAAATATTCTATATGAACAATCATTAAAGATCCCCCTTAGAAGCATCAAGAGGATGAATTTAGCCCACAGGAAACGGCTTGCAAAATCATTTATTCTGTGACCTTTAACTTCACAAAATGGCTCAGGAGCTAAGCAGGCTGAAGAAGAGAACTTTGCTCACTATCATTCTCTCCATTTGTAAACTTGGACCTCACTGATGTCATTCTCCTCCCCAAAATGATGTCCCTGTTCCTGCCATGTCTACCTCCCCTGCTGTGGCTGCAGGAGCTTGATGATGTGTTTCTCAGTGCACGTTGAAACAAAGGTCCGCCATGTACCAGACTGAGAGAAATGGGAATGAAACTCTTGTGGAATAAGAGTGATGAAGTTCCACAGTGCTTAAGTATTTTCCTGTGCGGGTAACATAGCCCTGTAATTACAGTGCTTGTGGCCCAGTGCAGAAGCAAATCTCAGCCAGCATCCTTACCACCCACATAGTGAAAGACTGACACTGTTACCCACCTCTGTATGCTGGTCTCCTCTCCAATGGACACAAGCTCTAACTGTGATGAACTGCATAACTTTGGCCCCAGGCCATTTAAAGCACAATCCTTTGGGCAAAAAATGTGTATTTTTTTTAAGATCTAGTTAAAGTCCATTAAGATAGGCACTTACAGTGCATATACATGCAGTGTTTCCCTGGACAGCCTTCTTCTCCTTTAGCAATGTGGTTGTTGGTCCCCTGGCAGAGCCAACTTGCCCAGAACCTGCTATCCAGTTCTCGCTGCAGTGTGAGGCATTCTCAGCTAAGGGGAAGGCATGTATAATTAGTTGCAACTGACTCTGAAACCTATACATATCTTAGCTGGAGCAGGCAAGTGTCACATGCAGAGATGTGAAAAGGTAAGACAAATTTACCACAGCACATCGTGACCTACAGCAAACCATGAGCCTCACTGAGTGACTGCCTTTGCTTATGGCCGGCGAATTCTTTACGACGAGTTCCTCCGTCATCCTCTGCACCTGGCTCACGAGACCGTGCAGTGCAGAAGTGACACTGCCCTGGAAGATGTCTCTTTTTCGTGTCTGGGGGCCTGTCTGAGGACTTGTGGAAAAAAACACCAGCTGCTTGCACTGCTGCTATCATAGAATCATAGAATGGTTTAGGTTGGAAAGGACCTTGAAGATCATTGAGTTCCACCCCCCCTGCCATGGGCAGGGACACCTCCCACTAGACCAGGTTGCCCAAGGCCACGTCCAGCCTGGCCTTGAACACCTCCAGGGATGGGGCCTCAACAACCTCTCTGGGCAACCTGTGCCAGTGCCTTACCACCCTCAAAGTAAAAAACTTCTTCCTAATGTTTAATCTAAACCTGCCCTCTTCTAATTTATATCCATTCCCCCTCGTCCTGTCACTACATGACCTAGTAAAAAGTCCTTCCCCAGCTCTCCTGTAGGCCCTCTTTAGGTACTGGAAGGCCGCAATAAGATCTCCCCGGACCCTTCTCTTCGCCAGGATGAACAGCCCCAGCTCTCTCAGCCTCTCCTCATAGGAGAGGTGCTCCAGCCCTCGGATCATCCTCATGGCTCTCCTCTGGACACGCTCCAGCAGGTCCATGTCTTTCTTATGTTGAGGACTCCAGAGTTGGACGCAGTACTCCAGGTGGGGTCTCA
>NW_009647846.1:3967649-3973361 GCF_000708025.1 Charadrius vociferus
CCGAGCCTGTATTTGTGCTTGGGATTGCCCCGACCCAGATGTAGGACCTTGCACTTGGCCTTGTTGAACTGCATGAGGTTGGCTTGGGCCCACCTCTCCAGCCTCTCCAGGTCCCTCTGGATGGCATCCCTCCCCTCCAGCGTGTCTACCTCACCAAACAGCTTGGTATCATTGGCAAACTTGCCGAGGGTGCACTCAACCCCACTGTCCATGTCCGCAACAAAGATGTTGAACAGTACAGGTCCCAGTGCCGACCCCTGAGGAACGCCACTCGTCACTTCTCTCCGCTTGGACATTGAGCCGTTGACCACAATTCTTTGAGTGTGACTGTCAAGCCAGTTCTTTATCCACCGAGCAGTCCATTTGTCGAATCCATGTCTCTTCAAGAGACCAGGATATAGTGTGGGACGGTGTCAAATGTGTTGCACAAGTCCAGGTAGATGACATCTGTTGATCTTCCCTTGTGCACTGCCGCTGTAACCCTTTCATAGAAGGCCACCAAATTTGTCAGGCAAGACTTGCCCTTGGTGAAGCCGTGCTGGCTGTCACCAATCACCTCTTTGTTATCTATGTGCCTCAGCAGAGCTTCCAAGAGGATCTGCAGGCAGAGGTGAGACTGACTGGCCTGTAGTTCCCCGAGTCTTCCTTCTTTCCCTTTTTGAAAATAGGGGTTATGTTTGCCCTTTTCCAGTCAGCAGGGACCTAGGCAGACCGCCACGACTTCTCAAATATGATGGCCAGTGGTTTAGCGACTTCGTCTGCCAGTTCCCTCAGGACCCGTGGATGTATCTCATCAGGTCCCATCACTCAGGCCTGAGGTCAGAATCCAACCATGAAATGGAGGGAGAAGAAAGTGGTAGAGAAAGTCATCACACCAGGTCAGCGTGCTTTCCCAAAGCACCACCACTGAGCGCAAGCCAGGTTTTGAGACTGCACTTTGACCCTGGTGATACCTTAACCCATCTTTTATTTATTTTCTGTAGCTGTGAAATGGAGTTAATAATTTTTCTCAACTGCACTATAGAACTGCAAAATAATATATACTAAAAAATAAGTTTTTGCAATCAGGCAGGCCTGACAACCCTGCTACTCATAATGCAGTGCTGATGGCAAATCATCATTTAAAAGGTCAGAACTTTAAATCCACAATTTTGCACACAACAACTTGTGCTGCACTGTGCCGTTTCAACAAACATGTTTCTCATGGCAGGTATTTATTGGTGTGTCCTTCATTCTATTTAAGGATTCCTGTTTTACTCCTTGAGGACCAAAAAGAAATAAAAAAGAGAGAGGTAGGGAAAAAAATAATAAAGGGATAAAAGTCACAGCCTATTTTAGACAATTGTTTACTACATTGCCCTCCCTTGACCATCTGCATTGTCAGTCCCCACAGGATATATGTAGCAGCTGGATAATAATTGAGAATTATGGCTTGGAAGGCAACTTATAATCTGATGGATAGTTTATGGCACCGATTTTTTTCCCTGCCGATGCTAACAAAACATGACAGGGAAAATAATCAGATGAAGCCAAGAATAAAATCAGCACAAGAAGCTGCCAGCAGGAGCCCCTTGTCAGGCCTATGCCCTCCTTCAGTTACTGAATCACGGAGGTGTTCCCTGTAAACAGTAGGACAGGGCTCATGCTGAGAAATGCTGAGCATTTCCCAAGAAGTGCTGAGCATTCAAAGTCTCCCTTGGGCTACTGCAGGTGTTCAGCACCTTTATAGAGGAGCCGAGTATCCCCACGAGGCAGGGGGGTTCTTGCAGGGATATGCACATGAGCCATTCACTCTCTGCACAATATACATTTGCTCTTTAAAAATGCACTTATACCCACTCCCAGTCATTCTTTTTTTCTTTTTTTTTTTTTTTTTTGGTAACCTTTAAATGCACAAATCAAAAGGATGCTGTCAGTGCAGAAACAACATCATGATGGGGTGTAATATGGGACAAATTCCAAACCTATAGATTGAACTGAAAATCTGGGAAGCACTTAAAGCAAATCCTGCAAACAGAGCAAAAAGAAAAACAAAACAAAACAGAACAAAAAACCCACCTTTGTGCCTTTCGTCAGACGATGGTGTTTTGCTTCCTTTTCCTTCCTTTTAGACTTCATGTAATTTGGAACCGGAAACAAAAGAGATCAGTTTATTTTCCCAGTCAAGGCTGGTTAATATATATATCACACCTGTCTCTGTGTGTGTGTGTGTGTGTGTTCAAAAATCAGTGTCCCTTTAAATGATATTCTGTGCCTTAAACATTTTCTCCTCCATCCAAAGATAATGTTACATTAAAATGCCTTAGTTCCACATACAGTTTGTGCCAGCAGCAGCCTGATGCTGCAGCTGAAACCAGCAAATTTGCTCACTCATCCCATGTTTGCACCATCCCTCTGGGTAGCTGTATGGTGAAACAGAGCAGGAACTCATCTGAGTAAACAATTTAACTGGCACACACCCTTCACATCCCCCCACCCAGTTTAAACCTCCCTTTAGTTTCAGCTGAATCTGTGCCCAGATCGGCCAAAAATATACTATGTGAAAAAACACTACCTGGCTCAAAAGAAAGCTGATGGGCCAGCTACTATCAATATCCGAGAGACTTCTGTGGTCCAGAGACCAGGAATGTGTGTGTGGAGCCATATGTCATATTTTAGCCTCAGTTTCCGATTTGCGGCTACCTGGCTCTGTAGTAATGCTGGCTGCTATAAGCCTGGGCACCCCTGCACCTGAACCCAGATCTTGGAAGTATTGGGGTTTTTTTAAATTGTTTTGTCACTCAGTAGCTAAGGTGGCTGAAGATTTTCTCTGCTCCTTCTTTCTCAAACAGCCACCATTGAGTTCCTTTCCAGGGCTGGTGATAGCTGACTTCTGGCCTTCCACATTAAAAAGAATTATAAAATAAAGACATCTTACCTGGCTTCAGCCAGCCTTCAACCATCAGAATAAACGGTGCTCTCTCACTTCTCGATTGACTCCATTTAAAAGTAGCAGCCAAAAGTATGCCATTAAAAGGAAGTAAAATGAGAATTTTGCTGGAAGAGAAATGGAGAATTTCCGCTATTCCAGACAGCCATGGGAAAGAAACTTCCATCAAAATGTTTTTGCTGCCCTAGGAAACACTCACTCCTCCACCGCCCAGAGAAATGGGTAGTGCAGGGATCCTGCAAGGGGCACTCAGCTGGAAAGGGAAAACCTTAATGTCAACAACTGATGATGATCATTACTAGGGTGAGTCCAGGGGATGGAAGCGATAGATTAAGCCCCATAGGAATGTACATTAACTTGAAAAGGGCATGACTGTTATCAAGCCAGCTGCTGAAGGCTAGGGATGCAGACTGTGTGTGGAGGCGTGGTTTAATGGAAACTTCAGCATTTTACTACTGCTGGCAGTATATGCAGATGTTTCTAACAAGTGTGTAAAGCTGAAATTCAGCCAGCAGGGCTCAGAATTTGACTCTTGGAGGCTTGCTGCATCCTCTGAAACTGGAGTCTGGGAACGCATACTGGTTGCAGTCTCCTTTGGGGCAAATGCCATTCATTGGTGACTTTTGGAACTTATCTTAAAACGAAAGGCAAGTATGGCCTTTTTCTATGTCTAAGTTAAATAAGCTTCACCTTTTTGCCCCTGACAGTGCTTCTACAATGTCTTTTCTGGCAGAGACAGTGAGCCTGACCCTTCCTCTCACTTTGAGACAGGGAGACAACACATATCCTGGTGCTCACAGAGGCTGCCACCCTGGCTAAGGACATCTCTAAAGGCCATACCTGAATTCTACCCACTGATCCTTGTGGCAGCAATTTGGCAGTGAAGGCTCAGAGGGGGAAAGTCTATCAGCTTGTACTGACACCCTCATTGTCCCCCAGTATATATGGGCTCCCATGAAGCTCCGTTTAGGAGTTTCCACTTGTATCCCTTTTAAAACACTCTTCCTACAGCTTTGCCCTGTCTCTTTTTACAGTCCTGAGACCAGTCACCAATACAGAACTAAATCTGCTGTTACATTGGTATTGAATTATCCACACAGGCTGTTTTCCTCACTTCCCTTTGCTTCTTTCACCTTTTTTGAAAGCCTATTCTATGGTCCATACTCACTCAGACCCTGCACATTTCAGAGCTGCATTCTTTCCTTCAGGGATGCCCAAGAAAAGCACTGCCCACTGGAAAAACACTCCAGGTGAATCTTTGCTTGTTTGTTTTCTCTCTCATTCTTCTCTGCAGCTTGTGTTCTTTAGGACTTATCACCCAGTATAAAAACCAAACAAAACAAACAAACAAAAAAACCACAAAAAAAGCAAATTATGTAACTCATATTTGCTAATCACCTTATGTTCAGATTTGGAAAGTGTCAAAGCACCAAAATTTATCAAGCTGATAACTGAAAAGCATGTGTTGGCAGAATTGAGGGATGCACATCCCTCCCTTGCAAGCATGCAAATACCTTGCTGTTTGGCCAAGTCCCTTTTCAGGCATCTTTTTCAGTGCTCTAAGAGATACTCAGTTTCTTTTCTTCTGCTTTTACATCAGTAACATGTTCTTTACAGACATCAGATTCTAATAGGGAAAACTCAGCTAATAAAGGTGGCTGTGTCACTGTTTTTGTGGGGTAAACAAATTGTTGCAAGCGTGCCTTAATCAGAGTCAAAATATTTTGTGTATGATAATCAGGTGTGGTAGTGTCGTGGTTTAACCCTAGCCAGCAACTAGGACGACACAGCCACTTGCTGGAAAATGAAAGTTCAGGAACGCAACCTGAGATATCCATCCAAAGAAGCCCTGGAGAGAGAGAGAAGCACATTGATTTAAATTTGGAATGATGAAGCAAAGAAGTCACACTGGAGGTATATCTAGTTATAGTAGGCTAACTTCTGTCATGTCAGTAAATATTCTGCAAATTTATGCCAATTTAAGGTTTGCAGTCTCTCACTTTAGGCTCTGTGGGACAAAGTCTTCCCTCAGGCATTCTGACACTTATTCTAGCTGGGAGATTCATGTGTTCAAGCCAAGATGGAACTGGCTCACAGAAATTTAGAGTAGGGATATTTCTATTGTCAATTTAAACTGTGGGGTTTTTGTTGCCTTGTCCCAACCCTTCAGATCTTAGAGTTCTTGTCTGTGGAAAGGAGTTCCATGCAGTGATTCCAGCTTTTCAAACCACGCCTCTGTCCCTCTGCACTCCCGATGTCCAGCAAGAAGATCCAGCTCTTCTGGACACTCTATCTGCACAGCACTTACTTTCCTGTCAGAATTCTGATCAGTGGTCTGTTTCCTTTTCTCATTATACAGACTTTGGAAAAAAAAAAAAAACCCTATCTAATGATGGTGTTCTTTATTAGAAAGTAGTACAATGTGTCACTCCAGGGTTTTCCAAACAACAATGACATTTTTCTTCCTTTAGAAATCCCTGAAGCTAAATTCCCATGGGAACAGCTGTCTGATCTGCTTACTGGCAGCTACATTTTAAAACTGCCATCCACACTGTCACAGATACCATTGGCACTGATTCTGCAGGACTGATGCACCTGCCAGCTGATCTACCAAAGATAAAAGCCTCCTCCGTTCACTCTGTACATCACCCAGGCAGTGTCCTCTGAATGCACCACGATCTTGTAGCACAGAGATTCACATTCCTGCCTTCCAGTCCCCTATGCAGCTTTGCCAGGGCTTCATATTCCTGACCTGTCTCATCTCCTGTTAAGTTTCCTGCTGT
>NW_009647846.1:3973411-3981206 GCF_000708025.1 Charadrius vociferus
CCTGCTGAGAGGATGTTATTTGTGCTGAAGCAGACGAGGGATGGACACATGGGGAAATGATGACAGGACTTACAAATAAAAAAGCAAAGATAAACGAACCCACAAAGCTTCAGCTCTTGCTTCAATTTCAAATCCAGTTGTAACAGCCAGTGAAGGAGCAGTTCTCTCAGGCATGCTGTACTCACTTACATCCAGCTTAACAGTGGCTAGGCTAGCTCTTCTCTTCATCCCTTCTAGTTCCTCTTTCCTGAGCACTAAGTATACACTACTGCAGATCAGGGTTCCCCAGCACAACATACAGTGGCTGCTTTTCTGTCTCTGCTGGAGGTACCGCTCCTGTTATGTTCCAATAATTCAGTCACTGTTACGACAAATTCAGTATAGCGGTGACTTGGTCATCCAAGAGTTGTTAAAAGATTAAGGTCTGACTAATTCATGAAGAGTAGCTCACCTCTTCTCTATGGGATTTCGGTGCGCATCAGTCCTCTCAGCGTTTCTTACAGAAGATGAGATTACTCAGAATCACGTTTTCCTCTGACTCATCTATGGACTGGAAGGAGAATTTCATTTTAATCCAAAGAGACACCAATGAGTTCTCTTGTTCCTCTCTAAAATAAACTGGATAAGAAGTAGGTTATAATCTGGCATAGCAAGGATCCAAAAAAAAATCCCATTTCTAAAAGAAACCTGCAAAGTAAAGTTCTCCTAAGGCTTTCCATTTCTAAAGCCCCAATATCTAGTTTGAGATCTTTCTTTTGTTTCGTTTTTAACAGATGGCACCTAATGGTCTCATTCTGGGGTAGCAAAGGGGCAGAATTCCCGTGGTAAATGCTCAGACCTATGTCTGTTTTCATTCCTTTGTCGAAGGATCTTCCCTAGATTTCTTCTGTGTCTCTTGGAAAGGCTCTTCCACAGGGGGAGAACTGAGGAAGCAGAGAGAAAAGCATTCATTGGTGCTTCATGAGTGGAAATTCCAGAAAGTGAAAAGCCAGAGTTTTTACTATGACAATATTCTCTGGCCCCTGAGGAACACGAAGTGGCAGCCCTTCTTACCTGTCTTAAAACACCAAGCCTGCAAGTGAGCTCCAGGCACAGCACATGAGCACAGTCACTGGTTTGATGTGCAAGGCCCCAGGTCCTTGTTCGAAGTTTTGCCATCAGTCCTTAAGCATCTGATCGCTACTTCCTGGTCTGTTTAGACGCGGCAGGACCTATGACTTGACCCCACAATGTAGTGCGGATCTCACATGAGCTCCTGTCACCCTGTACTGCAGTTATTAATGATTCAGAGCCAATGTCACTAGGCAGCTACTCTTCGTAACAGTTTTGAGTCTTGTATGCAGCTTCTCTCAACAAGCAAGCGTCTGTCTCTGCACTCCAAGAAGTGAGACCAAGTGTCACTATAAAGAAAAAAAAGAAAGGCTTTTGCTGAGTAGAAACTATAAGCCAAAAAAAACCCAACCCCCAAAAGAAAAAACCTTTTCTTGAAGGTCTTGGGTTCATCTTGTTCCCACCGAAAGCCTGTAGTTGCTTTGAAATGGAATGGCACTTACTGTGTATGTCTATAGTTACGTCACATTACTGAGCAACCTCTATGCTCTCTGAAGAGGACACTTGCATAATTTAAAACAAAGCCAGGCCTTTGTTGCCGCATCCTCTAGGCAGGAACTGCAATCTGTTCCTCTTCCCAGATGAGGCAACATCCTGCCAGGAGTTCTCAGGAGCCTGTGATGATGGAGCCAGAGCTCAGTGACGAGAACACAACACGGATGCTATTCAAGCTCTGCCAGTGACTCATCATGGTATCTTAAGTGATCCCTTCTTGTACAATGAATAAAATGGTGTTTACCTATTCCTGTGAAATCTATGTTGATAAAGAATTAAAAGGAACTTGTAGTTTATTATTCTGGGACAACTAAACAATGGCTAGGACTTCAGTGAGACAGGCTACTGGTAGTGGTGCATGGTTTTAGGGCTCTGTTTCAGCAGTGCTTATGAAGAAGAAAACAAGATGTGGAGGACTAATGAGAACAATACAGGGGATGAGAGGAGAGAGGCAACCAACACAAATTGGGGCATGCCAGGCATAGTAATTTCCTTTTTCAGATGTATTCCTCCTGAGTAGTTCTTTACACCCTTACTTGCCTCAAGACACAGTTATACAATCAGCCTAATTTCCAAAGGTTTTTTAAAGGGGGAAGTTAGGAGTGAAGCTTCATAAAACTAATACAGGCTGATAGCTTTGGGTAATGAAGTGATAAACAGAGTCCATTACAGAGGTACTACTGGTACTACTTTGCCGGTACACAAGGAATTCATAGCTGTAAATTTTATAGGAGTGGGTTCAGATTTTTTTTCTTCTTCTCTCGAGCATTTTTCAACTTTCATTCCTTGCTAAAACTTGTTATTTTCACATTTCCAGCAGACATCCACTCTACTAATGTTAAGACATTCTTGGAAGAGGTTACTATGGGCCTGGCCTGACTTCTTTAAGGGTTTGCTGATTACAACCGCCTTTGCTTTTAGTGTGTAGTGAAGCTTCTGCAAGCTAGATGCCTTTTGGGCTACACTGCATCTTGACCCAGTAAGTGGAACGTTATCAACTGGGCCCTGTGGCATTAGTGGATATGACACCTTTTTCTTTGCATTTTTATCACATTGCTTTGTAGGACAGTTTGTGGAGGTTCAAGACTTGCTGAACAGTATCTGATTTCACAGGCTGTAGGTTTTATCTGTCATTCCTTGCTTTGTTTTACTTATGATTGTCCTGATAAAAAAAAATGAAATTCCTCTTGCAACGAGCCAGAAAGGGAATTGTAGCCTTAGCAATAGAGATTTCTGCTCTCAGAGGAGATCTGGACATCCAACTGGCGATGCTGTGCGATGAAGCTACTGCTTTTCCCATTTGAGAGCTAATGGCTTCAATTTCCCGCAATCCAGCTGTCCCTGTGGATACTGATTATATCTTGGCTGTAAGCTAAGATGCTTAGCTATAGCAATTCTTGTCACCACAACTGTGAGGTGTTTTGCTGTCTTCCTGTAAAGCAGGGGTATAGACTGACCATATTCCACATTGCCGTCACAAGGAAAAATTTTAATTTCCCAGAAGCAGTATAAGCAACTGGTGGTTGTATTATTGTTTGTGACTGAAGTTGTATTGACACTAAGAGCAGGTGTTTCTTGCTAACAGCAAAACGTAAGCAGTCACGCTCTGAATTGGGGTGACTCAACAGGATTGTACTGACAAACAAAAAGCAGTCAACTTATCAGTTCATTTGCATATACATCAGAAAGTTATATCACTGTTCTTTAAGTACTGGACAAGAACTACCAAATAGGGTCAGAGAAATGCATTTTAGACAATTTTTTCCACAGAAACAAGGAATGATCTTTCCCTGCTTTATTTTTCTATGTGATTCAAGTGATGGCCATCTTGTTTAGATGTTGGAGGTTGGAAAGGACAGAAAGACAGGTGGATCTTTGTTCTCAGTGTTGCACTAACTTGCCATCTGGCCTTGGGAAAATCAGCAGAGTTGATTGGGTGGAAAAATATAACCTCCAGAAAAAGGGAAATACAAAACTGAAATATTTCTGCTAAATCTGAACCAGTATGTTTGGGAATGCCATTGCTGTACCTTCTGGGAGTTGTGATTTGTGATCTCATCCTTGTCACCTTGTCAGCAGCGCACGCTCATGCTGCAGCACAGTTCTCATAGCACACTGCAATCTGCTCATGACTAGCAAGAGGCAGAGCTGCACAGAGGGGTCATGGAAGATGAAATCCCTGCTTGATGCCTAGAGGAGATGGGGGGCCATCTACTTTTGCGATATGTTGTTTTTCAGCCAAATGTCTTCCAGATTTTCTTTTAATGAAAAGTTGCCCATAAAGAACCACATTTTCTGTCAAAACCTGCTTTAGCAGAAAAATGTTCTCCAATCGTATTTAATAACCTTCTTATGCTTCATTTTCCCTGTAAAGAGGATGACTGCTCTGACGATTGCCCCAAAGAGCAAAGTAATCTGTACAGACAGACTCCTCCTCTCTCCATTACGTGCTTTAATTCAAAAGCATTTTAACTATTAGCAAAGTTCCAGCCTCTGTCACTACACTCAATTATTCACAGCAATGGACAGAGACACTGACAGACTGCACAGGCATGAGTGCAGTTTAGGGATGAGGCTCCTGGTGCTCTAGTAATTTATTGCAGCCGATTATGCAGACTAACAGAAATTCAGGGACTTTACTTATAAATGTGCAGTGCATAATCTATCACTACCTGAAACATAAACTGGATAACCCAGTTCCTTAGTCCCAGTGGAACTCAGGGGAGATTGTTCGTGGTATGAGACACATGGGGTAATGCCCTTTTCTTTCTTCAGTGGCGATGCATTCATTGCAGAAATGCTGTTGCAGCATTAGTACAGTGAAACCAAAAAATGAGATCACCAGTGCTTATACAGAACCAGGATACATCTTGAACCCTAGGCTCTCAGAAAAAAATCCCCACATGCTGTACAGCTATATGTTGAATCTTCCCTCAACAAGAACACTGAACTTACACATCGCTGGAAGAGAAGAGTTTTGCTGTGAACAAGTAGGACAAGTAATTTAATGCATCAAAAGTTTTCGGCCACATTCAACCTTTCCTGAAAACTCAGTACTGACTTTTATGTCACTGTCCTTTGGACTTCAGAAATTTTCCTCTTTCTTTTCAACTTTTCATCATTCATTTTCTATGTCAAATGCATCCTATTAGACACGTGATCTGCTAAATTTCTGCTGCCACCCCGTGCTGCTCACACTGACAGGAACAGAAGAGAAAATGTCTACTGGGCTTTTGCGTTTCTGACTCACTGCCTGTCCCTGACAATGTGGTTGGTATTTTGTATTTCTGAAATATCCCACGCTAGACTCCATCAGATGGAAAGAAAGTGAGTGCTGCTCTAGCCTCGTTTATATCAAGATAGTTTTTGATATTTGCAACATTATTATAATGATTCTGATCTCAGCCATTTGTGGTTGGCCCACGTGACCCATCTCTCCTTTGGACACCCCACCAGTGACTAAAATGCATCAATTTTGATACAGCTTGAAATGACATCTTCACTCTCTCACCTTTCTCTGTCACAAAACCTGGATTCACCACATCTTCATCACAAGCTGGATTCAAATCTCTTCCTGTCTCCCTCACACCCCTTGTTTGTTTACCAGATTTGCTGATTCTTTCTCTATACAGCCTCCCCTTGCCTGTCACTCCTTAATGAGAAAAGCTATCCACGGTATCCCAAACCCAGTGTTAGACTTTTAGAAGTCAACCCATCCTATGTGAATTTTTTGTAAGAAGTCTATCCTGCAGGAGCATATAAAAAAGATTCTTAGGTTAACAGTATGGCCAGACAGATACTGGTGATTCTCCAATGTTAAATTCATCAAAATACAAGAATCAGCACACTCAGACAAACTTCCTAGGCCATCTATTTTTTAATGTCTCCAACTACTGAGTGCTTTGGAAGAAAGTGAAAAACATCCCATGGTATAACTATCCTGCTGTAACTCATCTACCAGAAAAAGTATCCCCTTCTCTCTGCTCTCTATCCCCAGGAAAACATCTGCTGAAATCAAAAGCAAAGGTTGCTTGAAGTAAGGAAAGAGTGAAACACCTGGCCCAGAGCATGCGCACACAAAAGTGTCTGATGCTGAGAGAACAGTGTACATATGAGCCAAGCACTGCGATTTCTCGAGCAGGTCCTGCCAGTGGTGCAGTTTCAAATGCCACGGTTTTACATAAGCCGAAGTGACACTTCAGGCAAACAACTCGATCTCCACAGGGAAAGCCCAACTTCCCTTACTGTCAAACCAGCGCAAGGCCACAGGTTCCAGGACACAGTGAAGTCTCTGCATCTGGTCCAAAAGCGGCAAGCTTGAAGTGCAAAAGAAAAGGAGGTAGCTCTTCTGCTGTTGTGTGAGTGAGCATTGAATGACGTTCACTCCGACCTCACCGAGCATTATCAGCACAGAGAATACCAGAAAAATGAGTAACCGTTAGGTCACCAGTAGAGCAAGGTTCCTGTAAAACTGCAGAATGCTCATGCTGTCACTAAAGGAGTAGTATGTGCTGCAGGGTTGGGGTGTTTTTCTTACTAAGTCATCCCTAGATACCAACTCTTATTAACCCTTTAGGTGTCCTAAATACACTCCATGGGACCACAGAGTTTGTTTGCTATCATGATGGAAAGATCGCATGGGAACAGAGGATTCGCTTAGATCCTCCTAGCTACTACTGCTACTGCTACTGCTTTTCCAGAGGTTTTCTTTGGGTGAATTTGAAGGAAATTTTTTTATCTTTTATTTCATCTAAGGTTTTTCAAAGTGCAGGATTCTAGTATGGACTCAGCCTGCCTTCCGCATGTTCAGAGCATGCAGATATTTTCTATCCTGAGTGTTTGGGACTGTTGCATAGCACAAGCACGGGAAGTCCAACGCTTCCAGGAAGTCCAAGCTGCCCTTCTTAGTTGTAGCTACCCACTGCTGAACTAATCATTGGGTCATGCTGCCTTCCACTTACTGCTACTGATTTTATGTTTATTGTCTTGAGTCTGTCCTTTCATTTAATGTACTGCTTTATCTTGGTTTTGTCTTGATGACCCAGCTCACACCCCTTTGACGTTCAGCCACAGAATAAAGGGGAGATTCCTGAAAGATTGTCAGTGATTTATGTGCAGATTTAGACTCTTTTAGCTGTTGGAAACAATGTTCTAGCTACCCAAACACCAGTTACACACACTGCCGGCCCCCAGGAGCCAGAGCTCTTATTACCTGTAAGGATCCCGTCTGTGGGAAACTGGCTAGCTGAGAAGGGGAACATAGACATGATCCAGCTGGACGAGCAGGAGCTTGAGAAACATCGGACTCAGCTCCTGTGACTGCTAAATTGGCGAGGACACCCGAACCCTGACTGCAGGTGCTACACGGTAATGAGAAGCCTGTGATCGCTCAGGCATGGGAAAAGAGGGAGTAGCTGCATGGGAGAAGAGGTAGCTAACCGCAGATAAGGAGCTAAGGGCTGGATTGATGAACCAATCAGAATGCTGTATTATGGAAACATGTATGTATTAGCTAATTATAAAAGACAGTTGTGCTATTCAATAAACGAAGCTTGCCGATTGCTCATATTGAGTGACCGTGTCTTCCCCCGTCGCAACAAATGGCGCCCGAACAGAGACCCTAGGAAGAACTGAACCTGCAAGCCACGGTTCGACGGAGCCTGGGAACCGGTCCTGAAAGCAGCTCAGGAGGCAAAAGGGAAGGTCCCTGCGCTCAGGAGACGGAAGGGAAGACTCCCCGCGTTCAGGAGTCGGAAGGGACGAATAGGAAGACTCCCCGCGCTCAGAAGACGAAAGGGAAGAATCCCCACGCTCAGGAGACGGAAAGGAGGAATAGGAAGAATTCCCCGCACTTGGGAACACCTATAGAGAGTCCCGCCTGGCCACGCACCGCTGAGGTCTTGCACAAAGGCTGCAACAGCGTGTTGACGAAGGTATGAATAGACAAGCGGCGTATGATTTGCTCAAATGCTTTTTAGAAAAGCGGAGCGTTCAGGGGATAGATTGTAAAAAGGAATTGCCTGGGTTATTAGCATATGGAGTAGCGAGAGGCTGCTTTGATAATCCAGATACGGTTTTATCTAAGGATGCTCAGAAATTCTCTACCATGTGGAGGCTGATATCTGAAACTTTGAAAGAAATGAAAGCTGAAAGGACTGTTGCCGCATCTGCTTTTACAGCGATGGGAACA
>NW_009647846.1:3982299-3983916 GCF_000708025.1 Charadrius vociferus
GCTGGGGGAACCAGCAGCTAATTGTAGCCGCTTCTCTTGTCCCATCCATTGGGACCGCATGCTTTGGCTTGCATAAATAAACTTGCTTGCTGGGCTGTTAAACAATCCAACGTAACCACACAAGTAATTACAGAACTAGCACAAGACATGAGCAGCTTACAACACGCTATTTTGCAAAAATAGGGCTGCTATTGATTTTTTGCTTTTAGTACAGGGGCATGGATGTGAAGATGTTGAAGGCATGTGTTGTTTTAATCTCTCTGATCACAGTAATTCTATTCCCAAGCAATTACAATGGTTACAACAGCACACGCAGAAAATTATGGTTCAGACTAGCTGGTTTGATTCCTGGCTCCAGTCCATTTTTGAGCGTCTATCTGGGTGGCAAGTAGGGCTAATCAAAGAAGGTCTTCGTTGGATGGGTGTTATCGTCCTAATTTTAATAGCAGCACGTGTAATCCTAGGATGCGTAGTTAAAAAGGCTGAACAAGTCACCGAAAGGGTATTACTTGCCCAAAATAAAAACGGGGGAATTGTGGGAAACTGGCTAGCTGAGAAGGGTAACACAGATATGATCCAGCTGGACGAGCAGGAGCTTGAGAAACATTGGACTCAGCTCCTGTGATTGCTAAATTGGCGAGGACACCCTAACCCTGACTGCAGGTGCTACACGGTAATGAGAAGCCTGTGATCGCTCAGGCGATTGAGACCAGCAGCTACTGTTTAATAGCTCAGCTCCTCTGACTTCATGGTCTTGAGCTCAGGTCAGCCTCGGAAGCAGTTTTCCTTGCAGATCCCTCAGATCAGCAAGGGAAAGACCTCAGTGTGGTAAAGAACTTCTGTTCTCCATTGACACCAAAGAAACAAAAGGGGTTGGTTTCCAGGTGGTGTGGGCTTCAAGGTGATGACGTCCCATTGTGTAGCTGAATCCCTAAGGTTTGGTAGCAAACCTCAATCCAGACAGTGATCCAACCAATGGGTTTTCCTGAGTGAGGAAATGTGTCAGCTCCCCTTCAAATTACCCACAAGTCCTGGTGGGGGATCAATACAGCCACTTGCCTTACCCTGGCCACGTCCATCTCCACCCACCCGCAAGTCCTCTCAGTTAGTCCAGAACCTGTGGCAAACAGACCTCGGTGTGACATGGGCTTCCCTCCCCCTCCTTTCCTGCTCTCCCTAACTTTGACACTGTCCCTCGGGAGGTGACCCAACCTGCAGCCAAGGGGAGCCGCGGGCCCCTCTCGCTCGCTGAACACACGGCCCCTGCGCCCCAGCTGCCTCTGCAAGGTAAATCTGCTGACAAACAGCCAGGAAGAAGAAGGGGGCCGGGGGCGGGCAGCAAAAACCACAACTACCTTGCTTTGCAACAGAAGACAACACAAATGCCGAGGCTCCGGCTAAACGCCTTCCCTTTCCTGTTTTGCTCACGGCTCTTAGACCTGTCTTCTGCCCGGGGCCGGTGCCCCGATGGCCACGTGTGTCCCCCGCTCAGTGCGTCGCCACCCGCGCTGCTCGCTGCGGACCGGGAGCGGGGGCGCCTGTCTGCCTTCCCCCGCCCCTGCCTCCTCCGGTAACGCTCCCTGGGCCACCCCGCTCCCGCGCCGTGACGACGCCCCC
>NW_009647846.1:3984323-3986430 GCF_000708025.1 Charadrius vociferus
GGCGGCGCGGCGGGGCCGGCGCGGCGCAGCGCAGCGCAGCGGAGCGGGGCTGGGCGCTCTGCGCTGGGGCGTCTCGAGTGGAGCGCGTCGCGCTGTCCGCATGGAGCAGGGTGGAGGCAGAGCTGTGGAGTGCCGCGAGGTGCTTCGTGCCATCGCATTGTCTGTGCTGAGCTGAATTCTGTGAGCGAACTAATAAAAACCAAGCTCCCGTCTCTTGCATCAGAGAAGCTGGATACCTCGGTAAATACTGCAAGTGGATTATCTAAACTGCTCTAAATCAAAGAAAGTCACTCTCTGCACGGCATCACATAGATCTTTTTGGGATCGGTTGAAGATTCCCCACTAAAAGAAACACAGCACCTGGAAGTGTAAAAAAAAATCTGTCTAAGGACATTAGCCATTGGTATGGATCATTGATTAACATAAGATAGAACAGGAGACAGAATATCTTCATCTGTGACACAGGTAGTGGGATTGAGTGCACCCTCAGCAAGTTTGCTGGCGACACCAAGCTGTGTGGTGCAGTCAGTCTCTAGAGGGAAGGGATGCCACCCAGAGGAACCTTGACAGGCTTGCGGAGTGGACCAGTGTGAACCTCATGAAGTCAACAACGAGTCGGTGCAGTCCTCAGTATCAATACAGACTGGAGGATGAATGGATTGAGAGCAGCCCTGTGGGATAGTGGTGGACAAAAAATTGGACATGAGCCAGCAATGTGCACTTGCAGCACAGGAAACCAATCACATCCTAGGCTAAATCAAATGAAACGTGGCCAGCAGGTTGAGGGAGGTAATTCGCTGCTTCTGCTCTGTCCTGATGAGACACCCTCCCCTGCAGTACTGTGTCCAGCTCTGGAGCCCCCAGCATAACACATGGACCTGTTGGAGTGAGTGCAGAGGAGGCCACGGAGATGCTCCGAGGGCTGGAGCCCCTCCGCTATGAGGACAGGCTGAGAGAGTTGGGGGTGTTCAGCCTGGAGAAGAGAAGGCTCCAGGGAGACCTTAGAGCCCCTTCCAGTGCCTAAAGGGGCTCCAGTAAAGCTGGGGAGGGACTACTGATCAGGGAAGGGAGCGATGGGCGAGGGGGAACGGTTTTACACTGAAAGAGAGCAGATTTAGATGAGATATTGGGAAGAAATTCTTTGCTTTGCGGGGGGTGAGCCCCTGGCACAGGTTTCCCATAGAAGCTATGGCTGCCCCATCCCTGGAGGTGTTCAAGGCCAGGTTGGACGGGGCTTGGAGCAACCTGGGCTGGTGGGAGGTGTCCCTGCCCAGGGCAGGGGGGATTGGAACTAGATGAGCTTTCAGGTCCCTTCCAACTCTAACTGTTCTATGATTCACTCTGATTTCAGACCTATGCCCCAAGATCATGATTACTGTGGTGTACTGTATTTCATAGGTGGTGATATATTCGGTAAGAACACGAGAATTTGTGTTTTGGAAATGAGCTTCACAATCAATGAGTACATGATCCATCCCCTAGGCTGGTCAGTTCAAGCCTTGTGCAGACTCTCTAGCAGAGGACAGCTGCCTGCGGGGGCGGCAGCGGCCCTGGGCGGAGTGCTGCCCCTGGGGTGTTGGGGCAAAGCCACTGTCTAGCTGTAGGGAGCTGGGGTGGGTGGCCCCGCCCGGCTCCTAGCTGCTCCTTGTTGGGGCCGAGCAGCCGCTGCCGCTTACGGCGAGGCTCGGGGTGGTGGGGCTGGTGCCGCCACGGCCTGGGTTTCCTGCTGGAGCGGGAACTGGGCTGGACTCCCCGGAGTCCCCCGTTACTCCTGTGGCAGTCTCATCGCACCTTACCCGCCCGCAGATGCTGGCCCACGTGCGGCGGGAGCCCCGTCCCCCCTCGAAGTGCCTGACCCCAGGGAGCGCTATGGGGCCCGGGTTGCGCAAGCGGTTTATTTAGTGCTGTTGCACACAAATCTATAAAGCTTTTCGGAAGCAAAAGACGGGTTTTGGTGCAATGGGTATGCGGTGTGGGCGGGCTGTCGGGGGCGCTCCGGAAGCGGACGGGACCGGTGTAAAAAAGGCGCCCGGGGGAGAAAGTGGGGCCCGGCGGGCGGGTCCTGGGCCAGGGCCGGGCCGGGCCGGGCCTGCAGTGGCGCCGCGAG
>NW_009647846.1:3986763-3988763 GCF_000708025.1 Charadrius vociferus
CCGTGGCCCCACAGCGCCGCTGGGTCGAGCCCTCCGCGGTTGCCCAGTGCTCGCCAAAAGTGACTGTGGGCGCTGGGGGTGGCGGGCTGTGGGGTGGCTGCGCTCGGCCCTGCCCTCAGCAGGGCCCGCGGGGGCTGCCGAGGGGGTGAGGAAGCAGAGAGGGTGAGCTGGTTTGGGGCCCGAAACGGAGAGCAGGTCTTCTGGCCCTGGGGCTGGAAAGCAGGCTCCCGGGGCTGGTTTGGGGGTTCAGAAACAGGATGAGTTGTGTGGCTTTGGAATGAGGAGCAGGGGTCCAGTCCTGCGGTTTTGGGGCTTGAGAACAGGCCCAGCAGCTAAGGTTTTAGGCTCAGAAACAGGCACTAAGTGAGCTGGTTTGGGGGTTAAGAGCAGACTGCAGTTTGGCTGGTTTTGCAGGGACCGGAGAGGAGGCAGAGAGGGGCAGGAGGGCATTGGGGGCTGAGAGGAGAAGCACGAGGTGGGCAAGGTGCGTGGAGCCTCCCCGGAGGTGGGGATCTGGTCCCATGGGACCCCCTCAGTTCAGGAGGTGGGCGTGCAGCAGGCTGAACTAGGTGTCTGCGGGGGTCTCTGGGGGAAAGGTGCTTTTCAGACCCGGCATGCCCTCTCCTCTTTGAATCCAGCTCTTCTTTGGACATTGCTCAGCATAGTTATGAAGGAGTTAGTCATAGAAACATATAGATCTTTATACTGTGTAAAGCCATGGTGTTTAAGCTTAACACTCAAGTCAGGACGGTGATTGGTTGATGATCTCACCAAGAGTCCAGACTGTTGTAAATAGGTGGAGCTGGTAAGGAGGAGTTGAAATCATCTGGAGCTTCAGTGCGGAGCTTCAACTAGGCAGAGCTTGGCAAGCAGGAGCTGGAGGGAGATGGGGTCTCCTCTGTCCGGAGCACGTATTAGCCAGAGGCAAGATTCCTGACAGCAGTAATGAGCAGGAGCTGCAATTAGCTGGAGCATGTGTTGGCTGGAGCACCCGCCGCCCGGACTGCGCCCCCCGCAGGGCTGAAGAGCGCCCGGGTGCAGGCCGGGCTGTTGTGAGGAAGGAGCTCTGACAGCGGGGAGGCAAGTGGTCCTTCTGCCAGTGGGGGGCCCGTTCTCTTCCCTGGGGGGTTAAATCCCTGCCAGGCACCTGTCTGGGACGCACTCTCGAGGGCAGAGTTGGGGTGGGGGTCTTCCGGCTTGTGCCTGTGTGCTGGCTGTGACAATCCAGGTCATTTCTCGCCTTTGCTTTTGCCAGTGTCCCCTTGTGCATCCCGGGAAGGAAATCCTGCAGGGTTGATTCCGCCAGCTGCTCGGGTAATGGCAGGTGTGGGGCTGGGGGAGCAGGGAGAAAGGTTTGCGAGTTCAGGGCCGCTACAGGTACTCCCCGTCAAAGGGGCAGAAAAGGCAAATTTGCTGCCAGTTCAGAAAAGCTGATGTAGGATTGCAGTGAACGAAGCGTGCCTCCTTTCTAAATTGATGCCAGGGTAGTTAGGAATGTCTTCCTTTCGGGTGAAAGAGCCACCTTTCCTCTTGGATAAATTAAGAGCTGCCCGCTACCTTCTTTAGGGTCCAGTGTTTCTCTTCTGTTTGTTCAGGCTAGTTTTATGGGCACGTTGGGAAGAGCCTTTTCTTTTTCCCTGCGTAACTGAATTGTTATGAGTTTGTGGTGTGAGTATGGTTAATTTTGGAGCACCTAGGTGCCAGTGGAAACGTAATGAATGAAACATGATGGAAACTGATGTTTTCCTTGATTTTTATGTAAGAGTTTTTTTTCATTCTTCCAGTGTTGATGGTATGTTGTCCCGTGGCTCAACCCACCTTCTGTTCCGTGGAGCCTTCAATCTAGGGTTTTGAAGTCACAAAAGCTTGTCGTTGCAGAAAAGGATTAGTCGTTTGGTGGATTGAGGCATAGGCTCAGAGAGCTGCTGAAGTACACTGTCAGTGTTACAGCCAAATTTCACTCAATGTTGCAGCTGCTGGTTTTCCTTTTTGTTAATTCC
>NW_009647846.1:3988887-3994487 GCF_000708025.1 Charadrius vociferus
CCCCCCCACCCCCGGCTCCCTCAGGGCTGGTATGTTTTGTTTTGGTTTTTTTTGCAGGGGTGTGGGTGTGTGGGTTGGTTTGGGGCATGCGTGTGTTTTCCAAAGCAGATCGTGGTGTTGCCTGGTTGCAGGCTGCAGAGCTCTTTTGCTGCCTGCCCTCCCCTTTTTCACTCCTCTCTCAGGACTGTAACTTTCCTTTGGCTAATTTGAGCAGAGCAATGAAGTGACTTGCCTGTGTAAATGTCCTGGTAATACCAGGACGGTAAGTGCTTGAAGCGGTAGCGAAAAACTTGGCTCCAAGTAGGATTTCTGAAGGCAGAACAAGAACAGCAGCAGGAAACAAAGAGCGAGTTCCCCCAGATTGTGTGTGTGTCAAACCCGTGAAAGTTTTATTGCCAAATGTTGTTCGGCAGCACGTTCCAAGGGTCTCTCTTTGGTAAAGGTAAATTTTCAGGAGATTCAGGGTTTTGTGTGGCAAAAGGCAACCCTCTGTCTGCGTGCCCTGCTCCACAAACCTCCGGTGGCGGGCCTGTCAGTCCCCGCTCTGGGTATTGCCACGCTGCTGCTGCGATATTGCCCTGGTTTGAGCAACACAGGACTTCTTTCTCTTCTAATACTTGGGAAGACTGCACTTTTAGAAGACTCTAATGTCTGACTTTGTGAGAATATTGACTTTATAGCCAGCTATGGTGTGTGGGCTTCAAGGTCTCGGTGTTTTTGAGATTGCCAGGAGCAGGGATGAGGAGGAGCGAGAGCCAGGCGCTTGACCCAAGCTGGCCAACAGGATTATTTCATACCATTAGCGTCACGTTCACTATAAATTAGAAAGTTGGCTGGGAAGTTCTCTCAATTTCTCCCTTGATGGCTGCGATCCCGAGAACTTAATGCCACGGTGCCGGACCCCTGAGGCCTTCCCTTCCTCCTGCAGTCGTAGCTCTCGCGGTGTCTGACATCTGCTGTCCGATGCTGGGAGTGCACAGCTTCCTACGGATAGAATGGGCTGAGTATAATCTTTGCACGTTCCGTATGGGGATCGGGATCAATACTGGTTCTTTAGTGCTATTCATGTTGTTTATTGAATCCTACTCTATTGAATCTGTTTATACTTTGCCTCCCGGGTTTCCTTGGTTTTTCCCGATTCCCTTTCCTGGGTGGGGAGGGGTCATTGGGTGATAGAACGATTGTCTAAACGGCAAGAAGTTGTTACGGGTCTCTCAAACCATAACAGATATTCAGACCTAACAGAGGGGTTTCAGAAGGGAAGGAGAAAGCGTTCTCAGCCCTTACAGAAAACAGGCAGACCCTCTTCTCTGTCTGCAGCTTTCCTGCGCGCGAGATGAAGCTGTTATATTCTTCTTCCTTGTTCCTGGTCTAAATATCTCTGAAGCAGCTGCTGTGGGTTTACAATTTGCTTTGCAGCATGTTTGTGGAGTTCTCGTTATGGATGACTTGTGCTGTGGCCAAGCGTCAAAAGGTGGTTTTCAGTTTAAAGCTTCAGAAATGGCATCCCCTGAAATCAGAGTAGGTGAAGCTGATCCTGTGCATGCGGCTGCACTCTTGTTATAAGTTAGTCTCACAAAGTGAGGCGAGGAGACAAAGCCAATTAAAATTGAAGGATTTATTAGCAAGCAGCAGCAAGCAAAACAGCGCTGGGCGGCCCGGGAGTCTCACTCCGCCGACGGCGCGCACTTAGGTTACAAAAGTCTTTGGTTTTATACTCTTCTACTTCTGGTGTAGGCGTTTCTCTTAGTGGTGTACTCTGCGTCTGCGCGGTTTGTTGCTAGGGGGTCGTCCTCTTTCTTCCTTTGCTTTTTGGTGGTCGCAGGGATGAAGGCTCCATGTCTTCCTGAGCCTCCCAAGTCTTATCACAATTTATGATGTTAGCAGGACTTGACTGAGCCTCCCCCTTTCCTTTCCTCCCAAGCCTTTTCACAATTTATGATGTTAGCATAACTCGACCTTGCAGCCTGGCCTTGTTTGCTTAGCAGATGTTGGCTATCTTGCCCCATCCTGCCAAGCAGCTGCCTTTCATGAAACACTGTAACAATGAGAGTTTTTAGGTTTGGTGAACAAACAATACTGAGCTTGTCACAATCCCTGCCAGAACCAGGACACCTGGTCATCCTGTTTCATCTCCTGGTCATCCTGTGATGGCACAGAACCCATGAGCTGTTCCAACAGGCCTCAGCTGTTGTTCCCTCAAAGTGGAATGAAGAGGTTGCACATGGGGCTCCAGCTCCTCCTGCCTTTCCCCCCAGGCTGAGGGCATCGGTGCATGTCTGGCCTCCAGCACCTCAGCTGTGACACCTTTGGGCTGAGAGCACACTTGCAACAAGCAACCTGCTACCAAGCACCCAAGACCTCACTTGGGCAAAGGTTTTGCTTCAGAGCAGAGACATGCTGGAGTGGATGGCAGATGGTGATGTAAAGAAGAAATGAGGTGCCCACAAAGAGAGAAAACCCTGCTCTCCCCAAGGCTGGAGAGAAGCTGAGCTGGGCTGTGTAGTCTGAGCGGGAGGGGGCTTTGCTCTTTGTGCTGTTGCTGCAGCCACTGAGGGCCTCTGTTGGAGGCGAAGCTGGGAAGGAAGAGATGATGTTGAAAATGTGCTTGGCTGTGGACAACCTATGATAACAGCACAATGAAAATCATTGGCCTAATGCAAAATTGTGGCATATAGGGGGTGGTTAAACAATGGGGAGAGAAAAACCATCGGAGTTTGAGAGGGAATGCACACGAGTGGAGACCCTGCCGTGATGAGCTTTGTATTCATGCACTCCCCAAGGGTGGGAAGGGTCGCCTCTTCTTATGGCACATAAATGCATTTGGTCAGATGAAGACTTCTCTAGGCTGCCCTGGGCATAAGGAAGAGTGTCCTGGTTTGAGGTAAAACGGAACCAATTTCATTCAGTAACTTCGCTTCTAAACTGGGCCTCTCTAACTACTGAAATTAACAGCGATTACTGTGTTCGTAGCCCACGCTGTGTCTTGTCTTCTTGAAAATAAGGGGCACCACTGGATTTCCCCAAGCAGATTAGCCCCAAAAGAGCCTCAGAAAGAAAAGCCCGACAACCAACGACATAGTAAAGGAAATATTTCTTGACAGAACTGCTTTTGCACCTTTGTCTTTCCAGTCTATCAGAGGCAGGGGTCTGCTGCCCGATAGAAGTCGGCTGCGCTATCCGTGTTGGCCTTCATGTGCGC
Organism: Charadrius vociferus; assembly: GCF_000708025.1. Classification (NCBI taxonomy): domain Eukaryota; kingdom Metazoa; phylum Chordata; class Aves; order Charadriiformes; family Charadriidae; genus Charadrius; species Charadrius vociferus. The sequence continues at coordinate 3,992,090 of NW_009647846.1, forward strand.
TGCCAGGTGGGAGAACTTCAGTCCGCTGGAAGTGCCCTCCAGGCTGAAGAGGTCCTCCAGTAAGGAAAGGCACCGGCTCTGCTGCAGCAGCCAGGCTAGCCTCTTCCTCCTGCAACACACGAGAAACTGCTGGGCCCAGAGGCTTTTGCTGTACAGTGCTAAATCGGACAGGGCCGGGGGAAAGCAGGGCGGCAGACAAGCCAGTTGCATCTCCACGAAGGAAACGGAGCTGATGGAGGGAGGGCTGCCAGAGTGGAAGGGGGCAAAGAAGAGCTGCTGGGGGAAGCTGAGCGCTCCAGAGGGCCTGTTGGCACTAGGGCGCCAGGGGCGCCAAACAAAGCCGGCAACTGGCAAGCAAAGGGGTATCGTCCCCTGAGCTTCCTCGTTCTCACCCCTCACCTCCACCCACTGCTCCTTCCCAGTGCTCTACTCCTTCTTCCTCTACTCCTTCTTTACAGCTCTCTGCTCCCAGCCACCACCAACCCCTGCCGCAGCCGACACGTGCCGGCTGACACATCCCCAGCAGCAAGCTGCTTTCTACACACAGAGGTGTGCTTAGTTCCCATGACTGCGCAGGGTGGGAGGGAGTGTGGCGCTCTGTCGGTCTCTCTTCTACCCGTCCATCACTCCCCGAGGCCTCGGTCCTGCTAAGGGCTATGCGTCAGGTTAGGTGCGGCCTCAGGTCTCGGCAAGTCTGGGCCCGGGTGCCAGGGACCAGGTGGGAAACGGCTCGTCCTCTCCTGGGCTCTCAGTTCTGCTTCTTACCGCTCCTCCTGTGGAAGGGAAGAGGCTCTTCTGGCTACATAAGCGGCCCACGGCAACTTTTCCACCTGGGACTTGACAAAGGCTCCAACGCAGGTGCGGGGGAACTGCCTTTTGAGCAGGCTCAAAGCCTTCCTCATCATTTTCTCGGCCAGCTTCGTGCGCTGCATACGATAGCAAACCTGCTCAGGAAAAGCGAAAGACCTTCATCTGCTCTAGTTGCCCAAGAGACTGCAGGAGTGTGCCCGGGGCTGGAGATCCCAGGGACATCCCCTGCAACTGGGTAAGGCATCCAGCTCCGTCCCCCAGGAGATCCCTCCAGGCCTCCCGGTCTCTTTACCTCCCCTTTGAGGCTGAAGAAGGTGGCCTCTTCAAAGCGGGCTATCGCCCTCGCTTTCTTCTCTAAGGAGTTCCTCAGGACCTCTGCTTCGTTCAGCTTCACGAGGGCCTGTGCGCAAGCACACAGAGAGCAGGTGAGCGTGGGTGCAGAGCCCATGGCCACCCTTGTCCTCCCCCCCTGCCTCTGGCATCAGTCTTAAGAGGGCCTGTTTCTCCCCTGGTGCTGCCCGCCCACACACCATCACAGCGGCTCAGAGCACAGGCACCAGGGATCCTTCTGACCGCCTACCTGGGCACGGTGGCCTGTGTCTCTTGCCTCAGAAGAGGCAAACTGGAGGAAAAAGTCGGGGTCTGACCCCAGCAATTCCCTTGCAAGGCCCTGTGAAGGCATGCCCTATTGCAACGGCAAAGGAGTCCTGCCCACAGCCAGGCGACCGAGGGGACGCTGTGCACAGTGGGTGCGTGCAAGCGCAGCAACTCACCATGTAGCTGTTGGAGACATGCAGGTAGGCAGCCGCACACTCCAGAAGATAGAAGAAGGCTCTGGCAGCATCGCCCATTGCCAGGTAGTGGCGAGCCAAAGGCACAAGCACCGATTCCACGATGGCTTTGCATTCACATGAGCCTGCACCGTGGTGCTTCCCCTCGGTCCTGCTGGGCAGCTCAGTTGTCTGTTCGCTCTTTGCCAGCAGTCGCTCTGCCACACTAGTCAGAGGAGAGTTCCCAGCGGAAGAAGAGAGCAGAGAAGACACAGGCATCAGCTAGACTGCTCTTTCCTCCCCACAGAGACGACGGCATCCAAAGCCCTTTGTTCAAAGCACAGCACGAGGCCACGGGCAGGCGTGACTCCTACAGGTGCTTCTTAGGCAGGGGGGGAAGACCCGCTGGGCTTTCTCTCACCTCCCACAGGCAAACCACCCGACTCCCTGCGGTGGCTTTGCCCCTGCAGGTTTTGCAGCGCTACCCTGTAGGAACTGGAAAGCAAGGCCTGCTCCAGTGTGGTGTGAGGATCACCCTGAGCCCACAGCCTTCCTCAAGCACTCGCTCATTCCGTGGCCATCTCCTCCCGGCTCCCGCCCCACAGAAAGCCCCTTCCCTACGCTAGAGTCACAACCTGCAGCCAAATGCCGGCGCTTCCTTTGTCTCCTCTGCAGACCCTGAGCCCACTACCTTCAAAAAGAACCAAAACCTTGCCTGCTCACCCAAATTCCTCCTCCATGAAAGCCTGCTGCGCAGCAGCATCTGCAAAGAAAAGGGGGGGTTAGACACCTCCTCATGTTCCCCAGGCTCAGAGCGG
>NW_009647846.1:3996583-4000349 GCF_000708025.1 Charadrius vociferus
TCCCTCTTCATCATTCGGTCTCCTCCTCCTCTTACTCTCTTCCTTGTTTTCTTTTAGTGGATATAAATTTACTCTCGTCTCTGAACCAATCTACAAATGAGCATATGCACTCTCCTCTAAACTAAAAGGTTCTTTTGAATTTACATAAATATTCAAAGCTTGACAAACCCAATTCTCGAAGGAACCGAATACAGGCCAATAAAGGGGGTCTCCTCTTATTTGTCCCCCCCCCAACTTCCATACAATAATGAATTAATTTTACTTTGTCCTTACCCCGCCTAGAGGGGTAATCATTCCAATATTTAATTATTAAACCTAACGAACTGCCTGGTGGTATCTGGGGAAGTCTCACATGAGGTCCCAATCCACCCATGGGATCAGAAGGCTTGCTTTTCTTCTGTCCCATCTTCCGGAGTGCCTTCTCACACACACACGTTCCCCCTATTCGTGGCCCAGTCCCTCGCGGGAGATGGGAACCGCACTACTAAGGGGTCCACACTCGCTTCGTCCGATGGACTACTAAGTCCGGTGGACGTCTCACACTGTCGCACTCCAGGATACCCAACCCAAACCGAACGGATAACCGGCCTATACTCACGCGTCCCTGCGTCTTCGTTCGGAGCTTCGTGCACAAAGATTACAGGGTTTGCCGGCTTTCTTTTGCTTGTTGCCGAATTTAGGGTTCGTCGGTAGAGGATGTGATGCGATAGCTCCCAGCCAGGGCCGCTGAATTTCAGAGGGGCGCCCCCCTGTATGGGGCTTCTCACCAGATTGCCTCTATCCGAGTCACGGCACCAAAATTGTTATAAGTTCATCTCACAAAGTGAGGCGAGGAGACGGAGCCAATTAAATTTGAAGGATTTATTAGCAAGCGGCAGCAAGCAAAACAGCGCTGGGCGGCCCGGGAGTCTCACTCCGCCGACGGCGCGCACTTAGGTTACAAAAGTCTTTGGTTTTGTACTCTTCTACTTCTGGTGTAGGCGTTTCTCTTAGTGGTGTACTCTGCGTCTGCGCGGTTTGTTGCTAGGGGGTCGTCCTTTTTCTTCCTTTGCTTTTTGGTGGTCGCAGGGATGAAGGCTCCATGTCTTCCTGAGCCTCCTAAGTCTTATCACAATTTATGATGTTAGCAGGACTTGACTGAGCCTCCCCCTTTCCTTTCCTCCCAAGCCTTTTCACAATTTATGATGTTAGCATAACTCGACCTTGCAGCCTGGCCTTGCTTGCTTAGCAGATGCTGGCTATCTTGCCCCATCCTGCCAAGCAGCTGCCTTTCATGAAACACTGTAACAATGAGAGTTTTTAGGTTTGGTGAACAAACAATACTGAGCTTGTCACACTCTCAGGGATGCTCAGGGGCTCCTCGTGCGAAGAGTGAGGTGCGCGTGGGCACCGGCAGGGTTGCACTGGGGTCTGGGAGCGTGCTGTACTTTTGCTTTTGGGAGACGGCATAGAGCCTTTCCCCGGTAAGGCCAAGGGCAGTCAAAAGCTGTCAGGGACCCTGAGCAGGTTTGGTGGCACAAGGGCAGTTTTAAAAGATCTTGACTATTTGGAGAAAGGGCCTGGAAATAAAAATCGTTGCTTTTTTGCAAGGAGGCAGTTCAGCTGGATTGCCGTACCCTGTAACAAAAATCTTCACCTTGGGCCGTCTAGGGTGAGGAAAGCTTGGCTGTACGTAGGCTCGAGAAAACGTACCTGTCTGTGTCTGTCACCTGCGCGCACCCAGGAAGGTGGCTCAAGTGCAGCTGAAGCTGCCGGTGAGTCAACGAAAGGCAGGGCTGCCTGAAAAATGCAGGAGCTCTAGTGGCCTGCACCAAAAAGCATCCCAAAGGTGATGCCAAGTACTCTTTCCTCTGCTCAGCTGTCATCTGGGCAAAGCTTCAGGGAAGAAAGGAGCTTGAGACTGCTACCCAGCTTTACGCTCAAGTTTGTTTTTTTTTTCTTTTGGCAGATTGTCAACGGCAAGCCGTTCTCTGCGGTTGCCCTTTCTTCCGCCGTGACGGTACGGGACAGACGGAAAGGATCCAGAGTGGTCTGCGAGGATGTGGTACATCTCCCATGCACGTTTGCCTTTTTCCTAAGGTCCTTGTTTTGTGGGTTTTGACGTTAACGTGAAGGATGTGCCGACTCTCCTCCCATAGTTTTTCGATGAAATATTTGACCACGAATACCAAAAATGAGGTCTGTTCTGGAGCACGTTGCATGCATGCAAAGCTTGCTTCCCTCTGCTTGTTCTCTCCTCCCGAAAGCATAATCTCTTTCTGTGTGCTTACTATTAACTGGCACTGTGAGAATAACGTTGTACTAAAAGAGGGAGGAAAGCGTTCGTAAGGGTTCAGATGTTCTGAAGAAAGAGACTTTGTTTTTGTGGTAAAAGCTTTATGCTTTTTCAGTCCACAAGATTTTAAAATATCTTCCAGTAGTACTGGACAACCTTACTGAGATACTAGCCTCTGTACGAAAAGCAGTTGAGGTCAGAGAAGAGACAGGGATGAAGCGGGACAAAGGGGGGTGGCTTCTGCGTGTTTTCCGGGCTTTGCCAAAAAGCAATGGCAACCTTGTAAGTTTTTTCGGCAACAAGACTTTGCACACTCTCTCTCTCTTTTTTTTTTTTTTTTTTTAAATAAAGTCCACTTCCTTCCAAAGGCCCAAGCACAGCCTGTCTTCCTAATTTGGTGGCTTTGCTGGTCTTTGGGTTCTTGGTCGTAACAGGCAAGACATCATAAAAACATGTTCCTCTGTGCGTTCAGCACAGCCGAAAGCATCAGCCCATCTGCCGCTCCTTTTTGGTAGCCTTATGGATTATGGGAGCAGGGATTTGATTTCCCCCCTCCCCCCCAGTAAAACTGTATGAGGGATTTTTTAATCTTGCTGATTTTTATATCCTAAATTACACTTTAAAAATGGTTACGATCGTAGAATTTACAAACACTTGCATTGTTTAAACTGCAGCTGCCAAATGGCTGTAGCATACAATGTATTCGGTGTACTTTGGCAATTAGGTATTTGTTCTAAAGCTTTAAAAACAGGGCCGTTTTTTAAATTACATTTAAACGTTTAACAAAGGAAGTGTTTAAAAGCAAATGTTTAAAGAAAGGAAACGTTTAAAAAGAGGCAACTGAATGTTAGCAGGGTTTTATTGCCAATCTTGAGATGGAGCGCTCTGAAGTTCTTGATTTCTGTCCTGGCTGTCAGCGGCGCTTTTCCCCGGCAGTTCAATAGCATCTCTCCTGGGCAGGGCAGCCGGCCAGATGTCCCTGGTAATTGTGCTGCAACCAACACCCCCGAGTCAAATTACAGCTGTGTATTTTGGAGACGGATGGTTTAATAGTATGGATTGACAGCTGGGCAAGTTCAATTAGTGCCAAAGGAAAGTCAAATACTTTTGTAGTATAAGTAGTTTTATTGGCTCCTCCTTTGGGTCTCCAGGTCGGCTTTTCCAAGTCCTGGCTCATCCTCTGGGGCTCCGGGTTGGCTTTTCTGGGGCTGGCTCCTCCTTGGGAGCTTTGTGTTGGTTTTTCTAGGGGCTAGCTCTTTCATTGGGGCTTCAGGTTGGCTTTTCCAAGGGATGTCTCTTCCATCGGAGCTCTGAGTTGCTTTTTTCTGGGTGCCAACTCCATTTCCAGGGCTCTGGGTCAAATTTCCCACAGGCAAGATCCTTTCCTGGGGCTCTGGTTGGGTTTTTTTGGGTGCCGACTACTCCTTTGGGGTTCCGGGTTGGCTTTTCCAGAGGCTGGCTCCTTTTCTGGGGCTCGAGTCAGATTTTCCA
>NW_009647846.1:4000459-4000952 GCF_000708025.1 Charadrius vociferus
GGGGGGCATGGTGGTCTGAGCGTGCCATCATGAGGGTGGCAGGGGGAATGGAGTCCTGTGACCTTTGTGATCCTCCTAATTGTGTAGCACATTAAAAAACCCAGTAAAATTATAACTGTGCATTTTAGAGATAGATTAATGGTATCAATTCACAGCTGTGCAAGTTCAATTAGTGCCAAAGGCAAGTTAAATACTTTCATAGTATACCTATTTTTATTTGGTATATAAAAACGTAGGCACACCTATTCTGCATCAATTGAATGACTAAGCTTTGTTCTTTCTTGTTCATTGCCCCCTCTGGAGTTTTACCCTGCCCTTTCGGCTCTGTCAACCCAGCAAGGTGTGCAGCAGTAGCAGCAGCACGAGGGCTGTAGCTGCTTGAGGGAGTCTGTAGTGTCGATTCTGGTCACGGCTCAGCCCTGTGCAGCAGCCTGGCAGGGGGACGTCCCCACACCAGTGCCGTGAAGAAGGGAGGAGGTGTTTCCCAGGGAGA
>NW_009647847.1:0-736 GCF_000708025.1 Charadrius vociferus
TCTTCCTGCAGGGTGGCTCTCCCTTCCTAAGTATCCACTTTCCCAATCAGATTGGTGTCATCAGCAAACTTCGGCAGGGTACACTTGATTCGATCATCCAGATTACTTATGAAGATATCAAACAGAAAATCAGTTTTCTATGCAGGCTTCCGTGATTGTTAGTCAACATACTTGTCCTGGTTTGAGGTAAAACAGAAACAATTTTCTTCAGTAACTTTACTTTTTAGTTAGGCCTCTTCTAACTTGTCATGGTTTAGGCCAAATCGGCTACTGGGGACATAGGGGACGCCAGATGGGACCGACAGATGCTCTCCTCTACCCCTCTTCAAAGAGAGGGGCAGAGGAGGAAAAAGAGATTTACGAGTTTAGAAGGAACTAAACTACTTTAATTAATAATTTAAAAAAATGAAATATACAAATATACAAAACTGTATCAAGCTCCCAGGATGACGATCTCATCACCGCCTGGCACTGGGGAAGTCCCAGACTGGACTCAGTGATGGACGGGAACTGGATTCTGCATCTGCATTCAGGATTGGGATCAAAGGCAGACAGAGTCCTCCTCAGACACCGGCCATTGAAGAAAGAGAGAGCTGACCCTTTGATCCCTCAGCTTTTATACTGAGCATGAGGCAGCTGGGATGGAATACCCTCGTTGGTCAGTTTTGGGTCACCTGTCCTGTCCGCTCCTCCTTGCAGGTGGGACCCCACTATGCTTTTCTGCTTCTGACCCTCC
>NW_009647847.1:2219-3037 GCF_000708025.1 Charadrius vociferus
ACCAGACAAAGGAAAGAGACCTTTTAAAAAAGATAAAGGAGAGGGTCCTTCTAGAGCAGATCCAGGAGAGGGTCCTTCTCGGGCAGCCTCAACACAGGAGGAATCAGACGTAGAGGTAGTTGTTAAATCCTTCTCTATGAAGGATCTGTGAAATATTAGGAAGGAGTTTAGTTGTCATGAAGGTGAAACACTTATCTCTTGGTTGCTTTGATACTGGAATAGTGGGTCTGATATCATAGACTTAGATGGCACAGAAGCTAGGCAATTGGGAAACCTGGCCAGGGATGGAGGTATCGATAAAGGGATTGGGAGAAAGACAAACACTCTCAGTCTCTGGAGACGACTGGTGTCAGCCATAAAGCAAAGGTATCCCTTTAAGGATGATATTGAATGCCATCCAAGCAAATGGACCAACATGGAAAAAGGTATTAAGTACCTGAGAGAATTGGCTGTGCGAGAGGTGATTTATAGTGACTGGAAAGTGACTGTAAACCCTGATGAAATGCCATGCAATCGTTCTATGCTGAAAAAGTTTGTACAAAGTGCACCATCAACGTATTCCCACACGTTGTCAACAATGTAGGTCCCCACCTACTAAAAAAAAGGAAACACAAGCCTTTTTAGGTATTGTGGAGTTTGGGAGAAGGCATATTCCTGGTTATAGTCAGACTGGGAAACCTCTCGATGAAGTGACTCGAAAGAAAAATGAGTTTATGTGGGGCCCTGATCAACGACAAGCCTTTGAGCAAATTAAACGAGAGATTGTGCATGCAGTAGCCCTTGGACCAGTCCGAGCAGGACGGGACATTAAAAATGTG
>NW_009647847.1:3766-7436 GCF_000708025.1 Charadrius vociferus
TAGCGAACCTAGTCGTAAAGGTACGTCACGTAGATGCCCACGTACCCATGAGTCGGGCCACCGAGGAACATCAAAACAATCAGCAAGCAGATCAGGCTGCCAAAATTTTCCAGACAGACTTGGACTGGGAACATAAACGTTAACTCTTCTCAGCTCATGACACTTCAGCTCATCAAGGAAGGGATGCAACTTTTAAATGGGCCCATGACCAGGGGGTGGATTTAACCATGGACGCTATTTCGCAGGTTATCCACGACTGTGAAACATGCACCAAAATCAAGCAAGCTAAACGGTTAAAACCTTTGTGGTATGGGGGACGATGGCTGAAATATAAATATGGGGAGCAAGTCTTGTGGCGACATGGCACTCCAGAGAGAATTGAGTCAGACAATGGGACTCATTTTAAAAGCAATCTTATAAGTAATTGGGCCAAAGAACATGGCATTGAGTGGATCTATCATATCCCCTATCATGCACCAGCTTCTGGGAAGATTGAGTGATACAATGGACTGTTAAAAACCACCCTGAAAGCAATAGGGGGTGGAACCTTTAAAAATTGGGACAAGCATTTAGCACAAGCTACCTGGTTAGTTAACACCAGGGGATCCATCAATCGAGCTGGTCCTGCTCAATCAGGACCTGTTTTACCTCAAACCAGGGCAATATCACTGCTTCTTCTCTCCAACATTAGATTTAGCACTATTAAATGTCACAGTCACAAAACAAGAATTATGGCCTTTTTCAAATCTGTGTTTGACTTGTCAAGGCCAGAATCATTTGATGTTTGTTATATGACTACCTGAGGCGTTAAGTCTTATCTATTGATATGATAGTGTAACTATGCTCACTTAAGTCATTTAATGCTGTTGAATTGTCAAAATGAGGACCTTAAAAGTATTTATATAGAATTCTGTTCCTACAGTAGAGTTAATTTGGACAAAAGAGCCAGAAGTGCACTAGAGATTTTTGAAGACTATTTGGGAGATGCAGGGAAAAAGGTGGAATAATAGAAAACCAAGTGATAATGATTACCTGTTCTATCTAATGATAATGGTTACCTATTCTATTAATTGTACAATGAAAATTTTGTGTGATTTGAAATCATAAGGCAGAAAACTACAGAGTTTAAAGAATTACAAGCATTAATGCTCTCTGCTTTGCTTTATGCTTACGAAGCCAAAAGAGGTCAGTTGCTTTGTTTTTTTTTTTCCTGGCAAATACTAAAACATAAGAAAATGCCACAAGAAGCGGGGGGGGGGGGCGCAAGGCCTGAGGTACAGAAAGGCAAAATGGCATTGATGGGGGCTCAAAAACTTATTTAATTAAAAAATGAAAATTTCTCCGAACCATTCTGTATGAAAATAATATCTTGTGTCCAGTTATAATATTAGGGTGCATTTAGTTAGTGATGCTATGAATTCCATACAGTTCCCATAAGACCCTTAGAGCCTTATAATGCCTTTCACATTATAGTGCTATGCATACAATTCTGATAAGCATTTCTTTGCTGAGTAGCTCTACAGTAAGCCAGTGAAAAGCTGTTTAAAGCTGTATTACCACCTCTCAGAAAAGCTCTACCAAACTTTTATTGTTTCCTATTCTTGTGATTCGAACCACTATGTATTACATTCAGTTTGATGGACTCCACACATGTTCATTTTAAGCATTTCGATAAGTAATTTCTCCAAACACCACAACAGAAATACCTGTTAAAATATTTATATAACTTTACTGCCTTAGTGATAGAGGCAAGATTCTTACTGTAACTCTTAGTACAACAGCAGATTTAACAGACCAGGGTTTCGCTTCCATGAAGTCTTGTAATGGTTTCTTACAATGGGTTAGAACAACTTTCTGTTTTATTTATAATCTGAAGTAAAATATGCTTCACACTGATAGCACAATTAGATTTCTAACAGCCAATGGTTCTTGCCAGTAATTTAAACCCCAGAAAAAAATCCTTTTCTAGGCTTTATTGCCAAAGCTCATGAATGGACTATTCTTTGCTCACATGGGTAACAATCCTGCTAAGGATCACAAAATTCTGACTGTAGTACTAAAGCACTCCTGACATCAACTGCTGGAGCAGCAAATAACCTCAAATTTGCTGAACCCTCTAGACCTGCAAACTTTTTCAGGAATCACTTTGTCATCTATATGCTTGTGGATGACAAATAATAATTTGGAAATGCATTATATTTTTGCTTAGAATAGCAGTAGCTGAGAGTCAAAGATTTCAAAAGTCCCTTCCATCCAATACTCTGCCACCTTATAAACATCAGTGAACGTAAGAGAAATCAGCCTCCTTTTCTCAAAAAAGAAATAGTCTCAAATATTGATCCTCTGCTTTACTTTTTTTTTAAATATATATTACAGAAATATTAGCTGTCTCATCTTCCTTCCTCCTCACCTCTCTTAACAAGAGCCTTTTGTCAAAACTTACATCAAGATATAAGGAGATATGAGGCTACCTTCTAGCCAGTCAGTCCCTAGCATGTCTTAAGGCATGGGGCAATTTCTGTCCCAGGCACAGGACTTCACATTTGACTGTTGAAATATCTAAGTTTGCTGTCAGCCCCCTCCTCCAGTCTGTTGAACTCCCTCTGATCAGTAGCCCTGAGGAATGTTGCACCTGACAGCCAGTAAGACTTTCAGTCAGTGACACCTGCCCTTTAAGCCTGACAGTCCAGCCAGTTTTTCACCCACCTTGTAATTCACCCATGCAGTCCATATCTCCTCACTCCGACAGGGAAAACATTGTGTTAGACTGTCAGAAGCCTTGCTAGTGTCAAGGTAAGCCACTTTCTCTGCTTTCCTCTTGTCCACAGAGCTAGTCACTTCAAAATAAAGCCAATCAGGTTCATCTAGCATAATTTAAACTTGGTAAATCGATGCTGCTGTTCTCAATCACTTTCCTGTCTTTCATGTGCCTGGAAATTTGTTCCCAGGAACAGAGGTGAGACTGACCAACCTGTAGTCCCCTGAATTATTCTTTGCCTTTTTGGGATACGGCTGAAACATTTGCCTTTTTCTATCACCAGGGTTACCTTAACTCTTCAAATGACACAGAACAGCCTCACAACACAGCTCCTTCAACCTATTCCATCTGGTTGAAGGCAGCTCCTTTAACCTATTCTGTCTGGTCTCAAGGACTTATATCCAGGTTAACTAAGTCATAGGATCATAGAATTGCCTAGGTTGGAAGGGACCCTTGGGATCAATGAGTCCAACCATCTACCCTACTCTACAACGTTATCCCCTACACCATATCCCCCAACACTGTTGACGCAGAAGCTCGGACAGATACACCATGACCAATATGATCAGGGTAAATGCCACTTTATTGCACAAATAGCTCAGCTATTATAGACAGCTTTCTCCCTCGCCACACAACAATCAAGCAACAATTGGTTACATGCATAGTTCAAGCAAGCATCTCTACTATATGATTGGCTAGCCCCAGCTGTTCACTCGCATAGTTATCTACTTCTATGTTTTACTCAAAAATCCTGCTTATCGGTACCTTCAGCAACAGTTCTTTCCTCCCTCAGCTGTTCACCAAGCACAATTTGATCTTCGACATTCCTTGAAGCTTAGACTGTTGTCAACAAGTCCTCAGTGCTTGGGGTGCTCACAGGGTGACCATTGATCTCTAAAAATTCTCCCACAA
>NW_009647847.1:10307-11326 GCF_000708025.1 Charadrius vociferus
GCTGAACTGAGGGTCCCTCGTTCGGGCGCCACTTGTTGACGCGGAAGCTCGGACAGATACACCACGACCAATATGATCAGGGTAAATGCCACTTTATTGCACAGATAGCTCAGCTAATATAGACAGCTTTCTCCCTCGCCACACAACACTCAAGCAATAATTGGTTACATGCATAGTTCAAACAAGCATTTCTACTATATGATTGGCTAGCCCCAGCTGTTCACTCGCATAGTTATCTCCTTCTTTGTTTTACTCAAAAATCCTGCTTATCGGTACCTTCAGCAACAGTTCTTTCCTCCCTCAGCCATTCACAAAACACAATTTGACCTTCGACTTTCCTTGAAGCTTAGACTGTTGTCAACAAGTCCTCAGTGCTTGGGGTGCTCACAGGGTGACCATTGATCTCTAAAAATTCTCCCACACAACACCACATCTAAACGGCTCTTAAACACATCCAGGGATGGTGACTCAACCACCTCCCTGGGCAGCCTATTCCAATGCCCGACCACTCTTTCTGTGAAAAATTCTTTCCTAATGTTCAGTCTAAATCTACCCTGTTAGATCTTGAAGCCGTTCCCTCTTGTTCTGTCGTTAATTACCTGTGAGAAGAGACCAGCACCAACCACTCTACAGTGTCCTTTCAAATAGTTGTAGAGAGTGATGAGGTCTTCCCTCAGCCGCCTCCTTCTCAAACTAAACAGTCCCAGTAAACAGTCCCAGTCCCAGTCCCAGTCAAGAAAGTCATCCCTTACTTGATTCTCCTCTACTGTGTGTAGTATCTATCCCCCAAAATTTGCAACTATACGCAGAGACTAGGGAGGCCCAGCAGCAGACCTGGTCTAATAAAGACTTAGGCAAAGAAGTCACTGAGTACCTCAAGCATGTCATTTACATGTAAAAGCCCTTTTATTTTTGTCCTCCATACCCTTCTCCCATGTCAACATCCATGTAGCTTTGATTTTTCTTAACTGCATCCCAACACACCTGGGTGATACTTCTGTATTCCTTTTTGGTTGTCT
>NW_009647847.1:11348-11973 GCF_000708025.1 Charadrius vociferus
TATATGCTTCCTTTTTTGTGTTACACATTATTCTGGAATTCCCTGTTCAAACAAGCTGGCTTCTTGTCACGCCTGTTTTCCTGCAAATCAAAATAGGTCGTTCTTGGGCTTTGAAGTAGTTGCTCTTCTGAGTCCTGCAGTCCTTCAGAGCAGCTTCCCTAAGGAACCTGAAGTTTACTTCCCTCAAGTCCTTGGTCTTTAGTCAACTACTTGTCTTCCTTACTTCCCTCAGGTTCTTAAAAACTCTTCTATTCTTTGGTCACTTGGTCCTTATTTATGAAAAGTAAACCAGCAGAGCACCTCCTCTTGCCAGCCCTTGCAGTTCCTGCATTATTGGCAATGCTCCTGACAGTCCAGAAATCTCTTGGTCACCCAATCTCCCCATATGACCCTTTCAGCAGAGGCTGACGTAGCTGAGGTCACCCATGAGAACCAGGGACTGCAACCAGGAAACTTCTGTTAGCTGTAGTGTTGTCCCAAATCTGGGTTCTTTACCCAGTGTGCAAGCAAATAACACACAGCAGAGGTATTTCGAAGTTTATTCCATTAATGCACAGAAATGAGGTGCTCGTCCCAAAACAGGAGAACACCTTACTTGCAAAAATCTCCACTTTTATACACTGAT
>NW_009647848.1:0-850 GCF_000708025.1 Charadrius vociferus
GTCAGTAGGTTCCAGAGTTAATGGGGTCGCTCACTGGTAACACCGTCAGTAGGTTCCAGAGTTAACAGGTGTCGCTGGGTGGTGGTGCTGTCAGTAGGTTCCAGAGTTAACAGGGGAGTCACTGGTAATGCCATCAGTAGGTTCCAGAGTGAATGGGAGTCACTGGGTGGAGGTGCTGTCAGTAGGTTCCAGAGTTACCAGGGGGCCTCACTGGTAACACCGTCGTTAGGTTCCAGTGAATGGGAGTCGCTTGGGTGGAGGTGCTGTCAGTAGGTTCCAGAGTTACCAGGGGGCCTCACTGGTAACACCGTCGTTAGGTTCCAGAATTAACGGGAGTTTCTGGGTGGAGGTGCTGTCAGTAGGTTCCAGAGTTACCAGGGGGCCTCACTGGTAACACCGTCGTTAGGTTCCAGAATTAACGGGAGTTTCTGGGTGGAGGTGCTGTCAGGAGGTTCCAGAGTTACCAGGGGGCTCACTGGTAACGCCATCAGTAGGTTCCAGAGTGAATGGAAGTCACTGGGTGGAGGTGCTGTCTGTAGGTTCCAGAGTTAATGGGAATCACTGGGTGGAGGTGCTGTCAGTAGGTTCCAGAGTTAACAGGGTGGGTGGGCTCACTGGCAACACCCTCAGTAGGTCCCAGAGTTAACAGGGGAGCCTGACGGGCGGTGCCGTCAGTAGGTCCCAGAGTTAACGCGGGTGCCGATTGCCTCCCCGGGCGCAGGTGACGAGCAAGTTCGAGCTGTACGGCTGCTTCAGCCCGCTGGTGACGAAGGCGGGCGCCATCGGGGTGCTGACGAAGCTGCTGCGCTGGCTGAAGAAGGAGGAGGACTGGCTCTTCATCCGCTACCCG
>NW_009647848.1:1087-4338 GCF_000708025.1 Charadrius vociferus
AAATGGGGGGAAATGTGACAAAAAATGGAGGGAAAGGGGGAAAGAAAATGGAGAGGAACGTGACAGAAAATGGGAGAAACAACAAAATCGGGGAAAATGTGAAGGAAAATGGGGGGAAATGTGACAAAAAATGGAGGGAAAGGGGGAAAGAAAATGGAGAGGAACGTGACAGAAAATGGGAGAAACAACAAAATCGGGGAAAATGTGAAGGAAAATGGGGGGAAATGTGACAGAAAATGGAGGGAAAAAGGGAAAGAAAATGGAGGGAAAACGTGACAGAAAATGGAGAGAAAATGTAGAGAGAAAATGGGGGAAACGTGACAGAAAATGGAGGGAAAACGTGACAGTAAATGGGGGGAAATGTGACAAAAAATGGAGGGAAAGGGGGAAAGAAAATGGAGAGGAACGTGACAGAAAATGGGAAAACGTGAGAGAAAATGGGGGGAAAATGTGAGAGAAAAGAGGCGGGAAACGTGACAGAAAATGGGAAAACGGGACAGAAAATGGGGGGAACGTGAGAGAAAATGGAGGGAAAATGTAGAGAGAAAAGGGGGGAAATGTGACAGAAAATAGAGGGAAACATGACAGAAAATGGGAAAACGTGACAGAAAATGGGAGGAATCTGAGAGAAAATGGAGGGAAACGGGACAGAAAATGGGGGAAACGTGACAGAAACTGGGGGGGAGAGGGGACAGAAAATGGAGGGAAATGGGAGAGAAAATGGGGGAAATGGGAGAGAAAATGGGAAACGAAAGAAAATGGGGGAAACGGGACAGAAATGGAAGGCGGGGGGAAGAAAATGGAGGGAAACGGGACAGAAAATGGAGGGAAGGGGGACAGAAAATGGAGGGAAGGGGGACAGAAAATGGGGGAAACGGGACAGAAAATGGGAAACGTGAGAGAAAGTGGGAAACATAAGAGAAAATGGGGGAAACGGGACAGAAAATGGACGGAAATGTGAGACAAAATGGTAAACGTGAGAGATAATGAGGGAAACGGGACAGAAATTGGAGGGAAGGGGGGAGAAAATGGGGGGAAAACGTGACAGAAAACAGGGGAAATGTGATAGAAAATGGGGGAAACAACAAAATGGAGGGAAATGTGAGAGAAAATGGACATTAAAGTGCCAGGAAGTGGACAGAAAGGTGACAGAAAATTGAGAGAAAAGGGGACAGAAAAGAGGGGGAAGAGATGCCAGAAAATGGAGGGAAACGTGACAGAAAATGGAGGGAAACAGAACAGAAATTTGAGGGAAAATGTGACAGAAAATGGGGAGAAGGGGCAAAGAAACGAGGTGGAGGAGGGGACTTAAAATGGAGGGAAGACGTGACAGAAAATGGAGGGAAAATGTAGAGAGAAAATGGGGGAAACGTGACAGAAAGTGGAGGGAAAATGTAGAGAGAAAATGGGGGAAACGTGACAGAAAATGGGGGGAAAATTTGAGGGAAAATTGAGGGCAAACGCCCTAGAAAATGAAGAGGGGACAGTAAAGAGGGCGATGAGGTGACAGGAAGTGGAGGGTGAAAAGGGCAGAAAATGGCGGGAGGAGGGGACAGAAAAGACGCGGAAAAGGTAACAGCAATGAGAGGGAGGAGGGGACAGAGAATGGGGGGAAACGGGACATAAAATGGGGAGAAAAGGGGACAGAAAAGAGAGAAAAGAGGGGACAGAAAATGGAGGAAGAGGGAAAGAACCGAGGGGTAAGAGGGGACAGAAAATGGGGGAGAAACGGGACAGAAAATGGAGGGAAACATGACAGAAAATTGGGGGAAACGTGACAGAAAATGGAGGGAAACATGACAGAAAATGGGGGGGGAAACGTGAGAGAAAATGGAGAGAACGTGAGAGAAAATGGAGGGAAACAGAAAACGGGAGAAACGTGACAAAAAATGGGGGGAAGGTGAGAGAAAATGGGGGAAACATGACAGAAAATGGAGGGAAACATAGAAAATGGGAGAAACGTGACAAAAAATGGGGGGAAGGTGAGAGAAAATGGGGGAAACATGACAGAAAATGGAGGGAAACATAGAAAATGGGAGAAACGTGACAAAAAATGGGGGGAAGGTGAGAGAAAATGGGGGAAACATGACAGAAAATGGAGGGAAACATAGAAAATGGGGGAAACGTGACAAAAAATTGGGGGAAACGTGAGAGGAAGTGGGGGAAACGAGAGCATGGAGGGAAACATGACTGAAAATGGAGGGAAACGGGACAGAAAATGGGGGTAATTTGACAGAAAGTGGACAGAAATGTGAGAGAAAATTAAGAGAAAGGGGGACACAAAAGAGAAGGAAGAGAGGAGATGAAAAAGAGTGTGGAGAGGACAGAAAATGGAGGGGAACGTGACAGGAAATGGAGGGAAAACGTAGAGAGAAAATGGGGGGGAATGTGACAGAAAATGGGGGAAACGTGACAGAAAATGGGGAAAACATGACAGAAAATGGAAGGAACGTGAGAGAAAATGGGGGAAACATTACAGAAAATGGAGGGAAACAGAAAATGGGAGAAACGTGACAAAAAATGGGGGAAACGTGACAGAAAAGGGAGGGAAACGGGACAGAAAATGGAGGGAAACAGGACAGAAAATGGGGGAAAATTTGACAGACAGTGAACAAAAATGTGACAGAAAATTGGGAGAAAGGGGGACACAAAAGAGAAGGAAGAGGGGAGATAAAGAAGAGTGTGGAGAGGACAGAAAATGGAGGGGAACGTGACAGGAAATGGAGGGGAACGTGACAGAAAATGGGGTAAACGTAACAGAAAATGGGGCAAATATGACTGAAAATGGAGGAGACATGACAGAAAATGGAGGGAAACATAGAAAATGGGGGAAACGTGACAAAAAATTGGGGGAAACGTGAGAGGAAGTGGGGGAAACGAGAGCATGGAGGGAAACATGACTGAAAATGGAGGGAAACGGGACAGAAAATGGGGGTAATTTGACAGAAAGTGGACAGAAATGTGAGAGAAAATTAAGAGAAAGGGGGACACAAAAGAGAAGGAAGAGAGGAGATGAAAAAGAGTGTGGAGAGGACAGAAAATGGAGGGGAACGTGACAGGAAATGGAGGGGAACGTGACAGGAAATGGAGGGGAACGTGACAGGAAATGGAGGGAAAACAGAGAGAAAATGGGGGGGAATGTGACAGAAAATGGGGGAAACGTGACAGAAAATGGAAGGAACGTGAGAGAAAATGGGGGAAACATGACAGAAAATGGAGGGAAACAGAAAATGGGAGAAACGTGACAAAAA
>NW_009647848.1:7691-7904 GCF_000708025.1 Charadrius vociferus
CCCCTCCCCCGCAACCCTCCCTCCCTTCTCCCACAGGCCCCGGCCCAGTTGGAAGCTGAACTGGTGAGACTGGAGGAGGAGAAGGAGAAGCTGCTGAGCCAGGGTGAGCCCCGGATGCTTCAACGTCCCCTCCCGGATGTCTCTGTCCCCTCCCCGGATGTCTGTGTCCCCTCCCGGACACCTGAGTGTCCCCTGAGGAGGGGTGGTGACAAG
>NW_009647849.1:0-30997 GCF_000708025.1 Charadrius vociferus
TTTTTTTTTTTTTTTTTGCAGGTTTTTCTCCCTGCTTTCTTCCAGATTCCCTTGCTGAAGGAAGGGTGAGAGAATAAAAGGTTGTCATCTTCATGCTTTTCATATTTTTCTTCAAGTACATTGATTTACCTATTCCTCAGAATGGGGCCTACAAGTACTAGTGGTTTGGTATGTTGAATTTGCTGACAGTAGTGTAATTTCCCAGTAGGAAATTTGAGTATCCGGGATAAAGGAGATTTTTTCAGATTGAGACCATACACATTTCAGCCTTAAAATTATGTATCCTTTAATCTAGGTTTTTAGTAAACTGTCTTAGAGAGGTGCTTCAATACCAGCTGACTCTTCAGTCAGTGTTATAGGCTTTCCATCTCTGTCATAGGTTTGGGAAAGTAATTTCCTTTTAGGCTTTTAATGAAGATAGGCTGGACTGTTTACTCGTCACAAGTCACCTGCTGCAGCATGACTGAGAATGCCAATGCTGGTCTCACTCAACGGCCTCCGCACAGTGTGTGTAACTGTTTATAGCCTGCCTTTTGTGCCTCTCAGAGCAAGATACTTCTATGATTCTATGTTTCATTCAAGGGATTGCTGGGTGGGAAGCTGCTTATCTTTTCCTCTTGTTTCCTTTTCTTGACAGTGGGGTGTGGATTTTGTGCGTTTTTCTTTTAGTGGCCTAACTTTTGGCTCAAGATTTCTGCCTCTAATTTTGTTGATAGAAAGTTTTGTCTATTTCTGCTGACCAGCTTGCCTCTCCAAGTGACTAGAATTAACAATAGGACTGCTTTGTTTTCACTACATTGATTTTGTGTCTAGTGGAAACACATTGCATACGTAGAACCACTGTGAAAGAGGAAAGAGCAGGGATTTTATAGCCACCTTCCAGCTCAACACAATTTACAATACAATTGGGAAGGACAGTTATAATTGAATTAACAAAAAATAGAATTAAGGTAATCTGTTCTAAGTGCATGACATTCCTGTAATGAGTTACTTTTACGAGTTACAGGAACATATAATTACCAGTCAAATTACATGTTATTTTTTTGTGTGTGAGGCTAATTAAGAGTTCTGGGTAAATTGTGTTGACTGAGGCATCAGAGCTGTATGAAGTACCTAATTGGGACAAGATAAGGCTTGTGAATTCATCATAAGAAAACAGATGCAAAAACTCTGGAAAGTGTCTGTATTCTAGTCAAGTACTGTTTGGGATGGTCTGGTTTATTTTCAATAGTCACATTATCTTTGTAGTAAGTAAGCTAACCCTGTCCTTCATTTCATTTTGATCTGTTTGTCATCCCCTCCTCTCCTTTCTCTGTCTGCATTTTAACTGTTGTTATCTGCAAAAAGGCTGAAATTTCCTGTTGTGAAATCTGGTTTCCAGTGAAAGATATGGGTGAGTCCAATGCTTAGCATGCAAAACGTTAGGCTCTATCACTTAACTATGTAACAGCAAACTGGTACAAAAGTTACAAAAAGAAACATTTGCTTCCTTTGCTTGCTCTTAAACTGCATTTTTCTTAGCATGTCCATTCTGTGTGAAATCTTCCCTCAAACAGCTCCTTCCAAACACCCTCCTGTTATATTGCCCTCATCTGCATTCCATCTATTTGCTATTCTACTTGATATGTGGTTGTCACCCTAGTGATAGAGTTCAGGTGGTGGTGTTTTTTTTTTTGTTTGTTTTTTTTTTTTCTCCCCCTATTTATTGCCTTAGTTCACTTCTAGCAGAAGCAAAGTTGGCTAGGAGAGAATATACCACTCTGCTTAAAATTATGTATCCCTTAATGTTAGGAGTACTGTGACTCTTTCAGTGTACACAGAGCACAAATGATAGCTGTGCTAAAATAAGATTAATTGGAGAAAAAAAAATTCTCTGGAATCCCAAGAAGAGAGTAAAATCTGTTATGAGTTTAAGCCAAGCCTGTTTATATTTAAAAAACAGAAAATAGAGAAAGGATGAGAAACTAAACCAGGTGAGCTGGGATAATGTTGGTGGAGCGCTGAGGTGGTAAGAAACCAGCAACAGAAATTGCTGATGAAAGTGATCTATTTGTGTAAGAGAAAACCAAGAGTATTCAAAACTATTAACAGTTTCCATCTTGGTATCTCTTCAGGGTTCCTGGCCTTGGGATTTTGGGCAATTCTTCTCCTGTCCTAGGTGATTCTTTCTGCATTCATTGACCAGCTTTACATACTCATATGTAAAGGCTTGCTTTTCCTGGTGCAAATCAGGGAGTCCGGGCTGCAGTTAAGCATCCGAAAATTAATGTATTGGAGTCTGCGTGTTTCTTTTCTAATGTCATTTAAAATTTCCCTTTTATTTTTTTCTTTAGTATAATTTCTGGGACAGGGTCAGTGTATAGACTTTCCTTAAATATACAACCCCCACTTTATTTTGCTATGCCTTTGGCTGGCTACTGTGTCCAGCACTGATGTTCTTCTTTGTATACATCGGTTTCTATAGAAAATTGAAAGATTTTCTTAATAATTCTCTGATTTGTTGTAATAGATGTACTTTTTTCTATGTATGTATGTTCACTATGTATGTATGTTCAGGTGCTTTGTGGAGGTGCCTACTACCTTGGACTTTTAGGAACTGGCATGTGAAAATATATTTGTGATTCTCTTTTATAATTGATTTTCAATTCAATTAATCTGAATTTCAGATCCCCTATTAGGGGCTTCAGAATACTTGGGGATAGGACAGACTGACAGTTAAAATATATGAAAATAAATTGTTTTCCGCAGTGTTAGGTAGGTCACTGATTCTGCAGTTTCCCTTGTGTGTGAATGAGTTTTGCCGTTGCTTTAAAATATTATTGTGAGCCTTATGTTTACTGGCACTTATATCTTAAATTGTAGTTATGTGCACAGAACAAAGTTATGGATCGTGAATTATGTAAATGTTGATGTCTAAATGACTGGTTATATGATGAAGTTGAAAATAAGCAATGTCTTCTGAGAATAGAACATAGGAAACTGTCAGACAAGGATAGTTTGCAGGGTAGGCTCACTTGTGGAAGGAAAAATAAGTTTTGCATGATTGTTCACCCCTTCCCCCCCAGTTTGGCTGAAGTCAACAAATGATCTTCATAGCCCTTTCCAGATATATACTCATCCTGTCATATTTCCAGTCTTAACAATTTTAAAAGTAGTGTCACATGGGGTCGTTTTCTAACCTTTTCCAGGATACAGGGTTCTGGCTACAATCTCTTCCACTTTCCTGTTGTTGTTCTTCAATATCCATTACCATTTCATAGCATAAGAATTACTGGAATATTTCCAATGGTCAGTTAATAAGTGAAATGACACTAAATAGCTGACTTAAAACAGGTGTTAAATAATATAAAAATCCTTACACTTAAAATACCCTGAACAGTTGCTCAGTAGCTTCTCACTATATAAAAATATTTTCAGATTCCCAATTCCTCATAAAAACACATCCCATGGTCTCTGAATTAAAATTTAAATGAACATGTGGGAAGTTTATGTGGTAGCCAGCTGTCACCTGCAGTGTGTGTGCCTTTTTAATGGTCATTGCAAGCCTTACCAATCTTTTTTGTGTGCTTGCTTAAGTTGTGTTCTTTCTGTTTAAGTGTGCTTCCTTGTATGAGATGACTGTTGGCTTGAGAAGAGCTATTTTGCAACCCCCCCCTCTTTCACAGTATGAAGTGGAGATGCTAAAATAGTGAGTTTTTTCATCCAATAATAAAATGTGACAGTACAGCTCAGTAATCCTTATTGCAATGAAAGTCCTATTGATCTGTGAAGCTGCAGTGGATACCAGTGGACACTGCCTGAAAGCAGTGGAAAACTTAAGCCAAAATAAGAATGAACTTTGCTCATTTTCCACCCTCTACTGCTTTTTCTACTGCCTGATAAGTAAGTTATAGTCATGCAAAACCTTAGTTTTAAATAACGGAAATCAATTCTCTAGGTCAGCAAAGGTATTTCTAAATGCCAAGGAGCATACTTCTACTAGTAAAAGATAGCATCCAGGTCATGTATGAGTCTCACGTGGAAAGCAAAACTCCTGCTTGTGGGATCCGGGCTGTGGCATGATTGATTTCATTGGGAAGTAAAGGACTAGGAGCAAGTGCAAAGTAAGGAAATACTTTAAATATTTAGTCCTTTAATGCCTAGTTAAAGGCTATTCCTGAAGATTTGAATCCTGCAATGTAAAGAGAAGATAGAGGGGTTTTTGCTTTTCTAATAAGGGGCTTAGTATGTTTATATAAAAGGCATAAGGTTGCAGACGTAGCCTCTTAATACCTGAGGTGGAAAGTCCAAGCAACATATTAGACTTAAGGCATATTCTGCTTACAAGAGCCATCTCTAGCTAAAGGAATGATTCAGCACGTTAAGGACTGTAACGGTACTTGGGGTACTCTCTTTCAAGTGACTTGCTGGACTGCTGGTGAAATATCTTGCTGACATGCTACCTGGTTTTACTTAAGTTAAACCTGATACTCTATTTAACATTCATTTTGGTAATTAGATTTTTGTCTTACCAGGTCACTTTAAGGTTTCATTTGTGTGTTTGACCCAGTTAAAAACTCTGTTATTAAAACAGCTTTTTGATTCAGCTCAGATGGTGGTATATTTTCCTTCTTAACAAG
Organism: Charadrius vociferus; assembly: GCF_000708025.1. Classification (NCBI taxonomy): domain Eukaryota; kingdom Metazoa; phylum Chordata; class Aves; order Charadriiformes; family Charadriidae; genus Charadrius; species Charadrius vociferus. The sequence goes on from NW_009647849.1 coordinate 4,620, forward strand.
CATTCTAATGTTGTATTAAAAAAAAAAAAAAAAGAACATCCTCCCTCCCTTAGCTTCTTTTTAAATCAAGTATGTACAATAAGTCTGACTCCCTATTGAGCTGGTTTAATCATTTGTTTTTCCATCTGCAGAGAGCCAGTTCCCAAAGTAACTTCAAAGAGCCTTGCCTCAGTAAAAGCTTCCAGCTTTGGAGCAACAAAGATTACAGAAATATGCTTATGCAATAGCTTGAAACCTCTGGCTATCTTGGCATGGAAGCTACAGCTGAGTATTTGCCTCTGTTATTCCGTTACTATAGACCTCAAATGTTTGTAACTGAAAGTTTTACTGCCACTTTGCTCTTGCTTCCTGCAGTAACTGTGCATAGTGTGATGTGTTACGCAGGTGTGCAGACATGACACATGAATGCCTACAAAGGCTCAAGAGAAGCACTGGCTTTCTGGGTCTCGAGGTGATCTCATGTGTAACTTCATCAAGAAAACAACCATAAACTTCAAGCTTGACATAAATTGTCTATAGACAAACCTGAAGACTTGTAGCAGCAGATACAGAATATTTGTTATATTTCAGATTTAATCTAGCCTGATTTGTGCAGGCTTTAATCAAATGATGAAGAATCTTCAAGTGAAAAGGCTCCTGGGAGAGTGGTATCTTCCCTTCTTAATTTTTAAAATTTTCTGTGTTGACATGTGTAATCTCTCAGCTTTCTAAAAATAAAAACAACCCCCTGCCCAATACAGATAAATAGATATGAGATAAATATTTTATATCTAATGGGTATGTCATGTTTTTGAGTACAGTAACAAATATAAAGTAAAAATTGCCACTAGGGTGTTTGTGAGAATCTGCGTCATAAAATTGCAATATACGTAATTGTCTATTTCCGTGGTCTTCCTAACTGGAGGCTGTTATGAATGCCTTATTCATGGCATTCCAGTCTGGTAGTTGTCATCATAGCTTCGGAGAAATGCTGATTTCTTTTTTTTTTAATTATTATTATTTTTTGACAAAAATCATATCTGAAAATCAGTGTGTCTGGGATTTGTCCCAAATTAATTTCCTGTGGAGAGAAAGGCTATGAGTTTGGTCTCAGTATAATGACTCCTCTGGGTTATAATATCTGTCAGTAGAATTGCACTACTTTGATTTTAACTGAAGCCATTTCAGATCTTAATTTTTGGTTTAATAGAATCCTTACCACAAGCAAATCTAATTCTGACATAATATTTCAGTTGCACAGACTTTCATTTCTGACTAAGGATTAACCCAGATTTTAGCAGCGCTCTCCATGACTGGGTGGATAGGATTAAAATCTATGTGCTGCTCATTATGGCTGTTTATTCCAGTTTTTGAGTATTGGTTATGTCTGTTGACTGGGACTGGAAATTTTCTGAGAATAGGAGTATAGCGAAAGGACAGGATGTTGAATTCATGGGATTGCATTTTATTTCAATTAAAAAAAAAAAACAAACCCTAAACAAGCTTTGCCTGTTTACAGGACCACACTATGTAGTTTAACATATTCTATATTAATTTTGCAGCTTGCAGTATTAATAAATTTATCAGTTTTAAGACATTGTAAAAATAGATATTTTAGAAAAAAAAAATTAAAGGGGTAAAACAAGAATGGCATTAAGTTTAATAGGACCAAATTGCAACATCTTGCTAAGAACCGGTTGCACGCAACAAATTTTTCTGGGCCGGAAGCTGACAGGGTGTTCCTGTATTTTTTCTGTTAGTGTTGCTATTAGAAATAGACAATTTCATTCCACTGTGCAGGAAGTAGAGGAACTTCTGGAACATTGCCTGCAATTAGTCTCCCACATTCTAAAAAGCCCTGGCTAATCTTGTAATGGGTTTAGAAATTAGTTATTTCAGTGACTGGGGAATGGAGAGTCTCACCTGTAGGAGACAAGGTGAGTTGGTTTTGTTTAATCTAGTAAAAATGAGCCTGGGAGGGGACTATGGTAGCTGGATGAAGAAAAGCTGAGTAAACAACATAAAATAAGCTGATACGAGGACTGAAACTAAGGTGGGCATCGTTTGGGTGGGGGAATTGGAAGCAGTGAATAATACTGTTGAGGTTTAACCCCAGCCAGCAACTAGGACCACACAGTCACTTGCTCACCCCCCACCCCCAGCAGGGTAGGGAGAGGAGGGAGAAAAGGAGGGGAAATATCTTGTGGGTTGAGAGAAAGACAGTTTAATAGAACAATAATGGAAAAGGAAAATAACAATAATAATGGCAAAAGAATGCACAAAATAAAGTGATACAACACAAGTTGCTCTCACCACCTGATGATCAGTTGCCCAGCCTGTCCTGAGCAGTGATCGCAGATTCCTGCCCACCTCCCTGCCCTCAGCCAACCCCCATTTATACACTGAGCATGATGTATATGGTATGGAATACTCCTTTGACCAGCTTGTTCTGTCTATGTTCCCTCTCAGCTTCTATGGGAAGCTGAAGAAGTCCATAACTAATGTAAACATTACTTAGCAACAACTAAAACAGTATGCGTTATCAACATTATTCTCATACTAAATCCAAAACACAGCAGCTACTAGAAAGAAAATTAACTCTATCCCAGCTGAAACCAGGACAGAAAAATTAAGAAGTTCAGGAATGGCAATAAGCCAGTTAGTGTTATGATGGAAACTGGTCAATGAATGAAGAAGGATGAGGACTTGCAGAATGAAGTCCTCTTTAATCCTACATTCTTACTTACATTTACAAAAAGCTTGAGATAACCATACAATAGCATAAAGACTGCCTCCAAATTTAGCCAGGCTTATATAAATGCTAGATCTGGTGAAGATTAAGTGGGATGAGTAGAATCCTGAAGTACCAGATTTCTGATCCTGAAGATCAGAAAGTCAAGGACTGTGCTTATCAGCCTCTGAAAGACAGACTGGCCTTGGGATCCTTGTAGGAATATAGTAAATTATGGTCCAAGAATTTCTAAAGCCTCAGCTCCTAGAAAGTGCTATACTTCTTATTTCCTGGAGAAATGTTAATTTTATCTTTTTGTTTTAAGTAGAAGAATTTGACTACTCTCTGGGTATTTCTGCCTTTTTGTATTTTAGTCTCTTATGCCTCAGGCAGCAGCAGCATTCTCAAGAGAGATGTGATGAAGACACACTCTTGACTTGGAAAAATGGTGCTGTTTGCGTGTCATCCTGTTTTGTTAGGGAAAAAGAGAACCTGCTAACAGGCATGGAGCTGCATGGTTGCAAGGTTGCAGTATTCGTAACAGTGAAAGCCTTGGGAGTTCTGTGGTCTAGTCTCACCATAATCTATGTGTGATGTTGCCTGCATGTCAGACATGCTATGCAGTGGTGTACATTACATACATTTGTGTGTGGTCTGGGTTGCAGTTGCAGCTGGACACCCAAAATGCTACAGTTTTTAATGGCTGTGCTGGACATTCGTTGCCATTCTGTGGATTGAAGACACAAGTGGGACAAGCATGAAAAAGTCTGATGTTTTGCTTGGTGGCAATTTGTACATAATTATGTAAAAATCAGATCCCTGTTGTGTTTTCTTCCGGTAGCTGAGTGGCCTTGTTTTTCTTTGGAAAACCAAGCCATTAGTACCCTGTTTGTGTGAATGTGTTCCACAGGATGCTTTTAATCTTGTTCCATTTGGTTGCTGTGTACATAGGCGTGTAGAAGCCAATCATAAACTGTTCATATTTTTCATGTTCTTGCAGATTACCAGGTTTAACAAGTTCTTCACTCCATCCAATTGCTTCTCCCTACTGTGAGTTACTGTGATAATTTCTTCCGAAGATCTTAATTCTATGACCTCCAAATACCAGAGAGAAGGATTTAAAGCCTCTTAATTCTCAATTAAGTGTTCTCAGGTTCAAGTCTGTGGTGGTATTTCTGCCTCTGTAAATAATCAGGAGTTCTAGATCAACCAGGTGTCTTTGGCACTGAGAATTGATGTGCTGAATATGCTGACTGACTTGTGTTCAAAAGTTTGGTTCATAGAGCAAAATCCGTTAGTTCTTCCTTGTGCTCTGGAGAAAGGGCTTCTGGTGAGTGCCATGACACGGAGGGGTCATGTGCTATGAGCTCATATGTATGTAGTGAATATACAGAATATACATAGTGAATATACAGAGAGGTAATGGTAGTATGATTATTGTAAGTAAGCAGGTCAAGGAAGTAGAAATTGCTGTATAAGTGTGATTATTTTTTTTTTAGTGCGGGAGAAAAGCTGATGGACTGGTGTATGTGAAGAGATGTAGAACTGTGTTTTGTCATATCTGGGGAAGGGTATACTTAAAAATAATCAAGATAAATGTACAGATAAGCATTTTTCTGGATTTTAGGCACTTTGTCATTTCATTTCAGGCTCCTGGTCCCAGTCCCTTGTCTGGCCACACTTTCTTGGTGTTACTTCACTCTTGAGATTGTACCTGGAGCAAACTAACTGTTTCTTCCCAGATGGAAACCTGAGCATGAAAGGTAGGATAGATTGATGGAAACCTGAGCATGAAAGGTAGGATAGATTGATGGAAACCCGAGCATGAAAGGTAGGATAGATTGCTCTACTTTGCAGGTAATATCTGTGTAGCAGACCTGCTCCCACAGGCACGAAGGGGACCACAGCCCTGGATCTGGAGGCCAGCATTTGCCCTGTGGCTCAAGAGTGGCAGTAATGCAGGTGGTGCCACTTCTATCTGTGGCTGACTTAAGCTGTGAGAAAGAGTTTCAAAGACTGTGAGACAGAGAATGAGAGTTAGGCATATTAATAAATATCCTTTTAAATTTGAAAATCTCTCCTAGCTGTTTCCCCTGGGCTACTGTGTTTTTCTATGCAGCTGTCCTGAGGAACTGATGGTTTCAGGTGTCTGCTCACAGAGCTTGCACAGTGTTCAACTGTGAAGGGTTCCTTGGAGACAACATGCTTCGTCTGGCCTTGTTGAGCAATTGGAAATGAGTGTTACTATCACTGAGAATTTGATGTTATTATTGAATAGCTCTTTAAAAAGGCTGCAGAAGGTAGTGCATTTCAGAATCCATAATTTTTGTGCAGATTCAAGCTGGGTAAGGATGTATTCTCAGTATCAGAGAGAGGCTCTGCTCCAAGTGCAGGACATGATATACATATACAGGAGAACACTAGCAAAGGAAGACTATAAAAACATTAGTTATGCTGCATTATTTGTTTGCCAGTCTGTGGGGCTGTGTTTAAAGAACTGAAATGGTGTCCCTGCAGGAATAGAATATTGTTCCTGAAATACTTTAATGAAATCGCCAAAGTCTTTACTGATAATTTACTGTGGCTGGAGAGGAAGGTTAAAGTGATGTGCTAATGAATGCTACATATGGTCTACAACACATGGATAGTACTGTTTATAAAGGTTTTTTTTCACCAAAAAAGGCTGAACAGCAAACAGGATAAAATTCTGTTTCAAAGTGAAGAAACCTGTTTCTTCCCTGAAGCGATTCAGACTTCTTCCAGACTTCATTAATACTGGAATTATCATAATCTGTTTACCTCTTACAGCTGTTTCATTTTCAGGTACCTGCAGAAGCCAATTATTTTGTGATAAAGTGCTTATTAATGAAAATATGTGTCCATGTGGAAAGAAAAGGCCAGTGCAGGTGTACAAACAAAACAAGACCCAAAAAAATAACCCCACCAAAACAAACCCAAAACCAAACCAAAAAAACAACAGTGCTTTAAGGCACTCCTAGCTGTGATTTGGGAGAGAAGAAAACAGTCAGAGCAGCATCCTTGGCTGTAGTGTTGTTTTGTTGTTTGTGTGATGCTCCTTGCTTTCTTGCAGTGGGAGTGATGTAAAAGGAAGGATACATCCCAGTTTGAAAAAAAACCAAAACAGATGTGTGGTCTGTTTGTACTCATTAAATAAGGCAGTATGAAGTGCTGGAAAAAGTTAGTGTAGTTTTGTGAATTCCTTTTCCAGGCACAAATTCCTGGATTTCTTTTTGAAGTACATGGCTTAATCTCTGATTTAGCAAACCCAATATCACTTAGCATTTCTGTCTTCACCAACTTACCTAACAGAAGAGAGCGTGTGCAGAGTGACGACACAAAGCTGTGTTACTAGCGCAGCCAAAACTCCTGGAACTGCCTTCGTGTGCACCAACAAAGCCAGTTCCTCTGAGCATCCAGGGCTTCATTCCCTGACTCTGCAGGGCGGTTGGTATCTTTCTGCTTGGGGCATTTTTGTTATAATAGTTCTACCTCCCCACAAAAGCATCTGCTTCATAAACTTGAGCCCATGTGTGATTTTCATCGTAACTGTAGTTCTAATGGCATGGTGTAATGTTATAGTTCCCCTGATTCTTACGAACATTCTATTGGGAATGTCTTCACCGTTTTGGATTTTTCTTTCTCCCCTTGTTTCCTCTATTAATTAAGATTTAAGTTTTTGATTTTGATATGACTGCCATCTGCTTTCAGCTTTATGTTCTTTGTATCAGTTGTGCCTTCGCTCCCCTCTTCCTCCCCCATGTTGCAAGTGTCTTGAGTTCTAGAGCTACTTCTGCTGCAGATATACGAAGAGCTTTGGAAAGGTATTTTGAGTTTAAGTTGTCTTTTACATTCCTTTGCTCCTTTGCTGCATCTGATCTAGTCTGACTGGCACACAGAAGCCCTCAGGGCCTCAGCTGAGTTGCCTATGGTCTGCCTCTGCTAAAAGTGAGAGTTGGCCTCTTGCCTCGGTTTCATCTGAAATGCCTTGGAATGGCAGCTGTGCTTTGTGTGCTATTTTGGACAGAAAATTGGCAGAATTCACCACGTGCTTTTTCCAAAGTGAAGATCAACACGCTGCAAAGAGAGCAAAACAGTAAGAAACATCTAGCAAGTCAGCAAATGAACAGTCTTGTCTCTTTTGTTCAATGGTGCTTTTGGAAAAAAAACCAAACCAAACCCAAACCCCATGCATTCATAGTTTCTACTTTTAGTCAAGTTAAAACACGCACTCAAAATTAGACCCTGATTTTCAAACTTGACTGTTCTCAGAGTAAGCCTTTAAGTTTATAAGTACCTAAGTGCCTTTTTTTACTTAGGGACTTCAGTATAATACAAAGACAGATCCTAGTGTGTAAAACACTGTTGTTCACATATGAACAACCGATACATGTATTGCCTTCTTTGATATCTTCTTCTGTTGATGTATTTATTTTCTGTTGCTTTTCCCTAAGGTATGATTAACTAGTCCTGGTAAGTGATAAATGTGCTTAAAAAGTGGTGCTGCTAATGAAGAGGTATTTCTGTGAAGAGGGAGGAATATGAAAGGTTGTAGGCAAGACTCCTAGAGAATGGTATGTGGGTCAGGTTCCTTTGCTCATGTAGGTACCAAGAACTCTGAAGTTCAGGCTGGCACTTTGTCCAAGGGATGGTAAACCTGCTTTCCCAAACTTCATCCGTGGTTTGGAAATAGCAGCAATTTTTATTTTGTTGTTATTTCAGACTTGGACTCTTGAACCATGCTTCAGTGTTTGCTTATTCCATATACTCTCTGCTCACAGACAATTTTTGTGAATATTTGTAAGATTTTAGGGTTGAAACAGTAGACATTAGCAGACCCCAGATTTGGAAGAAGTAAATAGCCAAAGCATTATGATAGAATGAAGCAAAGGATTGATCCTATTATTCATGCTGTTAGAAAAGTAGTTTCTGCCAATTGTATGATCTTATTCTTTTGCGGGGGGTGGGGTTGGGGAATCAATAACCCAACATACTTTCCACTCCAGCATTTACTGTTCTAACTTTTCCTATTTTCTCCAAGTTAGTCCAGTGAGGACAGTCTCTTACTGACCCCACCAGCTATATGAAAAATCTATATTTTACTCTGGCATTTAGAATACTTGCCATATTGATTAAAATCCTGCTGATCTGTTTCTCTTTGGGAACTGCCTTGGTGAAGTTTTGAGTGGTGAAATAAGAACTGCCTGCTGCCACAAAAAGAGTGTCAGGTAAATAAGCTGGAAATCCCAACTGAGACCAAGTGCCCTAATAGGATACTGGGTCTGAATATTAATTTTGCATTACCAAGTATTCCCAGTAGACATGTAATCCACTAGCTGTTCAAATAACCTGATTTTCATCAACCTGATGAAATAATGTATGGGTAATTAAATGCTCCACTTCTGTAATGTTTGATGGGGCCTTTCATTGTGGATGACACAGCTTTTGATTACTGGGCAAGACAAACAAAGCAACAAACCACAATACTGTTTATTTCTCCTTAGCTTAACTTAGCATTTACATGTTTGCATGTGCATTGAGAAGAAATCTAGAAAACGTGTTTTTTTTCTGCTGAGGCACACCTTACTAGGGTAGATCAGTTGAGCTAGATATATGCTGAAACATATTGAAATATACTGATATTGATGCTGTAAGCTATTAAGCAAGCGTTGGCATGCTCTTCTGTCAAAATACTCTTGATGTGAGCCTGCATTAATCCACTGCAAGTTAAATTGTAGATATGCATGTTGTATGGTGAAAGCAGAATAGTACCTGGAGTCTTGAATGATGGTTTTCCATTTGAACTATTTATTCTTTTTATGTTTGTAAGAGTATTTATCTCTGTGTCACTGACCTCTGAAAGACTAGAAATAAATCTCATCCCTGATCTTCAATTGTTATTATTCTTGCATAATACCAATAATTTTCTGAATTGTTTAGGGCAAGTTCATAACATCTTGTGTGACATTAGCTAAGATTAATTGGAAAGCTTTACATATTAGTCCCATACAGACTCCAACACAGTCCACAACAATCAGGTTTTGCATTATATCATTACCTCTCTTTCTATTCTTTACTTTTTGAGAAGAGTAAGCACAGCATAGGAGAATCGCTGGGCAAAACACAGTATGAGGAAAGATCACGGTTCTTTGACATCTGAAACAGAGCAAACAGCCTTGTAAGACGGCTTAACAAACTGAAGTTGGCTGATGCAACAGTGGATGTGTGCAAAATCAAAAAGCAAGCAGAGCTGTTTGTGTGGTGGCCATGTCTCAAGGAGACACAATTTGTCTCATCAGTGAAGAATAGCAGAGTTTGTCAGTAGAAGACAGAAAAAACTGAGAAGTTTCGAAACAAGGATCTCAACTGATCCCTCCTGTTTGTGTGTTTGTGGCAGGTATTTTAGGGCTTTAGAAAAGATTTTTCTTGTCTGGAATACCCTTGAAGTGGTAGTTACAATTAACTATCCCGTTCTTGGAATATGGAATAATCTTTTTTCTTAAAAGAGGAACAGTGCTCTGTTTAAAGATAACTGATAGCTTGCCTCCATCAAACTGTGAATAATGTCAAGATCCCCATCTTGGCATGCACTACTGAGCTATTTTCAGGAAAGTGCAAATAAAAGCTATAATTCCCCCTGGCACGTCAGGGGTGTAATGGAGGTGTCTGGCAGCATTTCAGTAAAACAATTAGGTTTATTGAAAAGGATTCCCTCTTGGCATGACTGTCAGTCAAAGTATAAATAGTGGGTGAGAACCTACTACCCAGCCTTGGTAGCTCAAGAACAGCAGGTTTCAAGGCCTTGCCAGTTAGCACAGGTAATATATAACTTATCCCAATATTTTTTGATTTATAGCTTATGTATTGACAAGGAAGACTGAACATGCTTGAAAATTAGACAACATGTACAGTATCTGACATGGGGCAGAACCTCAGATATTTCATTGTTCACAATTTGTAACAAGGTAGGTGTCAAGGGGAGGCAGCTGAGATGTGGCTAAATCTTGGGAAAAACTTCCAGAATGATTTATTAAAAATAAGCTTTAATGAGGGATCTGAAACAGTAAACTCCATTTGGCTTTGCATGTGCTTGATAGCACGATGATTCATATGCTTTGTGTAAGCTGAAAAAAGTAGAAGCACTTGACATTTGTCATTTGCGCATCCATAGCTCATTGTAGGGGATGTAACAAGTGTTAAAATGACACATAAACAGGTACTTGAATGCTTCCTTCAACAGCATGACTGGGAACAAAATATCAACTGGCCAGTGGTTATTCTATTTCAAAGGTTTATTATAAAGTGTTCTTCTGTAAACATAGTGAAATGGGCTTTCTTTAGCTTTCATTTCTGGTGATTCAAATTGATGACATGTCAAAAGTGCATGTTACAGCGACATAAACAGTGACAATTCCTTCAAAGCGATTACCTTCTTTTAACACAGAACACAGGGCGGGTCTACATGGAAGTTGCCTTGAGGGCACAGCCCTGCACAAGCTGTGATTTATACTTGGGATGTGTATCTTGAAATCTAGTAACTTCCCTTGCTTAGTTATTTAAAATATGTAACAAAGTGAGGATTATTACATTCCTAATTTAACTTTTAAAATACAGTATGTGAGACCATCCTCCTCTGATTTTGTGTGTGGGAGATAGCTTTTTCAGATAGGATGTATAGAACAGGGCATGAAAATGTGGGATGACTTTTTCTCCTTTTCGTGTTAGAGTGACTTTCCTTAAAATACTTCTTTTGCATTTCTTGTTGTAGAATTAGAAGTTTTCATTTCCCCTAAAACATAGAGAGCCTCAGGGCTCTGCAATTCACTAGATTCCTCTGCCAAGGCGCTTCAAAGTGGTGAAAATTCAGGTATTATTGCCTTGTGGTTAGATTCCACCTTTATCTCTGACTCCAGTGTTCTTGTTTGCCGTTGGTTGTGGTTGTGCCCTACCTCCTAGTTATGCTGTGAGGCTGCACCTGAGGAGGTTATTTGGGCAAGGGATTCTGCTTAATTTCCTCCCCTAGTCTCCTGCAACTGACTCTCATAACATCGAGTTTTCACCCTTTTGCTCCCTCCTCCCAGGAGCTTGCAATGACAGCTCTCCAGGGTATAGATCTGCAGCAACATCGCCAAAATTCAAGCTGATCTTCATGACTATGTAAATAATTGGTTAAAGCTTCAGGGTCCCAAATCCATAATACCACCTGCTGTTTCATTCCGGGCAGTTACCCATGGGTTGTAGAATACTTAGCTGATGTCTTGAAGACAGATTTTGTAAAAAAGCTCCTGCATCCTTTAGATCACTGCTAGAGATTACTAAATGAGATTGCTTTAAGCATGTTGTGTTCAAGCGTTTTACATAATGGTGAGTAGAGGGAAGCACGCAAGCATCAGGAAGGTAAAACTTTGGGTTGTAGCTTATTCTGGTTCTTATTTCTTGGGAATTCCAACTTATTCTGTGGCAGGTGTAGTGTTTCACTTTTAATTTTAATGTGAAATAAGAGCTCAGATAAATAAACATAGGCTTCCCCCCCCTAGTCTCCCCTATAAATTTTCCTAGCTACATTGTGTGGTAACAAGCTTGTTTTCTCCACTATCTGTTTCCAAAGTTTGGTTAAGAGCTGGTAAGCATGTTATCATGTGCCGTCAAGAGTGGCTGAACAGAAGTATGCAAGTTCCTTTGCAGACATGTTCAAGGTTTTGGGCAGTGTATCAAGGTGTACGAAGGTTTGCATTCAAGGGGAGTGAGCAGACATCTGCAAAAAAGTAACTCATGCTTTATTTCAGAGGAAGTACTTTTGATTTAATAAGCATCTTTCTTTTGTCACATTTAATGTACATCCTGTATGTTTAAACAATTGAAATGGAAATTGAAGCTGTGAAAAACTAACATTAACTAAACATTATGGATCAATTTTAGGTTTATTTAAAAATAGGGGGGTTAAAATTGAAAATGCATATGACCTTATACTTAATGTCATAACTTAATTACTTACCTTATATAAACTATTTTGGTATGAATAAATCCCATTTATTTGATGTTTTTCATAACTTTGGTTTTCTTTGTGCCATAATTATTTATGTTTATGCACAACTGCACCACTGAGGAAATAACACGTGAAACTTGAGGCTGCAACAGTTATCTGGGAGATGACTTAAACTGTGGGGTAAGCATAATAGTTGGGTATATTTGCTAGAATGATCAGTAGTGATTGGAAATTACAATTCAGAAATGAGAACTGCACTTCTAATGATCCTTCTGAGATGAGCAGCTTTGATTAACTGATCTTCTGAATATTCAGGAAGATATTACTATATCATTTTATGTTTGTTTGTATTTAAGGATGCCTTTGTTGGTATGATGCTAGCCATAAAATTCCTTCCAAAAATTGAAATCTGGGATGTGGATTCAGTATTTTGCAGGAGATGGTGGGTGTTTTTTTTGTGCAGAAGAGTTCCCTTTGCACTATCTGTTTTCCATCCTTTTGTATACTGAAGGTGAACAAAAGGAATCCCCTGGTTTATTACAGTGAGGACCTATCTAATACGTTATAGTTAATTTTTTCACAAATTGCTTGAGAGCTTGCAGGTGTCTCAACATGATGTCATGGGAGTGCTACATTTGTGGTTCCTGCTTCTAAAGATGATGACTTAGCAGCCATCACTTCTCTGCTGTAGCTTCATTTGTTGCCTGTGTGAGGCTTTCAGCTGCAAACTTCAGGGACTGTCAGAACTGCTTGTCTCATGGAAAAATTAAAGTACTACGCAGTAGGATCATCTGAATCAGTCTGTCTATAGGAAGTTGTTCCTATTGCAATTGTAGATGCTCTGAATGCTTAGGAGCCGCTGTCTACTGTTTCTGTGCAGTTGATGTGGTGTGTGGGTTTCCTGTCCATGTGTATAAATAACACCAGAACGGTTGTCTCCAGCTGTGGGACCTGTACTGGTACTGGGCACAGATGCCGGCTTCAGTGTTTAGTGGACTGGTTCCACCATTGGAGTCTTAATGATAATAGCCTAAGACTTTGTGTTGGGGTAGGAACTCTTGTCTCTGACAGCAGAGTTAAAAGGGACAGTGTTGTTGATTGATGTTTATACCAACTGCGTGTATCAACTCTTGAGGGTCTCCTGGTTGTTTCTAAAATTGTGTGAGTCATAACTCATCGGATCCATACCCACAGGATTAGGAATTCTCTTGTGTGGGAGTGTGCAGAATAACCTTGGGAGGAATTGCAGTGTTTTTTCATTTTTGTCTGTTGTGAGGAATGCAGTAAGTGAAAAAGGAGTTGTAATTGTGATAGCATTTATGACTGCTTATTTTCTTTTCAACTTATGTCCAGTAAAGTGCTCCTCTGTTACATAGGGCAAGCTAGGGGTTATGAAATGACAATATACTCCCTCGTAGCATTGGTTGTTCTAGGTCAGCATTGATGTGCATTGGATTTCAGCATCTATGAATGTCAGTCTGCCCCATCATTAATGTTGGGGTTTATTTTTAGTTTTTCTAGTTGAGTAAACTTAGAGTTTGTGGAGGTGCTATAGACTTTGAACGCCCAGGAGACAAAATTTCAGCAGTTGCAATCTTGTGCCTCACTAAAGAAGTACATTTTCCTTGGCAGAGTGTCATGACTGTATCAAATGTTTCTGTTTGGAATTTGTTGTTGATGAATCTCCTTTTGTCCTCAAATCATGGATGCAGTTCCTGCAGAATACTACAGCATGCTGTTTGGTGCAGAGTACATGTGGACATCTCACTGACAGAGTTACTGAATAATAATGTTACTGAATGATGCCTGAAGGTACAAGGATGTTGTTGAGAAAGGGTTAATTAACTGCGTATGCATCCCTACTTGTTCAGTTGCTGGGATGCTTGCCAGTTGAGGTCATGGATCCAAAAAAAGAAAAGGTCAACTGTGTCTATCCCAGTGTAAATCACCAGTACCCTGTATCTAAGCTGGATCTTCTTTCTGTAAGCCTACCAAACCTGGGACATACGGGATTCTTCAGTATTATTTCAGTGTTTCCTACCACACATGCTTGGCTGCACGCTCCCTTCTTAAAAGTTCTCTAGCAACCATGCAAGGGGTGTAGCATTTTACTTTGTGAAGGTGGGAGACAAGACAACCTGAAGAGAGCTGCGGAGAATTTGGATTTGGTTTATTCTGCAGGCTGTTTTTGTGTGGGCTGTCAGTCTGTGTGGGGACAGCCCCACATCCTTGGTTTGCTTCTGGCATGGGTAGCAGTGAGCTCAGGCAGGGAATGCACTGTGTGAGCTGCAGTGAACCCGCAGTAGACACTGGGATTGGGATAGGAAGGGGAAAACCTCATTGCAAGGCTTTTGGAAAAGTTGCAGGGGACTAGACAATGAAGAGGACGAAGGAAGTGTCTGCTGATAGTTGGGACTGAGGTGGTTTTTTTTTTGGTGGGCCAGAGACAGGACATAGTTAGGATTGCTGCATATGATGAGAGGAGAGCTGTTTGAGACAGGCCACATAGTGGAGTTGCATGTACATATATGATGAGGGGAATAAGATGGGTAAGGAGAAGAGGAGTGAAATTGTTTACAAAAAGATAAAAGTTCCTGGACTAGTGAACAAATGCTTTTCTTCTGTCCTCCTCCTGCCTTCTTCATTCAGATCCATTGCAGGTCATGCCTGGAGTCGTCTTCCCCCTCAACTCCATCAGTAGCTCTTCTCCTTGGTGCCCCTCTTCCCGTGAGAGGAGGGAGAGCAGCTTGCTGCTGCAGGAGGAAAGCGTCTGTGAATAACTTCTAGTCATGTTCCATTCTGAAAAATCAATACAGCTGGGAGATTTCAATCTGAGGCAGTATGCTTGTTTTCATCTACAGCTCACATGAAACCTAAAATTTATGTGCATATTTTCCACAGAAGCTCCCATCTGTTACCTCTGCGTTTTCGTATGTATAAGTAAACTTAATTTGCAGTTGAGAGAACATAAACAATTACCTATAGGCTCTGTAGGTATTTCAAGGGTTGCCTTCTGTATTAATGTGATGAAATGACGACTGTCCAAGAATTAGTACTAGTGTTAAAAAGTAACTCTTGTGATCAAGGATCAACTTAGATTGAGCATTTCCTTTTAAAGGAATGTTACCATTTTTCATAGAAAAGTTTGATTTTAATTCTGCCTGTTAAAATGGCTGAGAAAAAGATACTTGAAAAACAGAACTTTTTAAAATTACTTTTTTGATACTTTAATACTATATGTAACTACCTGAAGTTTCCAGAAGAGGAAAAATTGCGGCTTTATAGTCTGCTATATTAAAAAATAGGTTACACCTTGTTTCAGGTGCAAATTATTATTGGTGTTTCCTAAGTACCTCATTGAAAGCTTCATTGCTGTCATATTTCTGGACCAGAAGGCAAACAGAGCAAGTCTGAATCAATTCAAATGAGCTGTTTATGAAATGGATCACTGGAGAGGTTTTATTTTGCAGTGTAAATTAAGAATGATACTTTTAAGAACATCTTAGCGACGGTTGCTTTTGCTGAGAGATTGCAGGCAGTGCACGCTTGCCTTCCTTGTCTAGGACTCTAGTTCTTAACCTTTCTATCTGGCTACACAAATGTATAGACACCTGTTCCATTACTACAGTTGTGCTTTTCATGTGTATTTTAGATTGCATGTGAAGGGGGTCCATAGCTTTAAAGGACTGACTGTTCAATTTCTCATGAAATTTTAAAGTTTTACAAGCTCCAAACCAGTACCATGTGCCATGCACAAGAAGTCACCTCCCTTCAGTTATCCTCCTCTTATAAAACTTTCCTGCAGTTTCCTAAAAGATTCTCACAGTATTCTTCTGTTAAATATCAGGGACTTTTGCCCGATAACAAGAGGCCTGTGATATCTGGCATGCAGGTAAGTGAATTGGGAGCTAACTCTACTTGTGTTTCAGAAATGGGCATCAGCTCCAGGCTGGAGGCAGGGGTGGGTGGTAGGTGGACTCGTAGAGATCTCTCTAGTGCTGTTCTGCTTTGTATATACTATACTCATTGACTAACAGTTGGAGCCTTCCTGGAGAGAAAAAGCCTTGAGTGGTAGATGGAAGGCCTTGCCTAGCATCAAGTAGGAACTGAATCCTGGTAGGACAGAGAAAGCACGTCTAATTCCAGGAATTCCACCTGAGTTGAAGAAACGGCAAGAGAAAGGCTTCAATAAATTGCCTTTTGTGGTAAACTGTTTCACTGTGCTATTTCTAGTCAGATATGTTTTCCCTATCACTGAAAGGTTATGCAGTAATAGTCCTCAAAGCCTCTTCTGTTCCATTTGGATGACTCAAAAAGCCTTGTCTATGAAAAAAATCCTGGTCTTCTCTATGTTACTTTTAACAACAGTAGGTTGTAGTTTCTCAAGTAATGTCATCGTAAAGACACCCTGTTTTGCTTACTACTGACTTAAGCTGTGCTTGACAAACTTGTAACTGTATCAGCTATAATTAGGTAATATCCCAGCTGCTATACTGCAAACACCCGCACCCGTCTGAACTAGAAACTAGTTCGTTTTGAAAACTTACTGGGATTGAGAAATAATGGCCCATTTTGCATGAGAGAACAAGTAATGAAAATTAATGTGCAGTGAATTTGTCAAAAAGCATTAATAGGGAAAGCGTGTGTGTGTTGGGAAGCAATTAAACCTGAGCTGATGAAGGAAGTTCACTGTACTGTGAGTGAGATTACCCACCAAATATGCTTATGCAAACAAAATCTACATTGTAGAGAAACATTTCATGTCATAGCCATGACCTTGAGCGATATTCTAAAAGGGTGTTTAATGATAAAACCTTAATTTGTGTTACTCCTGAGTTTTATAAAGATGGTTGGCTTTGCAAGCTTTGAGAACTAACAGAGAAGCAACACAACTAGATTGAAAAGGTCCCTTTCCAATAATATCCCTGAACATGCAGGGTCCTGTTGTATAATGAATGATCTAGATTAAAGTTGCTGACATTCAAATAAATGCACCCAGTGAAAAAATCCCAACAGTTCTTACTGGTTCTTCTTACACTTCTATAATGTGTTTTACACCTTCTTGAAGAGATGAGTTTGAGCTTTCTCATAGTGTTTTCTTTACTCTATAACGAAGTGTGAAGCAGCCTTCTGCAGAGAAATAGGCCAGAGTCACTAGAGGTTCTTTGACACGTTCTCACAATCTTCTAAATTTTCATGACTCTACAACAAGAACTCCCATCTGATGCCTATTTTAATGCAAGCTATGCATTTTAATCTTAAATAATGGTTGCTTGTAGATGAAATACACAAGCAACTTCATAAATATAGCAAAGTGTAATTTAAACATCCATCAAAATTGCCACCTGGTCCTGCCTAGTTTCTTAAAGCAGATAGGGAAAAAGAGATGAAGATTGCTAGCCTTGAGGCTGTTACAATAGGTGTTGAACCCAAGGCTATTATAATTATTTGTTCCTTAAGCCTCTACAGTTGTTTGTAGGATTCTGCAGTATAAACTGGATACTAGTCACAGAATCATAGAATGGTTTAGGTTGGAAAGGACCTTGAAGATCATTGAGTTCCAACCCCGCTGCCATAGGCAGGGACACCTCCCATTAGACCAGGTTGCCCAAAGTCACGTCCAGCCTGGCCTTGAAACCGTCGATGGTGAAATGATCAGGGAGGAAAAGCTCTATCCGTTATTTTAAGGGACATTTTAAATTAATTTTAATTCCAAACTTTTTGAGACAATTAGCTGGATACAAAATAGCTGCAAATGTTGTATATAATTTTTTATTGGGTTCATTGGATAGCTTTTTTTTCTGAACTGCTGTCTAAAAGCAGACAGGAAAGGAAGGCGCATAATTTTTATCTGAACCTAAATTCCCCATGTTTTGGTTTTCAGTGCAAAATTTCAGCATGATCCTTCGAAGACAGTGTTGGGTTACTATACTTGTGCAATGACCGAGGAAAAAGAGTTGCTGACAAAGGCTCATATCTTTGTAGCAAAGTGTCCTGGTTCCGGCAGGGATGGGGTTAATGTCCCCAAGGAGCCGGCAGGGGGCAGGTATTCCATACCACATGAGCCATGCCCGGGCTATAAGAGGCGATAGCCAGGGAGGGGGGGATCAGTCGCCCCTTGGGGGTGGGCTGCGGCGCTCCGGGTCGGGTCGGTGCGCTGAGCGGCGGTACTGTAATTGTGTCTTTATATCCCTTTATCGGTGTTATTGGTTGGGTTTTTTTTCATCTTCCCTTTTGCTGTTCTGTTAAATCGCACTATTTCAACCCACGAGTTTTGCCTTTTTCTGTCGATTTTTCCCATGGCTGTGGGAGTTGAGCAAGTGGCTGCGTGGTTCTTTGTTGCTGGCTGAGGCCAAACCACGACACAAGGGAGCTTATGAAAGTCTATCTAGGAAGTTAGTTTAGATCTCACCTGTAAATAGAAACCAGATTTTTCCAATAAAGTCTTGTTTGTTCCTGCTCTTTGCTCTCTACTTGTGAATGAGACATCAGTCAACCATTAATCCAGTTCTGCTTCTGAGTTCTGATGATAAAAGAATGGGGGGATAATTTGAGTGGTACAAGGAAAACGATTTATCTTCCTATTAGATCTGCTCCTAAAAGTGGTTTACTTTATTAGGTCACCTCAGCCGGTGCACGTGAAGATCTCTTTCCTGTCTGCTAAACTCACCAGTGATACTTAACTGCATCTATAGAACATGGTTTAGTCAGCTAAGTAGAGATGCTACACTTAGACGGAAATTTGCTGGATCCTGGGTGTGTGGATACAAATATATTTGGGAATGTGGTGAATAAGTCTCACTTGTCCCATATTACTTTAAGGAATCTGATGGTATCCAGAGAAACAGAATTGCCCAGCATTTTGATGTTTGCAATACCAGCCATATTTCTGATAAATCTCGTATGAAGTAAGGATCTTTTCAGGCTTCTCAGAAGCCTCTGTCTTGCAACGCATGCCTATAATCTCTTCTAGTCTTTGTCCCCTAGACTGGCTTTGTACTTGCCAATTCACATAGCTGCACAATGAAGGAAAGAGATCTCAAAATGAAGTAAGTCTTCAGTACTATGACATTAATATATAGTATTTGCAGTTCCTTTAGTTATTTTGCTTATGCTTAAATTAAGAACTCATGTTCCCCAAACAGATATTGAAGAGTAGTAGGTCATTTGGTGGACCTGAGTCAGGCTTTGTGCAGTCTTTGTCCACGTAAGAAATATAACTACTTAAACCAGATGTTTAAAATGGTGATGTAAATACCCTTCTCTCCTGACCCATTTTACTAGAAAATGTGCATATCTTTTCTAATTTGTATTATGAGTTTAGCTTTTAATTCTGTAACTGCATTTAAATGCAAACCATTCCCTTTCAAATTTTGTTCTTAAATGATGTTTTTCCAATTCAAATATCATGGTAAAACATATTCCCTCAGAGACTTGGTACAGTGTGAAAATGTGCGAATAATGGATGCATGTGCATTGTACATCTTTCTACCAGATGGTACTGCTCAAATTTATAGTGTTGCGTAATCACTTTAGAAGAGGCTGAACAAATTTAGTTAATTTTAAAATTTCTTTTGTAAATGTTAAAGGATTTTTCCTGCAATGTCTAATGTTAGTTTCTTCTCCAGTTTTGCCACAGCACAGATCTAGGCCATGGAAACGCGAGTTAAATGAAAAGTCAATATTTCATCTGCTACCAGTTGGAGGGCAGACAGCTTTGATTGCTGAAGAACTAGTTTAGCTATTGATTTTGGCATATCAGTAAAATAAAATTTTTTGCCTATAGAGCTACAATTTACATGGGACAATGCATTAGTATAAAGAATGATTTTGGTTGATTATATTAAGAAAGCATGGTAAGCTTCTTTAGATTACTGCTTTCCTTTCCCCTCAGCCCTCACATTTCTGTTAGGACACATACTGAGCGTCCAAGCTGTGGTCTTGCCTACCGGTAGTTGGTAGAGTACAGCATTTAGCTACTTACAGTGCACATATTTCCTAGTGTGTCAGAAATTACTGTGGAAACTGAGTGATGTTAGTGTTGGCTTAGGATGCTATCTTAATGAAATATACACTCCTTCAAATGTACTTAACAAACTTAGGAAAACTTTTTATGTTTCTTAACATTATGTTAAATGTAAAGAAACCAATAGAGCTGTCTGAGAAAAGATGCTTGCAAAAGTGTGTTGGTTGAGTCATTTTGTACAAGCAGATGTCTTCATCACTTAAAATAAAGGCCATTTGTAAAATACGACTTTCTAGAGATGGCTTCTGCCAAACCTGACCTTGGACAGAATCTGTATGCAACTAAGAATCTATTTGCAAATATATCTGTGTATGATTTCAGGTTAAGGGCACTTTACTTTGGAGGAGAAAGGAAGCAAATCTGAAAGGCTTTTAAGGTGCGAGCAAAAGGTTTGCATCTTGATTTTCTCTGTACCACCGTCTGCTGCCTTCTGAGTAGAACAGAATAAGATCTTATTTCATCACCTGTTTCTGTCCAGCTTATAACTTGATTTTGGGGTTGACAAGAACTTTCCTAAACATAGTGAAATAATGGCTTTGGATGAAAGCCCTCAGTCTTGTGTTTCAGGTTATTGTACGACGTTTTTAAATTTTCAACCTTGTGTTTAGTATGTCTTCCTCTCATTGAATTTCTAATTCATTTTGGTTTTGCGTTTCTGTAAATTCTAGTGTCACTGCCACCGCTTGTCTGAGACTGAGTCAGAACTGAGATGATCTGTTTAAAATTCAAATAGAAAATTCTAATATTCAAGTATTAGATAGTGTCCATCTGGCTTGAAATCTAAATATAATAGCACAGCATAGTGCTAGACTAGCTGTTCTGTAATTCTGCCTGCTGCTGAATGTTCAGAGAAGCTGACATTATCTTTTTCAGTTTTCCTCTGCAGATGAGAAAGGAACATTTTGGTTGGTCTGGAAAACCTCTGCACTATGACAATGGTCAACTATGAGCTTGTTTCCAAGTGGCCTGTGCCTTACAGTCAAAGAACCTCTTTGCAAAGTTAGCTCTTTACATTTCAACCTTGCTAGTTTTTATCAGGAAATTTCCTCTCCTGTTCAAAAACTCCACTTGGCTTCCATCTCAAGAACTGCGTAACAAAATCCCTCATAAATTGTGCAAATATTACATTAAAGATTGCTTGGTGCACACAATATTCCTTTTAAAAGGATGATGTTTGATAGACTCTTTATTTTCATGGTTAGACACTTTTCTATATTTTTGAATCTAAGTTTATTCAGGGTTACCTCATCATACTGTGACTGTGTAAGCAGCATTCTTAAATTTAGACAGCTCTTACGCTTTTCTAATGCTCCTCTTTCATCCCATTCACACAGTAGACAAGAGTCTCTCTGTCAGTCTTCACTTTGCTAGGCTAAACCAGCCTGTGTGATGGCTTCTTGATTTACCCTGTTGTTCCTATAATTTTTTTCTATGCTTGTACAGTTTCAAGTATCATTCCTGAATATGGGTAACAAGACCTATACAAAATAGTATTTCAGACAATTGTTCGCCAGTACTTTGTCAACTAGCACTAGTATTTCTGTAGCTGTGCTGGAAACACTAACTACGCTACATCATGATCAGTGATTAATATAATTCATGCCAGGCTATACATTTTGGGGATAAAATAGCATGCTATTTCAGTGATATGAATGTGAGGTATCTTAATATTGTTTACCTTGTCTACAAAGACAAATATAAAATATTTATTTCTGCAATAAATGTTATTTACCAAGAGTAGCTTTTTGACCACTTAAAGTGTGACTTTTTTTCAAGGTTAGATAGTGTTGTATGTACAGCACTCCTGAATTCAACATACTCTACAGGAAAATGCTCATTGTAAGAGGCTGTGATTTCTTTTATTTGCAGGGAGCAAACTGGGAGCCTAGTTCTGCTTCAGATCGTCCTCCTTTTTCTTTATATTTATAACACAGTTCCTATCCTGAATTTGAAAAGCCCAACATAACCCTTTTCAGTGCATTTAGAGTGGTATCCAGAAGACTTGGTGTCTAAGGTAAAGGCAGCCTGTTTTCCCCAATTAAAATGCTGTAACTTCATGGTACCTTCACGGTTTTAGCTGAACAGCTAGAATAAGATGGTAATTTAAAATCACTAAATGGTTTAAGAGAAATGAAAGTTTTTTATCTGTTTCTTATAATTTCTAAGAAATTTCTGGGGTATATTCTTTTCTGTATGATCTGTGGGCTTGCGCAAGGTGAATTGGTCAGGGCTATAAAATTAGCGGTATTATTTCTGTCCTCCCTGTTCTAGATGATGAGACCTAAGTTCCTATTATTAAAAAAACTCAGATAAGATATGTCAAAAAGAATGGACTGTTTAGTTCATTAGAGAAATAGTCAACTATTTTTAAAACAATTGAAAAATAATTTAAATTATCAGTTTTTTAATTTGCCTTATACTTATCAACAGTGTGTGCTGAAGTAAAATGTAACTGATTAAAAAGGAACTGTGGTGACCATTTTTGTTTTAAAATATTGACACAAAAATGATAATAACTACCACTGAAAGGGGCAAAATATGAATTTCATTAAAAGCACAGTGGTGACAGCACTCATTGCAACCACCACCTTGCTGCAAGTAATTTTATGACTTTTTAATATAACCATTTCTTCTTTTGAAACATTTCCTAGAGAAATCTTAAGATTAAAAAAAACAAAAAACAAAAAACCCACAACAAAACAAAAAAAAAACCAAACCAAAACTCTAAGCCAGTGTAAAGGTTACAAGGAAGAAATAATGAAAAATGGATATAGCTGCTTAATAACCTAACATTCATATTCTGGTACAGACAAGATCTGGGAAATTAAACAATCATTAACACCAAATTAACCTTTACGTTAATAAGTATTTCTTTTGGTCAAACTCTCTCATTGGCAGTCAAACTCCTACTAATGGCTGTTTACCAAGAATGGGACTATCTGTCTTAAAACAGTTCTGCAAGTGCTAAGACCAGCTTTCCTTGGTCTTTCCTGCACTCTGCCAGTTGCATAACAACTGAAATTATACCTGTCATTCAGTTTGTCTGTATTTTGGTAACTGCACAGCTTGCTGAACTTTGTTCTGAATCTGTAATTAGCTATTTCTAGCAGAAAAATGAGTTACTATTCTAGTCTACTCAAGATCTGTAATGGACTAAATTTGGATCTTCCAGGAGTCAGTATGTCTGTCAGTATTTTAGCCTCATTTATAACTTCATGGAAGACTGATCTTTGCTTTGTACTTCATGGCCCATTGTGCTCCTATAAGGTTAAATGTAGCCTACTTTGTATAACTGTTTTATAGATCTAAAACAATACATTTGTTTTACTAATGGTTAACTTTTAAAAGTTTCAGACATACTTGTTCCTGTACTTACAGCATATGGGTTTCAGACTAAAAGGTTCACACTTAATTATATTGAATTTAATAAATCTAGCAATCAAACCATGCAAAGCATAATTGATGTGCTGGTAGTGTAGCCGGACTGTCTAGAATACAAAGTGATTTAGAGAGAATAGCAGGACCTTTTGGGGGAAAGACTGTGCTATAACTTTTAAGCTTTCAGATGCAAGATTTATAGCTTCACTACTTTTTTTTTTTTTTTCCTTTTTTCCTTTTCAGTAGAGGGGATAAGAGTGGTGTGTTGTTGGTAGAATAAGAGCTAATGGATTTAGAGGAAATATTTTACAACTGCACGAGAAGAGTAGGTTACATGCATTATACATACAATATACGTACAATGCCATGGTGGATTTACATATGGCCCTGGATATTTGTGATAATTTATGCCTAGATTTCCCATCTGTAAAACAGATACTGAGAAGGATAACTGTGTTAATGGATTTTCTCTTGTGACAGTGTATGATACTGCTTTGTGTGTTCCCTGCTCAAGATTTTACACGGTGGATGGTTCTTCTGTATAACAGAACCTTCACTGAATTTTATCCTTTAGAATGTTACAAAGTCCTCTTGTTAGTACAGAGGTCCATAGTCTAATCTAGCGGTAAGAAAAAAATGAAGTCATAAGGAAAATCACATCCTCAGAATGTGACGGTTTCCTGGAGAAATAATCCACCAATTTAGTAACACGAAGTTGTGCACTGTTTTGATAAGCTCTTGTTCGCAAGTTGAAGAATATCTTGAAGTAGTAGAAGAAAGGGCTTGGCACCATTTCTTCTTTCTTCCAGACAGTACTGGTGACAATATAGGTTACATCTGTTCCTATGGACATATGATGCTGACTAGTGATGACTTTTTGAAGTCTGGCATATGTGTCAAAGCAAAGTGGTGAAGTACTGAACAAGGCCAAACCGTTTAAGGACTTTGGTGTAACCTGGAACAAGTCCTGGAATATTTTGCTTCTTGGCCTATGATAGATCTGTTGTGCAGCTCTGCACCTCAATCAGCATTACCAAAGTGTCAGAGAGATCCAAGAATAAAAGAGTGAAAAATTGGTCTCTGTAAAAGGCTACAGGCAAAGCTATTTTGATGGAGAAGCAACTAGAACAGCTGCGATGAACGGGGCAGCGTGGGGTGGGAGTGCAAGTCATGCTGTCTACAGCCTGGGGAGGCAGGTAGTTGTGAGGAGCTTCTCCCCTTCCTCTGCTATAGGCTGATGTATGTGTCTGTTGGCTCTGAAATGGCTACTGAATGCTAGGAATGCTGCAGTCACCAGCCCAATGCTGAACCTCCTTATAGGGCAACTGGGATGAAGGCAGAATGAAGTGTTGCTGAAGAGCGTGTGTGTGTGTATAAAAATATATACGTATATGTATACACACACACATGTTTAAAAAAAAAAAAAAAGAAAAAAAAAAGAAAAGCATGTGCCATCAAGAAATGTGACTGTTTCCTTTGGAACTTCCCACTATTCCCTTTGCAGAGGGAATATCCAAGTCAACCTGAGGCACAAAAATCAAGAGCAGTGAATTTCCAGCTCAGTGGAGCATATTTCACCTCTTCCCCAAGGGGAAATGTAGAACATTTCCTTATAATTCAGGTGTGTAAATGAGAAGCGCTCTGGATGCATTACATCAGTCTTCTCTCGCGGCTGCAGCTTACCTGCAGAATCAGTTACTCAATGGTGGTATTTATTCTGTGGTCACTCTTATTATAAAAATAATTTGGTTGTTTTGATTGATTTGGAGCTGGCTTAGATGTCAAATAAGAAATTTAGGTTATAGCATGCTCACTTGCATAGTTTCACACATTGCAGGAGCGTGACCATTAGCATATAAAAGATATTTTTGGAAAATAATATCCCATCTATGAATGTACCAGCGTTTTCTTTAGACCTCTCCAATATTCAGTTAAATTAATGAAGATACCTAATTTATTAGATAACAAAATACTGTTGTTGCTTATGTTTATGAAGAATCCTGCAAGGTATATAAAATGTGAGTTTTGATCCAAGTTGAAACGACAGCACTGTCCTACCCTTTTATTCTTTAGATACTTTGAAGAAATAGCCTCTGACATATACACCTCAGAACAAATGTATTTTACCATATTATTGACAGACTAACAGCCCTGTATAAATCAGTGTTTTCTGCAGTTCAGCTGTTAGCCTAATTTGCCCTAATAATAAGTTGCCTATGGGCTGAGATTGCCATACAGAGAGGACTGATGGTTCCTCATTCTGTTCTCTTAACATGGCTTTCATCTGTCGTAGTTTCATTATTTCAATACTGCTGCACCATTAATCATAGAGCATTCATAAAGATGCGCACGAGTATTTGAAGGATTTGCTGGATCAGTGAAACAAAGTCACAGAATGGTTGAGGTTGGAAGGAACCTCTGGAGCTCATCAAGTCCAAACCCCCTGTTCCATCAGGGCCATGTAAAGCAGGTTGCCCAGGACCATGTCCAGACAGCTTCTGAGTATCTCCAAGGATGGAAACTTCGCAACCTCCCTCGGCAACCTGTGCCAGTGCTTGGTCACTCTCACAGTGAAAAAGTGTTTCCTGATGTTCAGAGGGAATTTCCCGTGTGTCAGTTTGTGCCCATCGCCTGTGGTCCTGTCACTGCATACCACTGAAAGGAGCCTGGCTCCATCTTTGCACCCTCCCTTCAAGTATTTATATGCATTAATAAGAAACAATTAGAAACGTTAATAAGAAATTATTGGAAACAAAAGTGGAAGGACAGAGGAAACTGGATATTGCTGTCATTCCTCTTGCAGCTAATTCAGAATTGGTGTGGGAAAGTTTTCAGCGTTTCAAGTGATATAAACATTGCCTGCCTTGAGGTCTTTATCTGGTTTTATCTTAGTATTTGGTATTTGATACATACAGATGGCAACACCTTCCTTAGATTTTTAACATAAGATTTTTATCTTTTCACTCTTCTGCTTATGTTGAGATTATGATATAGGAATGATCAAGTGTTACAGTTGTCCTAGTTTTCTTGTCTGAGCATTTTCAAGCATGATGTGCTTTCAATGAGAGACAGCAAAATAAAGCAAGGATTGAAATATGTTGAGTGCTGCAAATCTATTTACATAAAAGAAAAATCACACAACTGAATGCAATATTAACCAAGGAATGAATCCCCCATGCCTAGAATAAGGCATCTGCATTCACTTGCTGCTGTTGCCTGAACCAAGTCTTTACTCCCTTTGTCTTTGCAGCAGAAGTTTT